>NC_133325.1:699680636-699982727 GCF_042186555.1 Aquarana catesbeiana | reverse complement strand
TGTGTGTGGGGGGGGTCCCTTCCCTCCAATCAGCTGTCAGAGCTCTCCTCCCTGAGCTCTGCAGAATGAAACTTCAGCTCTCCACCCCCTTTTTTCTGAACTCTTAGATAAACTTTATAGATCAAAACTTTGAATGGCTGTAGAGGAGAGAGGGCTGCAGATAGACAGGTACAACTTATATAATGTAGGAGGTGTTTCATCTCTGTGTATCACTTGAGGCCAGTCACTTTACTGGGTATATGTAAGGCTTTAAATCACTTTACTCGTTTATCAGCAGTCCCCTAGGTCCCCTCCTCTACCCCAGCTCTGGGGACACTCAGTGGCTCCTGCCTTTGTCACTGGTCCCAGAAGCTCTTTTGCTCCCTGGAGACTGAGTCATAAATACAAGTGGCAAAACATAAGCAGGATATTAAGCAGGATATGAGCAGGATATTATTATGCCCGGGGTAATACTGGTGATGCTGGTAGCTTTAACACAACATGCATGAACAGAGCACAATTTTTAATGGATAACTATGAATTTTAATTTATTATTACACGCTGCAGAACTGGCTGTTACTCATTTGCTGTGGAAAATAGTTTGCCAGACAGAAGGGCCTTGCACAGTATTTAATTTTCTCAGCATTTTATATTCAGCTAAACTCATATAAGATTACAGTATTTGCTCAGGTAATTACCTTGGTAGACAACGTCAATTATATATACAGTCACACCCTCCAAAAAAAAGGAGACGGGCCAATACAGACATCATAGTTTGTTGGCAATATCTCATGGGTTTTATGTATAACATACTCTGAAGAGTTTTGGTGAATCAGAAGATAAGTTCCTCTGTTCAAAACACAAACATCCAGATAAACACAGGCAATTTTATTTTTAAAAATTTTGGATAGAGCAAGGGAGGGTTATAACACCTGTCAATTTTTTTTTCGCTATCTGTGTCTCATTAGGGAGATTTCCACTCATTTTCTGTTCCATAACCAAACAGGAAGTGAGAGGAAATTCCTGCAAATTAAGGGAATTTCTTGGAGACCCCCAGGTCACCAGAACTAGTGTCCCCATTGGAAGATTACCAAATCATTTGGTGGAGGGGGGATTTTGGTGTGGAGTTGTTTTTCAGGGGTTGGGCTTGGCCCCTTAGTTCCAGTGAAGGGAACCCTTAAGGCGTCAGCATACCAAGACATTTTGGACAATTTCATGCTTCCAAATTTGTGGGAACAGTTTGGGGATGGCCCTTTCCTGTTCCAATATGACTGAGCACCAGTGGACAAAGCAAGGTCTGTAAAGACATGGATGAGTGAGTTTGGGGGGAAGAACTTGACTGGCCTGCAAAGTCTGACCTCAACCAGATAGAACACCTTGGGGATGAATTAGTGCAGGGACTGCGAGCCAGGCCTTTTTGTCCACATCAGTGCCTGACCTCAAAAAATGCACTTCTGGAAGAATGGTCAAAAATTCCCATAGACACACTTCTAAACCTTGGGGACAGCCTTCGCAGAAGAGTTGAAGCTAGGGTGACCACATTTCCAAACTGCCATTCAGGGACACCCCCCCCCCCCTTCCCAAAAAAATATGATTTCAAAACCCTCGCCGACGATGGAATCTGTCACTTATTCTCTATCATAGAACGCTAGGAGGAAGTGATGTCACTTTAGAACAGCGGTCCCCAACCTTTATTGCATGGGGGACCGGTTTCGTGGAAGGGGGGGAGGAATGCAGTCTCTGGGATGACAGGGAATTCGGTGGCGGGTGATTTGTCGGGTGAATGGCTGATGTTAGCACTTAAATCATCCCAACACCATGCTTGATAAGGTGTCAGGATGATTAAATCACATTGTTTCTTTTACTACAATGTGATATATATTGAAATAGTTCATTAGTTCCATAATGCAGAATCAGTGGGAACCCTAAGCTTGTCACTTGCCACCAGATACAGCATGCCACCATCGGCACCATCGCCTGCAACTGATGCAGCTTGTCACTTGCCACCGTCTTCTGCTGCCAGATGCAGTTTGTCGCTTGCCACCCGTAGCCTGCCACCGGATGCAGTGTGCCACTTGCCACCTATACCTATAGCCTGCTACCAGATGCTGTGTGCCACTTGCCACCCACAGCCTGCCACCAGATGCAGTGTCACTTGCCAGCCAATAGTGAGGGTGTATAGTGAAGGATGCAGGGTTCTGTAGAGGGGTGCAGGGTACTTTGGGTTGGGGGCAGGGTGTATAGTGAGGGCTGCAGGGTTCTGTAGAGGGGTGCAGGGTACTATGGGTTGGGGACAGGGTTCTTTGGAGGGGTGCAGGGTACTATGGGTTGGGGGCAGGGTTCTGTAGAGGGGTGCAGGGTACTATGGGTTGGGGGCAGGGTTCTGGAGGGGTGCAGGGTACTAAGGGTTGGGGGCAGGGTTCTATGAAGGGGTGCAGGGTACTATGGGTTGGGGGCAGGGTGTATAGTAAGGGCTGCAGGGTTCTGTAGAGGGGTGCAGGGTACTCTGGGTTGGGGGCAGGGTTCTGTGGAAGGGTGCAGGGTACTATGGGTTGGGGGCAGGGTTCTGTAGAGGGGTGCAGGGTACTATGGGTTGGGGGCAGGGTTCTGTAGAGGGGTGGTGCAGAGTACTATGGGTTGAGGGCAGGGTTCTGTAGAGGGGTGCAGGGTACAATGGGTTGGGGGCAGGGTTTTGTAGAGGGGTGCAGGGTACGAAGGGTTGGGGGCAGGGTTCTGTGGAGGGGTGCAGGGTACTATGGGTTGGGGGCAGGGTTCTGTGGAAGGGTGCAGGGTTCTGTGGAGGGGTGCAGGGTACTATGGGTTGGGGGCAGGGTTCTGTAGAGGGGTGCAGGGTACTATGGGTTAGGGCAGGGTTCTGAAGAGTGGTGCAGGGTACTATGGGTTGGGGCAGGGTTCTGTAGAGGGGTGCAGGGTACTATGGGTTAGGGCAGGGTTCTGAAGAGTGGTGCAGGGTACTATGGGTTGGGGCAGGGTTCTGTAGAGGGGTGCAGGGTACTATGGGTTGGGGGCAGGGTTCTGTGAAGGGGTGCAAGGTACTATGGGTTGGGGGCAGGGTTCTGTGGAGGGGTGCAGAGAACTATGAGTTGGGGGCAGGGTTCTGTAGAGTAGAGGGGTGAGGGGTGCAGGGTAGATGCAAGGTACAGGAAGAAGAGAGGGCTCCCACACAGGGTTCAATGGAGGAGTAGAGGGCAGAGGACAGTGTCAGAGGGGGCCCTGGACATTGACAGCCTGGAACGGTCGGAGCGACCTGGATTAGAGCTGGGGGAGACGATCAGGGAGGGAGCAGCTGGGGGTGAGCGACCACCGAGAAGGAGGGACCCGAGGACTGGGAAGCACGGGAGGGACTCGGGGACACAGACACAGGCAGCGCCCCGCCCCCATTTAAGTCACAAGAGACGAGCAGTGGCAGAGCACAGATCACTGAGATCCGTACACTGCATGTCTGACAGGGAGCCAGCACCGCTATCCCCGACCTACACCTCCATCCACCTTACTACTACCCGACTGCCAGCCCCGCTCCTCCAACCAATCACCCTCTATTACCTTGAGGGCAAAGACAACCCTGCCTATCAGCAGAGCAGGGGGCGGGAGGAGCTGTTATGAAGAGACTCAATCCCGCTGTCTGTGCAGATCTCCAGCTCCTTCCGCCCCCTTGCTCTGTGCTGATAGGATGAAATCATTGGTGGGGCTGGAGAGCCGGAAGAGGAGACAAAGAAACATGGCCACAGAATCGTGAATGGCTGCATCGGCTGTGTCAATTTCATTCCGGGACACTGTATTGTGCTGGAATGAAGGGGGACCTGGGACAGACCTCCAAGATGCGGGACTTTCCTGGGCAATCTGGGATGCATGGTCACCCTTGAAGCTGTTATAGCTGCAAAGGGTGGGCCAACTCAATATTGAACCCTATGGACTAAGACCGGGATGCCATTAAAGTTCATGTGTGTGTAAAGGCAGGCGTCCCAATACTTTTGGTAATATCGTGTATTTTGGTTCCAGAGCTTGTGGTTTTAAAAGAAAATATCAGGGTCTATTCTGGTGTACTCTTCCCACATGCATATGAATCTGGAGGCTTTTTTTGCTGATGTTATTGAGTCTCCTGTATAAAATATAAACTGTTTCTAAACTTTTTAACATGCTGGAGAGTGTAACATAAAACGTTCTTAAAACTGAATTCCAAGCAAACAACCAAATACACAAATAAAATACATTTAAGGGAACTGTTTTACTCGCTGAAAGATTTGTAATTCTGTCTATTCAGTTTTGAGGTTTACACGGTTCTATAGCACAACAGAACCAGCCTAGTGATCTGTCTTTTCTTTGGAACATCTAGGCAACACAGCTAGGTTGCCTACCTACCTCCAGCCTGTAATTGGAAAGAAAAACAGCAGCAAGAGTGATAGGATAATCTCTCTGCTCTCTTCTCCTGTCAGTATATTCTTTGTCAACACACGTGACTGGAGCACACCTAATTGGCCACAAGTACTCTCCCAGTCTGAGTATTGCTACATGGGGAATACATGAGGATGAGATTGCGTCAAATCCACTTATGTATACTAGTTGCATTTAAAGTGGTTGTAAAGCTTCTTTTTCTCTGGAAATAATAAACATTTTATACTTACCTGCTCTGTGTAAAGGTTTTGCACAGAGTGGCCCTGAACCCCCTCTTCTGATGTCCCCCAACAGCGATCTTGGTTTCTCTGCTTCTCTGAGTGCCCCCATAGCAAGCTCATAGTTGCCAACACTGTAAAATAATGTATAGGGACACTTTTTTGGCTGTAGGCGGAGTTTTATTATAATTAGGGGGCGGGGCATGCATTTGTAGGCATGACATAGCAAAAAAAACTGTGTCGCAAAAATGGGTGTGGTTTGCTTGAATTGCAGGTGTGGTTTATATGGGCATGGTTCAAATGGGGCTGTGGTTAGAGTCTGAGATGAATGAGAGATGGAGAAAGAAAGGGGAAAAGAGGGAGGGAGAGAGAAAGAAGGAAATAAGGAGAGAGAAGGAAGGAAAGAGGGATGGAGGGACAGCAGGCCCAGATCCTACACCACAATATAAATGTGTATTCCAGAGTTTAACAAATCAGCAGATAAAGATACGCCAAACACCTGGTGTTAGCGCTTCAATCATCCCAGCACCATGGTTGTTGTGGTGTCAGGATGATTGAAGCGCATTATTACTATTATTAAATTGTAATATAGAAGGAAATCATTTAACTCACCATAATCCAGAATCAGTGGGACCCCTGAAGCGTGTCACCTGCCATGTCGCCTGCCACCAGATGCTATCAGGTGCCCCCAGTAGAGTCCGTCCTTGCATCATGTGCCCCCAGCAGAGTCCGTCCTTGCATCAGGTGCCCCCAGCAAAGTCCATCCTTGCATCAGGTGCCCCCAGCAAAGTCCATCCTTGCATCAGGTGCCCCCAGCAAAGTCCATCCTTGCATCAGGTGCCCCCAGCAGAGTCCGTCCTTACATCAGGTGCCCCCAGCAGTGTCCGTCCTTACATCAGGTGCCCCTAGCAGAGTCCGTCCTTACATCAGGTGTCCCCAGTGGAGTGCCTCCTTCCATCAGGCATTCCCAGCAGGACAGTACCTTTTACATCAGGTATCCTCAGTGGAGTGCCTCTTACATCAGGTGTCCCCAGTATAGTACTTCTTACATCAGATGTCCCCAGCAGAGTGCCTCTTATATCAGGTGTCCCTAGCAGAGTGCCCCCCCAGCGGAGTGCTTCCTTCCATCAGGCATTCCCAGCAGGAGTCCTTATCATGTGTCCCCAATACAGTACCCCTTACTTCACGTATCCCCAGTGGAGTGCCTCTTATGTCAGGTGTCCCCAGTATAGTACTTCTAACATCAGGTGTCCCCAGCAGAGTGCCTCTTATATCAGGTGTCCCCAGCAGAGTGCCTTTTACATCAGGTGTCCCCAGTGGAGTGCCTCTTACATCAGGTGTCCTCAGCGGTCAGTGTCCCCAGCGGAATGCCTCTTACATCAGGTGTCCCCAGCGGAGTGCCTCTTAAATCAGTGCCCCCAGCGGAGTGCAGGCATGGTGGTGACTTGGGGGGTGCAGGCATTGTGGTGACTAGGTGGAAGGGGGTGCAGGCATGGTGGTGACTTGGGGGGTGCAGGCATGGTGGTGACTAGGCGGGAGGGGGTGCAGGCATGGTGATGACATGGAGGAGGGGGTACAGGCATGGTGGTGACTTGGGGGAGGGGGAACAGGCATGGTGTTGACATGGGGGAGGGGGATGCAGGCATGGTGTTGACATGGGGGGAGGCGGGTACAGGCATGGTGTTGACATGGGGGAGGGGGGTGCAGCCATGGAGTTGACATAGGGGGAGGCGGATGCAGGCATGGTGTTGACATGGGGGAGGGGGTGCAGGTATTGTGGTGACATGGGGGAGGGGGGTGCAGGCATGGTGTTGACATGGGGGAGGAGGGTGCAAGTATTGTCGTGACATGGGGGGAGGGGGGTGCAGGCATGGTGTTGACATGGGGGAGGGGGTGCAGGTATTGTGGTGACATGGGGGGAGGGGGACGCAGGCATGGTGGTGACATGGGGCAGGGGGTTGCAGGTATTGTGGTGACATGGGGGGAAGGGTTGCAGGTATGGTGGTGACATGGGGGAGGGGGGAACAGGTATGGTGGTGACATGGGGGGGGCAGGTATGGTGGTGATATGGGGGGAGGGGGGCAGGTATGGTGGTGACATGGGGGGAGGGGGTTGCAGGTATTGTGGTGACATGGGGGAGGGGTTGCAGGTATGGTGGTGACATGGGGGGGGGAACAGGTATGGTGGTGACATGCGGGGGGGGGGCAGGTATGGTGGTGATATTGGGGGAGGGGGCTGCAGGTATGGTGGTGATATGGGGGGGAGGGGGCTGCAGGTATGGTGGTGATATGGGGGGAGGGGGCTGCAGGTATGGTGGTGACATGGGGGAGGGGGCTTCAGATAAGGTGGTGACATGGGGGAGGTGGGAACAGGTATGGTGGTGACATGTAGGGAGGGGGGTGCAGGTATGGTGGTGACATGGGGGGAGGGGGGTGCAGGTATGGTGGTGACACGGGGGGAGGGGGAACAGGTATGGTGGTGACATGGGGGAGGGGGGAACAGGTATGGTGGTGACATGCAGGGAGGGGGGGCAGGTATGGTGGTGATATTGGGGGAGGGGGCTGCAGGTATGGTGGTGATATGGGGGAATGGGGGAACAGGTATGGTGGTGACATCGGGGAGGGGGGTGCAGGTATTGTGGTGACTCGGGGGGAGGGGGAACAGGTATGGTGGTGACATGGGGGGAGTGGGCAACAGGTATGGTGGTGACATAGGGGGAGGGGGTTGAAGGTATGGTGGTGACATGGGGGGAGGGGGTGCAGGTATGGTGGTGACATGGGGGGAGGGGGTGCAGGTATGGTGGTGACATAGGGGGAGGGGGTGCAAGGGGGGAGCCAGGACCATCAGTGTCCCCAGCCAACGGAACCCTGGTCTTTCCATCAGTGTCCCCGCTCGTTGGACACACGGGGGCGGAGGGGTGGCGGTGGGTGGAGGTTGAACATTTCCTTGTGTTCAGTGGAGAGCGGGGAGGGGTGGCCAATCCCTGCAGCCAATAGTCTTCAGTGTACAATAGAATTTTCTATTTGTGCACTGAAGAGAGAAGCCGATTGGCTGCCCCTCTCCTCTGCACTGAACACAAGGGGAAACAACACTCCTGGCGGCGGGAGCCATTTTTGTGTAGCCGCTGCTGTTTTTAGCCCAAATCATTCCCGATTTTCCCGGGACAAAAGCAAAATCCCGGGAAAATAATCAGGACAAGCTTAAATTGGGACAAGGGTCCCAAAATTAGGATTGTCCCGGGAAAATCAGGACGGTTGGCAACTGAGGATGAGCTCCGGCATGTTCGCACATCCCACGTGCAGAGCCCACCAGAAAGTCGGCACTGTGCTGCGCTAATTACAGGCAGTGAGACATTGCAGAGATCGGAAAATGTCTCACTGCCTGTGATTAGCGCAGAGCAGTGCCGACTTACTGGCAGGCTCTGCACGTGGGGTGTGCGAACACGCCAGAGCTCATCCTTATTGGCAACTATGCAAGCTTCTTGCTATAGGGGCAGTCGTGAAGGCACCAACTCCCCCCCCCCACATGCACACATACACATACTACTTCCTCGTAGGATTTTACTGACAACAGCAGGAGCCAATGGTTCCTGCTGCTGAGTCTCACCTGTGAGAAGAGAGAGAGGGATGAAGAGCTGCTGCTTTCGGCATGCGCTGGATTGAGATCGGGCTCAGGTAAATGTTTAAAGGAGGGCAGGGAGAGCAGCGTTTGAAAGTTATTTTTACCTTAATGCAGAGAATGCATGAAGGTAAATAACCTTTTGCCTTTATAACAGTGGTTCTCAACTCCTGTCCTTAGGACCCACTAACAGGCCAGATTTTAAGTATTACCTTGGGGAGATGCAGACTAGAATACTGCATTCACTGAGCAGCAAATTATGTCACCTGTGATGTATTTCAGTTATCTTGCAAACCTGGCCTGTTAGTGGGTCCTGAGGACAGGAGTTGAGAACCACTGCTTTATAACTACTTTAATGAGTTTTTAAAATATATGGTTCAAGCAGAACGAAGGAAAACCTTTTATTTTTTCATTTTGGATAAAATAAGGGAAGGTTCTAACCCCAGTCAGTTTTTTTTTTTTTTTTGCCATCTGTGTCCCATTGGAAAGATTCATTCACATTCTCTGCATTAACGAAAAAAAACCTTTCAAAAGCTGCTCCCCCCCCCAGCCCTCTCTTAAACACTTACCTGTTCTCGATCTTGACCCAGCACTGTGCCCATCTGCAGCAGCTCTCCTTCCTTCACTTCCTGTCCCACAACCAAAACAGGAAGTGAGAGGAACTACGTCCAAAGTGAGGGAATTCCTGGTTGCCACCAGAACTAGTGTCCCCATTGCATACTTGCTAACTGTCACAAATTTCCCGGGACATTCCCGGAATTTAGCCCCCTTTCCCGGATTTAGCCATTCCCGGAAATGTCCCGGGAAATTCTTATTTTACCGATTTTTTTTTCCGCCGCCCGCCGCTAGAGGTCTGTGGCCGACGGAGACAATGTCTCCCCCATGGCCGCCATTTTCCCGGAGGCCAAATTACTATTTAGTAATGGCCGGGTGACTGCCAATAGAATTTAAGCTGTGGCACCGCCCACCTCCCTCCCCGCTGCCGTCTGTCTGTGACCTGATGTGGGAAGGGGTGGGGGTGGGCGGCGCCACAGCTCAATTGCTATTGGCAGTCACCCAGTTATTTTGTCCCATTCTGCACTGCTGGGAACGCCTGATCTGTAAGGAAAGGGGGGGCTCCATTGGGGGATGCCTGGTGTAAAGACAGGACTCTGCTGGCTATGCCTGATGTAAAGGGGGACTCCGCTGCAATGCCTGATGTAAGGGGGGACTCCACTGCAATGCCTGATGTAAGGGGGGACTCCGCTGCAATGCCTGATGTAAGGGGGACTCCGCTGCAATGCCTGATGTAAGGGAGGACTCCGCTGCAATGCCTGATGTAAGGGGTTACTCCGCTGTAATGCCTGATATAAGGGGGACTCTGCTGCAATGCCTGATGTAAGGGAGGACTCCGCTGCAATGTCTGA
Source organism: Aquarana catesbeiana (assembly GCF_042186555.1). Classification (NCBI taxonomy): domain Eukaryota; kingdom Metazoa; phylum Chordata; class Amphibia; order Anura; family Ranidae; genus Aquarana; species Aquarana catesbeiana. Next base: position 699,973,093 of record NC_133325.1, on the reverse strand, counting down.
TGTAAGCGGGGACTCCGCTGCAATGCCTGATGTAAGGGAGGACTCCACTGCAATGCCTGATGTAAGGGGGGACTCCGCTGCAATGCCTGATGTAAGGGGGGACTCCGCTGCAATGCCTGATGTAAGGGAGGACTCCGCTGCAATTCCTGATGTAAGGGGGGACTCCGCTGCAATGCCTGATGTAAGGGGAGACTCCTCTGCAATGCCTGATGTAAGGGGGGACTCCGCTGCAATGCCTGATGTAAGGGGGGACTCCGCTGCAATGCCTGATGTAAGGGGGACTCTGCTGCAATGCCTGATGTAAGGGGGGACTCTGCTGCAATGCCTGATGTAAGGGAGGACTCCGCTGCAATGCCTGATGTAAGGGGGGACTCCGTTGCAATGCCTGATGTAAGGGGGGACTCCGCTGCAATGCCAAATGTAAGGGGGGACTCCGCTGCAATGCCTGATGTAAGGAGGGGACTCCGCTGCAATGCCTGATGTAAGGAGGGGACTCCGCTGCAATGCCTGATGTAAGGGGGGACTCCGCTGCAATGCCTGATTGAAGGGAGGACTCCGCTGGGGACACCTTATGGCATCTGGTGGCAGGCGACGTGGCAGGTGACACGCTCAGGGTTCCCACTGATTCTGCATTATGGTGAGTTAAATAATTTCATTCTATATTACAATGTAATAATAGAAATAATGCACTTCAATCATCCTGACACTATAACAACCTTGGTGCCGGGATGATTGAAGCGCCAACATCAGGTGTTTGGAGTATCTTTATCTGCTGATTGTTAAACTTTCTGGAATACACATATTTTTACTGTTGTGTAGGATCTGGGGCTGCTGTCACTCCATCCCTCTTTCGTTCTCTCTTTTTCTTTCTCTCTTTCTTTTTCTTTCTCTCCCTCTTTCTTTCTTTCTTTCTCCCTCCATCCCTCATTCATCTCATACCACACCCCTTCTGAGCCACGCCCTTTAAGACACGCCCACTATTCCGCTCAATCCATGCCCATTTTTCGCCGTGGCGCGCTTTGCGCGCTGTATTTTTCTGTTACAATATGCCCCGCTTACAAAAGAATGCCACGCCCCCTAATTATAGCAAGGCTCCGCCTACATGCAAAAAAGTGTCCCAAACTTTTTTTTTTGCAATGTTGGCAACTATGCCATTGGAAGATTTCCCCTTTATTATTGTTCTGGGGACAACTCAAAATTTGGGATTTTTTTCACTTTCAGTAATATTCATCCCAAGGCAAATAGAAAGGGTGAATCTCCCTAATGGGGACACATACAGCAATAAAAAAAGGATTTTATATCCCTCTCTAGGGATGAGCTTCGTGTTCGAGTCGAACCCATGTTCGACTCGAACATCGTCTGAATTGCAAACGATATGGGCCGTTCGCGCCAAATTCGAGTGGCGCGTCACGGCCCATAATTCACTGCGGCATCGCAGTGCATTGCTGGCTGATGATTGGCCAAGCATGCACATAACCCGCATGCTTGGCCAATCACAGCGCCGTCTGTACAGAGAGCTGTAATTGGCCAAAGCCAGGGTGGCTTTGGCCAATTATGGCTCAGGGGGTTTAGTACACGCCCCACACTATATAAGGCCGCCTGCAGGTAGGGCCTGTGTAGTGTGTTACGGCGTTGAGAGACAGAGACAGAGAGACAGTGTCATTTGATTTAAGTTAGATAGATTAGGCAGGACAGTCAGTCAGTTAGCTGCACTTACAGTGTATTGTGTATATATATGCATCCCAGGTGTTGTATGTATATATATATATATATATATATATATATATATATATATATACTGTATTCAGTTTAGCTAGATCCGTTCCTGTTATTATCTTCCTACTGACAGGCAGGCAGGTGTTGTTACAGTATTTACAGCTACCTGAAGAAAATTGCTGGTGTTCTCCTGATCCTATTAGTACCACAGTCAGGCAGCTACAGTATTTACAGTTAGTGTAGTGCGTACTCTGCACAGTGTTCAGCTAAAGCTACCTGTAGAAGATTGGTGGTGTTTTTCTGATCCTATCACTACCGCAGGCAGCTACATTATTTACAAGTTAGCGTAGTGCGACCTCTGCACAGTGTTCAGCTAAAGCTACAAGTTAGTGTAGTGCGACCTCTGCACAGTGTTCAGCTAAAGCTACAAGTTAGTGTAGTGCGACCTCTGCACAGTGATCATCTAAAGCTACAAGTTAGTGTAGTGCAACCTCTGCACAGTGTTCAGCTAAAGCTACAAGTTAGTGTAGTGCGACCTCTGCACAGTGTTCAGCTAAAGCTACAAGTTAGTGTAGTGCGACCTCTGCACAGTGTTCAGCTAAAGCTACAAGTTAGTGTAGTGTGACCTCTGCACAGTGTTCAGCTAAAGCTACAAGTTAGTGTAGTGCGACCTATGCACAGTGTTCAGCTAAAGCTACCTATAGAAGGTCGGTGGTGTTTTCCTTATCCTATCACTACCGCAGACAGCTACATTATTTAAACGTTAGTGTAGTGCGTCCTCTGCACAGTGTTCAGCTAAAGCTACGCGTTATTGTAGTGCGATCTCTGCACAGTATTCAGATAAAGCTACAAGTTAGTGTAGTGCGACCTCTGCACAGTGTTCAGCTAAAGCTACAAGTTAGTGTAGTGTGACCTCTGCACAGTGTTCAGCTAAACCTACCTGTAGAAGATTGGTGGTGTTTTTCTGATCCTATCACTACTGCAGGCAGCTACATTATAAAGCTACGAGTTAGTGTAGTGCGACCTCTGCACAGTGTTCAGCTAAAGCTACAAGTTAGTGTAGTGCGACCTCTGCACAGTGTTCAGCTAAAGCTACAAGTTAGTGTAGTGCGACCTCTGCACAGTGTTCAGCTAAAGCTACCTGTAGAAGATTGGTGGTGTTCTCATACTAATAATACTACAGGCAGGCAGTTGATTCTGCTAGCTGCAGTATCAGTATATATATATATATATATATATATATATATATATATATATATATATATATCCCAGCTTAGTGCAGCTACATCTCACTGCAGGCTATTAGTATGTCTGGAAGGCCAACAAGGAGAGGCAGACAGTCACAAGCCAATAAAAGAGGGCAAGCAGGCTGTGTGTCTAGAGGCACCAGTGCTGGTCGTGGACACGGTGCATCCTCATCAGCACGTGGCCGTGGGACACGCTTGGTCTTTTTTTCAGCAGCTGGCCGTGTTGAGCCACAACATGCGGAAGACTTGGTCGAGTGGATGACCAAGCCGTCCTCATCCTCCTCATCCTCTCTCACCCATGCTCAGGGTACTTTGTCTGGCAAAGCAGCTGCCAACGTGGCCTCTTCCCTCGGCTCAATGGAATCAGTCACTCCTTCCCTAGCCCCACCATGTCCTCCTGAGGAGTGCCCCGAACTGTTTGACCACAGTGTTGGGTACATGCTCCAGGAGGATGCCCAGCGTTTTGAAGGCTCCGATGATGGTACTCAGCTAGAGGAAGGCAGTAACGTGAGCCCAGACAGAGGGGGTGCCCAAGAAGGACAGCAATCTGGCAGTCATGTTGCCCCTGCTGCAGCATACTGCCAGGTTTGCTCCAGTGATGAGGAGGGAGGGGCTGATGAGGTCACTGACTCCACGTGGGTGCCTGATAGGAGAGAGGAGGAGGAGGAGGCACATCACCAACTAGGCAGGATGCCCTCCAAGGTCCAGCTTAAGGACAGCACACTGACTGCATCACACCGCAAAGCTCCGCATGTGCAGGGCGCTGCTGTCTCTGCGCGTTATTCGAGTCACATAGACTTCAATGGGGTTCTAAAGTTTGTGCGAATTTTTGGTCCGTTCGCAGGTTCTGGTGCGAACCGAACCGGGGGGGTGTTCGGCTCATCCCTATCCCTCTCCACTCTATTCAAAACTTAACAATATATATATCTTTATATATACAGTATGTAGGGATCTGCTGCCCTCATATATGCATGTCCTTCATACTTTATGGGGGCCAGACTATGGCCAGTGTGAGTAGAAAATGCTTTGATGTCAAAAGGATTAAACCATGCCCCATCATTGGCATTAGTCTGAGGATTATTGTCCTATTGTTGGAAGAAATAGTGCCCCATTAATGGTGGCGTCACTGGGAAGAATTGTGCCCCATCGTTGGTGTCAGTGAAAAGAATAGTTACCCATTGTTGGGGTCAGAGATAGTACCCTCTTGTTGGTATTAGTAACAGGATTTATGCCCCATTGTTGATGTTACTGGAAGGGATAGTGCTCCAAGGGCCGGATAAAGGCAAGCAAGGAGCCACATCTGGCCGCTGGGCCGCAGTTTGGAGACCACTGTTCTAGTTAACCCCATCACTTATGGACAGGGATTCTAGTTTTAGATAATGGCTCAATAACCAACATAAGCTAAAGCCAGGTTAGGCATCCCAGGTCCACAGGTAGTTAGAGGTTCAGCCGCATGGCAGATTAGAAGCTAATAGGGAGCAAGGTCAGTATCACACCATGGTTTCTGCTGGTGAGAAGCTGTACTCCAGGCCAAATGAACAACGGTTGGAGGATCTCCCTATCTTCACTGATTCTGTCTTCAGATCTTCAACACCAAGGCAAACTCTGCATCCTGATCATTCTCAGAAGCCCCTGCACTGGACTTTGCTGCAACATTCAACTGGAGGTATATTTATTAATAACTATGTATACCGAGGTATACACATTGTATGTGCTCTCCTGTTGGGCCCTTTGTTGATATTACCTATTTGTACATTATACCTATGTACTATTATTAACCTTTTCTTATATAAATTTAGTAATATTTATATAAGTAATATGGTGTATATACTTATGACTATTGCTATATGCTGGTCACAGTAGTTCCTCTTTTCTCAATTAGTTCCTCTTTTCTCAATTACTCTGATAAGATTACTCCTAATTTCCCAGGACTGGTAATTACCATATGCAAAGTTCATCTTTATCTCCCCCAAGCAAAAATAACACCAGGAGGCAGAGTTTTTTGCAAAGTCTCATTTGCCAACAAAACTTTTCCCTGTATCCTAGAGATTTTTGTGGGTTTTTTTTTTTTTTATTTACACTGCACTGTGCATTTATAATGCAACATACAGTCTGGCTCATTTTCACCATGCCAAGAAAGGAGCCATGTGCCAGAGACAATGTGACTTATACACGCATTATGTGTGTCAGTGCGTTTGAACGCCATTCTTTCTCAAACACACCCCAACACATCCTTCCAGTACACCCTTGTTACAGCACTGCTGAAAATGCTGCATGAACAATTTTTGGTCCAGTGTGGTTCGTTTAATGCATCTTAGCAGATCAGGCTGAATGTGAATGGTCCCTAATGGCAGTGCTCATGAATAGACAAATTAGATCATCTTTTGATAATTAAAGTGCCCCCAAAAAAATATATATTTCAGTATGTATTTTTTAGGTTCCTTTCCCACGGGGCCATTAAGCAGGGAATCCATGAGCAGATCCCATAATGAATTTGAGCAGAATGAAATGGATGTCAGTTTTGTTACATCCATGCCCATTCACTTTTTTGTCCGCATTTTGACAGTGGACTGTGGCAGACACATGGCGACTCTATAGAATTCAGAAGCGCAATGACATGGACAGTTGAAGTACTTGGGGATGAAACGCATTGGGTGTCTACGAGCCCGCTCCATGTAATTGTGCTTTTGAATTCCTATGGGATCACAATTATGGAGATATCTCATTAATGCTAATTTCTTCAGTATTTTTGAGTTCATGACCTATCAAGAAAGTTACTTGGTGTGGAGAGTCGTGGTGTCAAACCCTTAAAGATCCCTCCCCGGCCACCATTCTGACATTTTCAACTACATGCTTGATTGACTCCATTGAGTCCCTACATTCTGGTAAGAGTGTTTACTCTCTCTTCTGGGTGGTGGATGCACGTGTTACGGTGACTCTACGGTGAAGTGGACACAGATTGTTTTCTTTGAATACCATTGAAACGGACATTGTTTTCCATTTTATTTGGATTATCCCACCACACAGTGGTTATTTTATATTCACATTTTATCCTTCTTGTAGAAGGTTTTACTTCTGGATTTATTGCACATATTCACCGATTGCACATTGCACTTTATTACCTGGTTATAGTGTTACCACCATTCTTTGTTATATATATAAAGTATCTCACAAAAGTGAGTACACCCCTCACATTTTTGTAAATATTTTATTATATCTTTTCATGTGACAGAAATGACACTTTGCTACAATGTAAAGTAGTGAGTATACAGCATGTAAAACAATGTAAATTTGCTGTCCCCACAAAATAACTCAACACACAACCATTAATGTTTAAAGCGCTGGCAACAAATGTGAGTACAACCCTTAGTGAAAATGTCCAAATTGGGCCTAAAGTGTCAATATTTTGAGTGGCCACCATTATTTTCCAGCATTGCCTAAACCCTTTTGGGCATGGAGTTCACCAGAGCTTCACAGGTTGCCATTGGAGTCCTCTTCCACTCCTCCATGACTACACCACGGAGCTGGTGGATGTTAGAGACCTTGCGCTCCCCCACCTTCCGTTTGAGGATGCCCCACAGATGCTCAATAGGGTTTAGGTCTGGAGACATGCTTGGCCAATCCATCACCTTTACCCTCAACTTATTTAGCAAGGCAGTGGTCATCTTGGAGGTGTGTTTGGGGTCATTATGTTGGAATACTTCCCTGCGGCCCAGTCTCCGAAAGGAGGGGATCATGCTCTGCTTTAGTATGTCACAGTACATGTTGGCATTCATGGTTCCCTCAATGAACTGTAGCTCCCCAGTGCCAGCGGCACTCATGCAGCCCCAGACCATGACACTCCCACCACCATGCTTGACTGTAGGCAGGACACACTTGTCTTTGTACTCCTCACCTGGTTGCTGCCACACACGCTTGACACCATCTGAACCAAATAAGTTTATCTTGGTCTCATCAGACCACAGGACATGGTTGCAGTAATCCATGTCCTTAGTCTGCTTTCCTTCAGCAAACTGTTTGCGGGCTTTCTTGTGCATCATCTTTAGACAAGGCTTCCTTCCGGGATGACAGCCATGCAGACCAATTTGATGCAGTGTGCGGTGTATGGTCTGAGAACTGACAGGCTGACCCCCCCCCCCCCACCCCTTCAGCCTCTGCAGCAATGCTGGCAGCACTCATACGTCTATTTCCCAAAGACATCATCTGGATATGACGCTGAGCATGTGCACTCAACTTCTTTGGTCGACCATGTCGATGCCTGTTCTGAGTGGAACCTGTCCTGTTACACTGCTGTATGGTCTTGGGCACCGTGCTGCAGCTCAGTTTCAGGGTCTTGGCAATCTTCTTATAGCCTAAGCCATCTTTATGTAGAGCAACAATTCTTTTTTTCAAATCCTTAGAGAGTTTTTTCCCATGAGGTGCCATGTTGAACTTCCAGTGACCATTATGAGAGAGTGAGAGTGATAACACCAAATTTAACACACCTGCTCCCCATTCACACCTGAGACCTTGTAACACTAACGAGTCACATGACCCCAGGGAGGGAAAATGGCTAATTGGGCCCAATGTGGACATTTTCACTTAGGGGTGTACTCACTTTTGTTGCAGTTTAGACATTAATGGCTGTGTAAATGAAGGTAATGGAACAATTCTGGACAGCCGCACTCCAATAAAGAGAATGTTTTCTTATGCCTTTTATTGTGAACACAGGATCATACTGTACAAACCACAGAAAAGCAGCACAGGCTAACGTGTTTCACACTGCCAAGAGTGCTTACTTACTTGCATAGCTTACACAGCTATGAGTAAGCACTCTTGCAATCATCATATGCTCATTGCTCAGTTGGTTTGCAAAAACATTTGTGATTGATTTACTTTAGGGCCCATTTAAATGTATGCAGTGCAATAATGCATGTACATTAATACATGGAATGTCATATGTTAATTTGCATTGCATTAAGGCAGCCAATTGAAATAAATCATCAAAAACAGCCCAATTATTGGACATGTCTCCTAATTTTTGCTGCAAAGAATTATTGTGCGTTTCTATGCTTTGCAGCATGTTATAATGCATTAACCTTGCGTTAGACCCCTTTCACACTGGGGCGGGCGGGGGCGTTAGCGGTAAAGCACCACTAATTTTAGCGGCGCTTTACCGCTGTTATAACGGCGCTTTTCGGCTGCTAGCGGGGTGCTTTTAACGCCCTCTAGCAGCAGAAGAAAGGGTTAATTGCGCCCGTGTAGCGCCACTGCCGAATCGCTTTGCAGGCGCTTCGGTAGCAGTGCCCATTGATTTCAATGGGCAGGGGCAGTGGAGTAGCGGTGTATATCCTGCTCCTCCATCGCTCCAAAGATGCTGCTTGCAGGACTTTTTCTAAGGTCCTGCAAGTGCACCACTCTAGTGTGAAAGCACTCGGACTTTCACACTGGAGCTGCAGGGGAGGCGTTTTTCAGGCGATTTACAGGCGCTATTTTTAGACCTTTAGCGCCCAAAAAAAGCCTCAGTGTGAAAGGGGTCTTAGTGTGTTGGGGAGCTATTCAAAATTAACTGCAATACACCAACAGTTGTAACACACACATTGCATTTAGTTAACTACTGCACTGTCGCAATGCAGAAATGTAAAACGCTGTTTGCTTTGCGCTGTGAGATGCTAGACACTCTTTTAAATCTATATCTTTTCCTACAATTGGCATTTGGCCTGATACAGTGTCAGACTGTGTTCAGTAGATGTAAAAGAAATTATTGTCTGTAGGTCTGTTGGAAGGTAATAAGTGAACTGCGATAGTCTTCCTCTCCAGGTTCCCAGGGTCTACATATATATCTGCCTCATATTCAGATTTCATGTATAATTTATAACCAGCCCTGCAGGCAGAAAATATTAATGTTCTGTCAAATTTGGGTAGCGCTAGCATATTTTTGCTCTCAGCATTGACAAACATGAGTACGTGGATAGATTTAATCTGCACAACAGCGCCGCTAAAACTTGGAACAACTGTTGGTTTACTGATCATTTCTCTCTGTTCTGCTGACCGTTATCGCTCTCAGCAATCAAAAACCTGTTGCGTTTGCAGTCTGGTAATGAGTTTAGCAAAGCTGTTGCCAGTTAAAGATTTTATTCCCTTTAAACCAGTGTAAGAAATTGTATTAATTGCTGAATTAATATCAGGTTTTAGAGTCATACATTATTTAAAAGGGTTTTCCACCGTCAACAGAAAACTGACCAATGCACAGAACACGCCATGTTCTGTGCATGTCCATGCATTGTTTTTATGGCCTTTTGTCAGTTGCATTTTGTGAGTACCCACTTATATAAAATATTTTTATTATTAAATTATCTTTGGTAATGCGCTAGGTGTGCGCGCCTTCTATTTCTGTTTTTCTTGTAGAAAACTGACCAATGTTAAAGTGCTCTCCAAAATCATGTTAAGACTGTCCTTACTTACACTTGCCGACTGTCTCTGATTTCCAAGAACAAGTTATAACACAGAGAATCATGTGGATATAAGGAATGCACTATTGGTTTCCAGAATGGTAGCCATCAATAGCATGAATCTGCATTGGACCATAACATAGAAACATAGAAGAGTGGTGGAAGAAAAAAGACCAACTGGTCAATCGAGTCTGCCCCATTTTTTTTAAATTTATATACGGTATATTTTTGTTTTTTGTTAACTTTTTGTCTGAGTATAGGTTTATGTTTGTATCAAGCATGTTTGAATCCACTTACATTGACTGACTTATGCCGGGTACACACGAGCGGACTTCTCGTCGGACTGAAACCCGAAGGACTTTTCGACGGAGTTCCGACGAAACGGACTTGCCTACATACGATCACACCAAAGTCTGATCCTTTCGAACGTGATGACGTACGACCAGACTAGAATAAGGAAGTTCATAGCCAGTAGCCAATAGCTGCCCTTGCGTCGTCTTTGGTCCGTCAGACTAGCATACAGACGAACGGATTTTTCTATAGGAATCGAGTCCATCAGGAAGATTTGAAACTTGTTCTATTTCTAAGGTGCGTCAGATTTTTAGACAGAAAAGGTCCTATGAAGCCCACACACGATCGAATTGTCTGACGGATTCGTTCCATTGGACCTTTGATGCCGAAAAGCCCAGTCGTGTGTACGCGGCATCACTGTTACCGCTACCTCTGCTGGAAGTCTGTTCAAAGGATCAACTACCCTTTTAGAAATATACTTTCTAAGGTTAGTTATGAACTTTCCTCCTGCTTGTTTGAGGTCATATCACTGTGTTCTTTATATTGAAATAATTGCTCTCCTCCTCCTAGTAACATAGAAGTGTGACGGCAAAGTGGTCAATCAAATCTGTCCCATTTTTTTAATACATGTTTGTTTTTTGGGGGGTTTTTTGTCAACTTTTTTGTCTGAGTATAGCTCTATTTGTACCAAGCATGTTTGAATCCACTTACGTTGACTGACTTACTGCTAGCTCTACCTCTGCTGGAAGTCTGTTCAAAAGAACAACTATCCTTTTAGTAATATACTACTTTCTAAGATTAGTTATGAACTTTGCTCTAGCTTGTTTGGGGTCATGTCCCCGTGTTCTTTATCTTGGCTTCATATTGAAAATATAGCCCTCCTCCTCTTAGAAACATAGATGAGTGACGGCAGAAAAAAGACCAAGTGGTCGATCGAGTCTGCCCCTCTCGAGTTTTAATTTATACATGTTTTTGTTTTTTGTTAACTTTTTTGTCTGAGTTTAGGTTTATGTTTGTTCTGTTGTATGGCCTATCAAACTACACTTTTAGTAAAATAATACTTTATAAGATTAGTTATGAACTCAACTCCCGTTTGTTTGCGGTCATGTCCCCGTGTTCTCTATCTTGGCTTCATATTTAAAATACTGCCCTCCTGAACCTTATTAAAGATTTCAATCATGTCTCCCCTTTCCCTTATTTGCTCCAGACTGTACATATTAATGGCTAAGTTCACCTTTCTGAACATGTTACATGTTCCACTGGTATTTGGGGTGGAACATGTAACATATTCCAGCTCCTGCAGCATCTACCTCTGATCCCCACCTCAGTCTGACAGCAGGCAGGGGGCCCACCCTCCTGAACCATACCAGGCCACATGCCCTTTGACCTTAGCAGGGACCTCTTCTCCATCGTCTAAGCAAGTGGTTCTCAAGCTCGGCCCTCAAGTACTCCCAACAGGCCATGTTGTGGGAATTTCTCCTAAATAAAACAGCTGTCCAAAATACCAAAGCCATTGACTCTGATTTAAAACACCTGTGCAAGATAAAGGATAACCTGAAAACATGGCCTGTTGGGGGTACTTGTGGACCGAGGTTGAGAACCACTGGTCTATAATACCTGTTGGGGTGCCGCTGCTCTCTACAGGTTTGGATTCTGAGCCTGATTCTGTCAGAGAGGACTCCCCTTCACTCTCATCTGACTAAGGCCTCTTTCACACGGGGCAGATCAGTCATGATCCGCCCCGTGAACACACGCTGGCTCAGCGGGGATCGCTCCGCCGATCCCCGCTGAGCAGGAAGATGACAGGTGCATCGCTGCACGCTGTGCAGCGACGGACCTGTCAGAGCGCCGCTCTCCCCTATGGGGGGATCGGATGATGACGGTCCGTAGTGTCCGTCGTCATCCGATCCGATCCGAAAACGGAGGGAAAAGTAGGTTTTTCCTCCGTTACACTTTTCGGATCGGAGCGGGGTCGGATGTCAGCGGACATGTCACCGCTGACATCCGACGCTCCATAAGGATGACTGTATGTCCGTTTTTCATCCGAAAACGGATGGATGAAAAACGGACATACGGATCATCCGTGTGAAAGAGGCCATACTCAGAATCCTATAGGCCTCTTCACTAAAGTACTATAGTAAAGTACTAAAGTATGGACATTTTGGCCACTAAATTTATAGGGACCTAGTGCGACTTATGAGAAAAAGAGCAACTGACTGTCAGGGACTGATTGAACCACTACACATAAAGTTTACCTGCTAGTGCTATCAGAGATCAGGCCTGATGCTTCGGTTTTGTGTGCAATGTATCAGAAGTGACAGTGATTTACTGACACTGCCCTTGTTGGGAGGGCAAAGGGGCTAAACGCAGGTGCTGGGAGGAGTCAGAGCTGATCCTACTAATGCTGCATTTTTTGGGGATACTAGTATATTTAGCAAGGTCCCAGGTCTCCTTTGGTCTAATGAGAACCTCCAGGGCCAGAGATAGCTGACATCCTTCTGTATATTGTGGGTTGCATGGCATAGTGGGTGTAATGCAAGGTAGATTGATTTGGCGCTAGGCACTTGAATGCAAAAGAGATTTTAGGGTTAGGGCCAGGACACCCTTAGGTAGTTGCAATGTCAATTGGCAGACTCCAGGACTTCAATAGGAGGATAGCCATGCAGGGAAAGGCATCCAGCAAGACGCCACATCTGCATATGTAGGAATGCTGTCTCCTATGGCAACAGTCTTTAACAGTTCCTAACACAAAGCGTAAGAGTTCCTTCACTTCCACTACAATCATTTCTTGTAGTTCTTCAGCCCACTGAGCTCCCAGTCTCTCACTAGACTAGATGATTCGCTGCCACTGAATCCCCTGAGCTCCTCCAATCTTCACAGTAGTATCTTCCTCAAGCGACAGCTGATGAGCCATCCTTTGATAAGGACGTGGCAACCGGCTTGTCAGTCCACTCTTTAACCACTTGCCGACCGCCTCACGCATATATACGTGAGCAGAGCGGCACGGGCAGGCAAAATCACGTACCTGGTACGTGGATGCCTTCCCGCGGGCGGGGGGTCCGATCGGACCCCCCCCCGGTGCCATCGGCGGTCGGCGTTTGGCTGGGAGAGTTGAGAGACGAGGGGGAGGCCATCCGATCGTGGCCCCCCCCTCGCGATCGCTCCCAGCCAATGAGAAACATCCCCTGCCTCTGTATAGTACACAGAGGCAGAGGATGTGATGTCATCTCTCCTCGGCTGGCCAGTTTCCGTTCCAGCACCGAGGAGAGAAGACATGTAAGTGCACCAACACTCACACACAACACAGTAGAACATGCCAGGCACACTAAACACCCCCGATCCCCCCCCGATCGCCCCCCGATCCCCCCCCAATCACCCCCCCCTGTCACAAACTGACACCAAGCAGGTTTTTTTGTTTTGTTTTGTTTTTTTCCTGATTACTGCATAGTGTCAGTTTGTGACAGTTAGCAGTGGTAAGACAGTTAGTATTAGCCCCCTGTAGGTATAGGGTACCCCCCTAACCCCCCCTAATAAAGTTTTAACCCCTTGATCACCCCCTGTCACCAGTGTCACTAAGCGATCATTTTTCTGATCGCTGTATTAGTGTCACTGGTGACGCTAGTTAGGAACGTAAATATTTAGGTTCGCTGTCAGCGTTTTATAGCGACAGGGACCCCCATATACTACCTAATAAATGTTTTAACCCCTTGATTGCCCCCTAGTTAACCCTTTCACCACTGATCACCATATAACTGTTACGGGTGACGCTGGTTAGTTCGTTTATTTTTTTTAGTGTCAGGGCACCCACCGTTTATTACCGAATAAAGGTTTAGCCCCCTGATCGCCCGGCGGTGATATGCGTCGCCCCAGGCAGCATCAGATTAGCGCCAGTACCGCGAACACCCACGCACGCACTGTACACGCACCATACACCTCCCTTAGTGGTATAGTATCTGAACGCATCAATATCTGATCCGATCAGATCTATACTAACGTCCCCAGCAGTTTAGGGTTCCCAAAAACGCAGTGTTAGCGGGATCAGCCCAGATACCTGCTAGCACCTGCGTTTTGCCCCTCCGCCCAGCCCACCCAAGTGCAGTATCGATCGATCACTGTCACTTACAAAACACTAAACGCATAACTGCAGCGTTCGCAGAGTCAGGCCTGATCCCTGCGATCGCTAACAGTTTTTTTGGTAGCATTTTGGTGAACTGGCAAGCACCAGCCCCAAGCAGCGTCAGATTAGCGCCAGTACCACTAACACCCACGCACGCACCGTACACCTCCCTTAGTGGTATAGTATCTGATCGGATCAATATCTGATCCGATCAGATCTATACTAGCGTCCCCAGCAGTTTAGGGTTCCCAAAAACGCAGTGTTAGTGGGATCAGCCCAGATACCTGCTAGCACCTGCGTTTTGCCCCTCCGCCCGGCCCAGCCCAGCCCACCCAAGTGCAGTATCGATCGATCATTGTCACTTTTTTTTGTAGCGTTTTGGTGAACTGGCAAGCGCCAGCGGCCTAGTACACCCCGGTCGTAGTCATACCAGCACTGCAGTAACACTTGGTGACGTGGCGAGTCCCATAAGTGCAGTTCAAGCTGGTGAGGTGGCAAGCACAAGTAGTGTCCCGCTGCCACCAAAAAGACAAACACAGGCCCGTCGTGCCCATAATGCCCTTCCTGCTGCATTCGCCAATCCTAATTGGGAACCCACCACTTCTGCAGCGCCCGTATTTCCCCCATTCACATCCCCAACCAAATGCAGTCGGCTGCATGAGAGGCATTTATATGTCCTCCCGAGTACCCCTACCCAACGAACCCCCCCAAAAAAGATGTGTCTGCAGCAAGCGCGGATATAGACGTGACACCCTCTATTATTGTCCCTCCTGTCCTGATAATCCTGGTCTTTGCATTGGTGAATGTTTTGAACGCTACCATTCACTAGTTGAGTATTAGCGTAGGGTACAGCATTGCACAGACTAGGCACACTTTCACAGGGTCTCCCAAGATGCCATCGCATTTTGAGAGACCCGAACCTGGAACCGGTTACAGTTATAAAAGTTACAGTTACAAAAAAAAAGTGTAAAAAAAAAAAAAAACACAAACAAAAATATAAAAAAATAGTTGTCGTTTTATTGTTCTCTCTCTCTATTCTCTCTCTGGTGTTCTGCTCTTTTTTACTGTATTCTATTCTGCAATGTTTTATTGTTATTATGTTTTATCATGCTTGCTTTTCAGGTATGCAATTTTTTATACTTTACCGTTTACTGTGCTTTATTGTTAACCATTTTTTTGTCTTCAGGTACGCCATTCACGACCTTGAGTGGTTATACCAGAATGATGCCTGCAGGTTTAGGTATCATCTTGGTATCATTCTTTTCAGCCAGCGGTCGGCTTTCTTGTAAAAGCAATCCTAGCGGCTAATTAGCCTCTAGACTGCTTTTACAAGCAGTGGGAGGGAATGCCCCCCACCGTCTTCCGTGTTTTTCTCTGGCTCTCCTGTCTCAACAGGGAACCTGAGAATGCAGCCGGTGATTCAGCCAGCTGACCATAGAGCTGATCAGAGACCAGAGTGGCTCCAAACATCTCTATGGCCTAAGAAACCGGAAGCTACGAGCATTTTATGACTTAGATTTCGCCGGATGTAAACAGCGCCATTGGGAAATTGGGAAAGCATTTTATCACACCGATCTTGGTGTGGTCAGATGCTTTGAGGGCAGAGGAGAAATCTAGGGTCTAATAGACCCCAATTTTTTCAAAAAAGAGTACCTGTCACTACCTATTGCTATCATAGGGGATATTTACATTCCCTGAGATAACAATAAAAATGATTTAAAAAAAAATATGAAAGGAACAGTTTAAAAATAAGATAAAAAAGCAAAAAAATAATAAAGAAATAAAAAAAAAAAAACACCCCTGTCCCCCCTGCTCTCGCGCTAAGGCGAACGCAAGCGTCGGTCTGGCGTCAAATGTAAACAGCAATTGCACCATGCATGTGAGGTATCACCGCGAAGGTCAGATCGAGGGCAGTAATTTTAGCAGTAGACCTCCTCTGTAAATCTAAAGTGGTAACCTGTAAAGGCTTTTACATTTTTTTTAAAATGTATTAATTTTGTTGCCACTGCACGTTTGTGCGCAATTTTAAAGCATGTCATGTTTGGTATCCATGTACTCGGCCTAAGATCATCTTTTTTATTTCATCAAACATTTGGGCAATATAGTGTGTTTTAGTGCATTAAAATTTAAAAAAGTGTGTTTTTTCCACAAAAAATGCGTTTGAAAAATCGCTGCGCAATTACTGTGTGAAAAAAAAAAATGAAACACCCACCATTTTAATCTGTAGGGCATTTGCTTTAAAATAATATATAATGTTTGGGGGTTCAAAGTAATTTTCTTGCAAAAAAAAATAATTTTTTCATGTAATCAAAAAGTGTCAGAAAGGGCTTTGTCTTCAAGTGGTTAGAAGAGTGGGTGATGTGTGACGTAAGCTTCTAAATGTTGTGCATAAAATGCCAGGACAGTTCAAACCCCCCCAAATGACCCCATTTTGGAAAGTAGACACCCCAAGCTATTTGCTGAGAGGCATGTCGAGTCCATGGAATATTTTATATTGTGACACAAGTTGCGGGAAAGAGACAAATTTTTTTTTTTTTTTTTTTTTTTTTTTGCACAAAGTTGTCACTAAATGTTATATTGCTCAAACATGCCATGGGGATTTGTGAAATTACACCCCAAAATAAATTCTGTTGCTTCTCCTGAGTACGGGGATACCACATGTGTGGGACTTTTTGGGAGCCTAGCCGCGTACGGGACCCCGAAAACCAAGAACCGCCTTCAGGCTTTCTAAGGCCGTAAATTTTTGATTTCACTCTTCACTGCCTATCACAGTTTCGGAGGCCATGGAAAGCCCAGGTGGCACAAAACCCCCCCAAATGACCCAATTTTGGAAAGTAGACACCCCAAGCTATTTGCTGAGAGGTATAGTGAGTATTTTGCAGACCTCACTTTTTGTCACAAGGTTTTGAAAATTGAAAAAAGAAAAAAAAAAAAAATTTTTTCTGGTCTTTCTTCATTTTCAAAAACAAATGAGAGCTGCAAAATACTCACCATGCCTCTCAGCAAATAGCTTGGGGTGTCTACTTTCCAAAATGGGGTCATTTGGGGGGGGGTTGTGCCATCTTGGCATTTTATGGCCTTCAAAACTGTGATAGGTAGTGAGGAGTGAAATCAAAAATGTATGCCCTTAGAAATCCTGAAGGTGGTGCTGGGTTTTCGGGGCCCCGTACGCGGCTAGGCTCCCAAAAAGTGCCACACATGTGGTATCCCCGTACTCAGGAGAAGCAGCTGAATGTATTTTGGGGTGCAATTCCACATAGCCCATGGCCTATGTGAGCAATATATCATTTAGTGACAACTTTTTGTAAATTTTTTTTTTTTTTTTTTTGTCATTATTCAATCACTTGGGACAAAAAAAATAAATATTCAATGGGCTCAACATGCCTCTCAGCAATTTCCTTGGGGTGTCTACTTTCCAAAATGGGGTCATTTGGGGGGGGTTTGTACTGCCCTGCCATTTTAGCACCTCAAGAAATGACATAGGCAGTCATAAACTAAAAGCTGTGTAAATTCCAGAAAATGTACCCTAGTTTGTAGACGCTATAACTTTTGCGCAAACCAATAAATATACGCTTATTGACATTTTTTTTACCAAAGACATGTGGCCGAATACATTTTGGCCTAAATGTATGACTAAAATTTAGTTTATTGGATTTTTTTTATAACAAAAAGTAGAAAATATCATTTTTTTTCAAAATTTTCAGTCTTTTTCCGTTTATAGCGCAAAAAATAAAAACGGCAGAGGTGATCAAATACCATCAAAAGAAAGCTCTATTTGTGGGAAGAAAAGGACGCAAATTTCGTTTGGGTAGAGCATTGCATGACCGCGCAATTAGCAGTTAAAGCCACGCAGTGCCGAATTGTAAAAAGTGCTCTGGTCAGGAAGGGGGTAAATCCTTCCGGGGCTGAAGTGGTTAATAACCAGCTATTCACTCCTTAACTGCTTGCTGACCGCCGGCTGTCAATTGACGGCCAGGCGGCGCAGCTCTCGTTGCGGGCGGGCGTCATATGACGGCCTCGCTTTCCCGGCCCCCAGGGGACCGCGATGTCTGCCGGGCACCCGCAATTGCGGTAACACAGCAGGACCGTGGATCTGTGTGTGTAAACACACAGATCCACGGTCCTGTCAGAGGAGAGGAGACCGATGGTATGTTCCCAGTACAGAGGAACACCGATCGGTCTCCTCCCC
This sequence comes from Aquarana catesbeiana, assembly GCF_042186555.1. NCBI lineage: Eukaryota > Metazoa > Chordata > Amphibia > Anura > Ranidae > Aquarana > Aquarana catesbeiana. The sequence continues at coordinate 699,955,102 of NC_133325.1, read as the reverse complement.
TAGTGAGTCCCCTCCCCCTACAGTTAGAAACACTCCCTAGCAAACACAGTTAACCCCTCGATCACCACCTAGTGTTAACCCCTTCCCTGCCAGTCACATTTATACAGTAATCAGTGCATTTTTATAGCACGGACCGCTGTATAAATGTGAATGGTCCTAAAAATGTGTCAAAAGTGTCCGATGTGTCCGCCGTAATATCGCAGTCACGATAAAAATCATGGATCGCCGCCATTACTAGTAAAAAAAATAATAAATAAAAAAAATGTTATAAATCTATCCCCTATTTTGTAGACGCTATAAGCTATAACTTTTGCGCAAACCAATCAATATACGCTTATTGCGATTTTTTTTACCAAAAATATGTAGAAGAATACATATCGGCCTAAACTGAGGAAAAAATTTGTTTTAAAGGAAAAAAAATTGGATATTTATTATCGCAAAAAGTAAAAAATACTGTGTTTTTTTTCAAACTTGTCACTTTTCTTTTGTTTATAGCGCAAAAAATAAAAACCGCAGAGGTGATCAAATACCACCAAAAGAAAGTTCTATTTGTGGGGAAAAAATGATAACAATTTCATCTGGGTACAGTGTTTTATGACCGTGCAATTGCGAGGTGAAAACAGAGAGAAAAAAGCCTAAAACAAAAGAAAACTGATGCAGTCACCACATTTAATGATAGGTAAGCTGCAATATAATACAGTTCTTGTTTTGGGTTTAATAACGCTTTAATGAAGGAGGTCGGTCGGAACAATCTATTTGTGGAGGATTGCTTTTTTTTGGCACTGGCAATGTGATCACAGAACACATTTAACCGCTTAGCGACTGCCCCACGCAGATATACTGCGGCAGGGCGGCCGCTGTGTGTCAGATCACATACCTAGTAAGTGATCTGACACTTTCGGGTCTGGACCGGCAACACGCACCCACTGTGAATGGACACAGCAGGAGCCAATCATTCCGGGGATCACCAGAACAGCGGTCTGCCTGTGTAAACAAGGCACACTGCCGTTCTGTGAGAAGGGAAGACAGAGATCCTGTGTTTCTGCTAAGCAGGAACACGGATCTCTGTCTTCCCACAGTGCAACCCCCCCCCCACACACACACACACACACACACGCATAGTTAGCACACACTCCCAGGGAACACATTTAACCCTGTGATCGCCCCTGATGTTAACCCCTTCCCTGCCAGTGTCATTAGTACAGTGACAGTGCATTTGTTTAGCACTGATCACTGTATTGGTGTCACTGGTCCCCAAAAAGTGTTACTTAGTGTCAGATTTGTCCGCCGCAATGTCGCAGACCCTCTAAAAATCGATGATCGCTGCCATTGCTAGTAAAAAATAAATATAATTTTAAAAAATCCATAAATCTTTCCCATAGTTTGTAGACGCTATAACTTTTGGGTAAACCAATTAATATACGCTTATTGGAATTTTTTTTCACCAAAAATATGTAGCAGAATACATATTGACCTAAATTTATGAAGAAATTCGTTTTTCTTTTTTACATTTTTTTTTATTGGATATGTTTTAAAGCAGAAAGTAAAATATATTGTTTTTTTTTTTTTTTCAAAATTGTCAGTCTTATTTTTTTGTTTATAGCGCATAAAATAAAAATCGCAGAGGTGATCCAATACCACCAAAAGAAAGCTCTATTTGTGGGGGGAAATTTTTTTTTTTTTTTTGGGTACAGCTTCGCACGATCGCGCAATTGTCAGCTAAATTAACGCAGTGCCATATCACAAAAAATGGCCTGGTCATAAAGGGGGTAAAACCTTCTGGAGCTGAAGTGGTTAAACACTGCCTTACCCCTTTCTTGTCTTTTGGCATGTAAAGGGTTAACCCGTTGTGCGTCCTTCCAGTTAAATTATCGTGTGCACTGTCCTGTGTTCCACTCTGCTCGGTGTGGATTTGCATAGTTTGTTGTAGCAACTGAGGCTTCCATCTTCTGAATACACAAAGCAGGGACAGACATGGCAGGAAGCTCAGCAAGTCTCCCCTGGCTGGAGAAAACCAGGTTACAGATTCAGAACCTGCAGGTAAATGATTTCAGGTAGAACAAAAAACACATTTCTACATCTGTCCTAATCAGGTGACACTGTCCAAAGAGAAAGGCTTTGAGATCCTTAAATCCCATTCATCCTCCAATCTTTTATCCCCATAATATACAATAACTAGTACAGAATGCATGTCTCTGGTTTTGTAACAATTGCATAGCATGCACTGCTCTGTACATACAGCATTTACAAGTGATGTATTTAGTAGAGGCAAATAGGCTCAATGTATTTCTATTTTTTAATTGTTGCGGTGGGGGGACTGAGCTGTGATCCTGGTAACACCTTTTGGGGACCAGTGACTCCAATACAGTGATCAGTGCTAAACAAATGCACTGTCACTGTACTAATTACACTGGCAGAGAAGGGGTTAACATCAGGGGCGATTTTGCCAGTATACTGATATAAATATATAAAAAAAAAAAACAGGGAATTTAATTATGGCTGCATTACGCTCAATGCAACCTGTTGTGCCCCATTAAATAGCGAATGAACACCGCTTTCCACACATCGCTGTTATCACTGCACCCCGCACCTGTATTTTTTTCTATGTTTCATTTATAAAATGCATCGTGTGATGTGAAGCCTGTTTTGTCCTGCGGTGGGTGTTCTCTGCATAACTGATAGGTGAGCCTTGTCACATGACTGGGTGAAGTCATGAGACAGGTTTCCTCCACCCCGTGTGAACTTTTTTCCCCTTTCATTTTAATGAATATGGCTCACTGGCTTCAGATTCCCTAAGCAGCCAAAGTGGAAAGCACACGTGGAAAGCATGCAACTGTACTTTATGAACATGGACGAGGATTGTTTTTTTCTTGATGGCCGCTGTAAGGCTCGATTCACGTCTATATATGTTTCATACATGTTGCTTTTGAGCATTTTTGCAGTGCTTTTAGCTGTGTTTTCCGCATTTTTTTACGCGATTTGCCGGGGGTTTTTTATGCTTTTTTTTGGGGGGGGGGTTTGTTGTTGGGCAGATTTAAAAATGCAAATTGTGGTAAAATCGCAGTAAAATGCACTACATGCTTTTCTGCAACTTCTCCATTGAAGTCTATTGAACCAAAAAAACGCAAAAGCACAAAAATGCATTGATGTGGATGTGTTCTATAGGAAACCATGTTAAGAAAAATGTCCTGCGTTTCAGCAAAAAGCATGAAATAACGCATTGATGTGAATTGAGCCTAAAGCCTCGTACACACGATCGGATTGTTGGCCAACAAAACCGTGGAATTTTGTCCGAAGGGTGTTGGCTCCAACTTGTCTTGCATACACACGGTCACACAAATGTTGGCCAACAATTACAAACGTAGTGACGTACTACTTGGTTTTTCTGCTCTTTAGCGCCACCCTTTGGGCTCCCCCTGCTAATTTCGTGTTAGTAGAAGTTTGGTGAGTGTTGATTTGTGCTTTTCTTTTTGTGGTTATCATTTAGCGCTTTTCAGTTTGCGCTTTTCATTTCGTACTTTTCAGTTCGTTTCTGAACGGCCGTTCGTCAACCAGACAAGTTGCGGAATCGGAGGAGATAAAGTGTTATTTATTATTGGCTTTGGAGTTATTGCGTTGACATTATTTTTTGGGTTGAATAATGATTTGATTTGGTATATTTTCTATATTTTTGGATGCATAGAATGCACTTTTTGGTTAAGTTCTATTGGCAGATAGCATGTCTAATTTTATAATTTTTTTTAATGCACAATAAAAAAATTGTGTAGAATAATACTTGGCAATGTGTTTTACTTCAAATGACAGTTTGGGAGTAGGCAGTTACATTTTAAAAAATACATTTTACATTTAAAAAAATGTAAAATTGACAAGGGACACCAACATAGTTGTATCTTTGATCTTAAAAACTACAAGATAATGGTGTTGTGGTAACTTACCCAAATAAAAAAAAAAAAACATAATAATATTATTCTTGATATCACTAGAAAAAAAAAGCCTTTGAAAATTTGTTTGCAATAACTCCATCAGTATCACCAACAAAGCAGCTTCATTATTATCCCATTAAAGAAGAAGAGATTTGTGCGCTGCATTTGGAGATTTCATAATTTGCCACGTCATAAATGGTAATTCTTCATCACGAACGCTAGTTTACAAGACTGACCGCTTCTGCTTCCGAGCATGCGTGTTTGTACTTTGGACTTTTGTCCGACTGACTTGTGTACACACGCTCGGAAAATCCGACAACACACATTTGTTGGAGGAAAATTTAAAAACATGCTAGCCAATATTTGTTGGCGGAAAGTCCGACAACAATTGTCCGATGGAACATACACACGGTTCGTTTTTTCCGCCAACAGCCTGACATCCAACATTTCCCGTCGGAAAGCCCAGTTGTGTCTACGGGGCTTTAGGCTCGATTCACACCTATGCAGTTTGCTTTTGAGCATTTCTGCAGTGCTTTTTTCTGTACTTTTTGCGCTTTTTTACAGCTATTTTGCTGCGATTTGTGTTTTTTATGCTTTTCCTTTTTAGCAAATTTGTTGTAGGGCAAATTAAAAAATACAAAACACGGCAAAATCACAGTAAAAACGCACTACATGCTTCTCTGCAGCTTCTCTATTGAAGTCTATTGAACCAAAAATGCAAAAAAAAAGTTCCTGACTTCCAAAAAAGGAGAGGCACAAAAATACATTGATGTAAACGTGTTCTATAGGAACCCATGTTAAAAAAATGTCCTGCCTTTCTGCAAAGAGCACGAAAAAAGGCATTGGTGTGAATGGAGCCATACTGTTGCTCTATAATTCAGCCCTTTAGGCTCAATTCACACCTTTGCAGTATTTTTTTTATTTATGTATTATTATCTTACAATAAAAATCATGAAATAAAATATAGATGCAGCCTCCTCACAACCAATGATATCACATACATCACATGGACACTATCTTCATAAAAACAACACATACATCACATAATAAATTCATACTCCACATTTCATTTAACCGTAAAAACCTTCAGCATTCGAAACCCATATGGACTGCAGAAAGAAGTTGTTTTGCAGGCTGACCGTATGAAAAGAAATACGAGGTGTGTCTAAAAAGTTTGGTGAATGGTATCAAAAAACAAAACAAACCAGAAGATACAAACAAATTACCTTTATTGGACTTCAAAATAATCGCCATGCTTCACAACACACTTTTGGCAACAGTCATAAAGCTTCTGGAAACTGTCAGCAAAGGCCTCTTTCGGAATCGATCGCAGAACGGCTGTCATGCATTCTTGGATTGCCGCCACGTCCACAAAACGTTTTTATGACGCTCTTCAGGCGGAGAAACAGAATGAATTCTGCAGGCGCCAGATAAGGGGAATACAGTGGATGATCGAGAACAGATACACTGCGCTGAGCCAAGAATTGGCACACACTGATCGCATCGTGCTCATGCGCAGGATGGATCCTGATCACACATGGTAATGAAATCTCCAGAGGTTTCCATCTGTTTTGCTTTCTGTATTGTCTGTCAGCTTGTGCAGCACAAACCAGGAACAGTTCTTCTGCCTCCCCAAATCTTTGTGGACCATGGTGCGCACCATGTCCTTGCTAATGCCCAATTCCTCCGCCATCGATCAAAGAGTCAGTCCCCGATCTCGTGCCAGCATTTGTCGCGCTCGCTCAATCATGTCTGGGGTTCTGCTTGTCAATGGCCGACCCAAACGTGGCTCATCCTCAGTCATTTCCTTCCCATCCTGAAAGCAATTGAACCAGCCATAAACACATTTTCTGCTCATGGCTTCCATCCCATACATTTGCACCAACATTTCATGTGTCTCTGTCACCGTTTTGTGTAAAGGTAGGGGTGAAAATGCTGCGCTAAACCAAAAATATAAAGACTGAAAGCAGCTAGCACTCAAACAAACCAAGTCCACTGAGAAATAATAAAAATAAGTGCAGCGCTAAAATTGACCAATTATACAATATGTGAATATATAAATGTGGGTCAAAAACACATTCAAGTGCAAAAGTGAAATGAAAGCATATAAATATATAAGAAGAGGAACAAAAGTCCATATGTGAAATATGAAACAGCAAAATTAACTTCTAATTGCTGGAAGACCACATGTGAGGTGTCAAATGATGGGGAACTTTCTCAATTTCCAATCAAAGGGAAAACACCAAAAGGCATGTAGGTAATCAAAAGGAAAAGGTGGGTACCCTTACGGATCAGTAGGACGCACATACCATATGGCCGTGCGTCAAAAAGGCATAAGGAGGATTTCTCATGTTGTGATGATGTCGAACTGGACGGTATCCTGTAGGTCACGAACTCCAATGGACACTAGGTGGAGGGTGGTCCCAGACGGAGATTTGAAGACTGTCACTCCAGGAGGGGATGGTCCAGGGGTAATCATCAGCATTCAAGCATTGGAGAAAGAAAAAGGGGAACTCCACATGGTGCAGGTCAATCAAAATGGGATTTATTGGAATAAAACACCATACATAGATAAAAATGTGATCACAATAAAAATGGCAATGTGGGAAGCTAAAAATGCTAGCCCTAGGCGTTTCAACTAAAATGTCTTCAACAGGAGCAATGCGTCCTACTGATCTGGTAAGGATACCCACCTTTTCCTATTGAATACCTACATGCCTTTTGGTGTTTTCCCTCTGATTGGAAATTGAGAAGAAAGTTCCCCATCATTTGACACCTCACATGTGGACTTCCAGCAATTAGAAGTTCATTTTGCTGTTTCATATTTCACATATGGACTTTTGATCCTTTTCTTATATATTTATATGCATTCATTTCACCTTTGCACTTGAATGCATTTTTGACCCACATTTATATATTCACATATTGTATAATTGGTAAATTTTAGCGCTGCACTTATTTTTATTATCTGTCACCGTTTTCCCCAATTTGTAGCAGAACTTGATGTTCACTCATTGCTCCATTGCAGTGTGACCTTACCTCTCACACTGACTAGGTTCAACTAACAGTCACGTGTACTCCATGCTAGGTGGCGCTTCTCAACAATACTCCGGATAGCCATGTGCGCGGGCACCTGGCCCGTGTTACCGTTGAGATATCAAGCTATTTACCAAACTTTTTAGACACACCTTGTACTCCTAAATCAAAAGAAAGCAACACTGTACACAATGCATTTGCAGAGTGGGAGCTTTCCCCCCAGTTTACACCAGTGCAGCTTTGAAATTGCGCTACTTCCGCACGATTTCAAAGCCGCCGATCAGTACGATTTCATATGCACAGATGTCAATGTAAGCCGCATATTAAATTGCACAGAAATAGTGCAGTAACCTTTTTCAAAGTCACTGCGACATGAGTCGCGGTGATTTAAATGGTTCTGTTGCCGGCCATAGCTGTGAAATCACATGACAAATGGCACTGGTGTGAACCAGGGATCAAAGGCACCTTCCCTCCCGCAGTTTATCAATACTTGGTAAATATTCCTCTTTATCTTCTGATGTTTTGTTCTGGTAATTGTGGTCACCAGGTGAGAAGGTGATAGGAAATCTAAAAATTGTACAGTTGTCAATGGAACAGAAAGTCTTGATATCAGACCATTGGCACCTCCTGTACAGCAGAACTTATACTGGGAGATGGAGTAGCAACATTAGATTCAGGACAGGCTTCCATGTGTGCACAGGAGCAGACAAAAAAAGACCAGATGACTCATCTGTATGTTACTGTTCCTTCATTGTCCAATCAGCATGATTTAGATAAGTAGGTGTCTCTCATCCTGTAGAACAGGGGTAGGCAACCCGGGGCCCTCCAGCTGTTGTGGAACTACATTTCCCATGAGGCATTTCAAGGCTGGCAGTTACAATTACTCCCAGAGGCATGATGGGACTTGTAGTTCTGCAACAGCTTGAGGGCCCCAGGTTGCCTACCCCATGCCTTAGAAGGTGGTGTTACCCTCTTGGCTGCCTTGTCTGGCAGAGATGTATGAATCCTGGTAGTGTCTAGACAGAATTGCAAGTCTGGTGGCAGATGAGATAGTTCACATGTATATTTAACGTGTGTTTATTGTATAACTGTCAGAGTTCAGCTTTAATTAATGCATTCTTTCTGGTGGCACAGGAATGGAAGGAGTTCACTGGCAAATTATACGATGCTGTACAGCAGCAGATGAATGAGAATAATATTAAGTTCTTCAATGACCTGTCAGAATCTGAAAAGGTTTTTGTCCTGGAAAAAGCAGCCAAAGCTCTACATTCAGGTACTGTAAATTAGGAACTGCTATGGGATTCTCTGTAATCACATTTATCAATTCACAGTCAGCTCTCAATTAGTGATCACAATGGGGTAAAATTCCTTATAAAATGGGGGGCAGATAATTAGTGCCAGACTGCAAAGGAAAATATAAGCCTTGTTCTATGAATAAACATTTTATATATTGGCATAGCTGACAATATGTAGTGCTAAGTGGCAGTGCAGTAAATGACATTAAAGGAGAAGTCCAGCCTGAGCTCGTTTGGCTGGGCTTCTCCTAAGGGTCACAGGAGTACAATTCGTTTTGCACTCTTGTGACACGTTTTCAGCAGAGTGTGGTCTGAAGTCCGCTCTCCACTGACGTCACTGGAATCAGTCAAGGCACCACATCATCCCAACTTCAGAAGTTTGGATCCACCAACTGCCTTGACTAATGGCAGTCTCAGCATCTCAGTGGATATAAAAAGTCTACACACCCCTTTTAAAATGTCAGGTTTCTGTGAAGGAAAAAAATGAGACAAAGATAAGTAATTTAAGAACTTTTTCCATGGTTGATGGGACCTATAAACTGTATAACTCAGTTGAACAACAAACTGAAATCTTTTAGTTGGAGGGAAGTAAAAATAAAAAAAATAAATAATATGTTTGCATAAGTGTTCACACCCTTAAACTTATACTTTGTTGAAGCACCTTTTGATTTTATTACAGTACTCAGTCTTTTTGGGTATGAGTCTATCAGCATGGCACATCTTGACTGGGCAATATTTGCCCACTCTTCTTTGCAAAAAACACTCCAAATCTGTCAGATTGCGAGGGCATCCCTGTGCAAAGCCCTATTCAGATTACCCCACAGATTTCCAATCGGATTCAGATCTGGGCTCTGGCTGGTCGATTCCAAAACTTTAATATTCTAGTGGTGAAGCCATTCCTTTGTTGATTTGGATGTATGCTTTGGGTCATTGTAATGCTGAAAGATGAAGTTCCTCTTCATATTCAGCTTTCTAGCAGAAGCCTGAAGGTTTTGTGCCAATATTGACTGGTATTTGGAACTGTTTATAATTCCCTCTTCCTTGACTAAGGCCCCTGTTCCAGCTGAAGAAAAACAGCCCCAAGGCATGATGCTGCCACCACTATGCTTCACTGTGGGTATGGTGTTCTTTTGGTAATGTGCAGTGTTGTTTTTGCGCTAAACATATCTTTTGGAATTATGGCCAAAATGTTCAACCTTGGTTTCATCAGACCATAGCACATTTTCCCACATGCTTTTGGGAGACTTCAGACGTGTTTTTGCAAAATTTAGCCGGGCCTGGATGTTTTTCTTCGTAAGAAAAGGCTTCTGTCTTGTCACTCTACCCCATAGCCCAGACATGAAGAATATGGGAGATTGTTGCCACATGTACCACACAGCCAGTACTTTCCAGATATTCATGCAGCTCCTTTAATGTTGCTGTAGGCTTCTTGGCAGCCTCCCTGACCAGTTTTCTTCTGGTCTTTTCATCAATTTTGGAGGGACGTCCAGTTCTTGGTAATGTCACTGTTGTGCCATATTTTCTCTTGATGATGACTGTCTTACATAGTTACATAGTAGGTGAGTTTGAAAAAAGACACAAGTCCATCAAGTCCAACCTATGTGTGATTATGTGTCAGTATTACATTGTATATCCCTGTATGTTGCGGTCATTCAGGTGCTTATCTAATAGTTTCTTGAAGCTATCGATGCTCCCCGCTGAGACCACCGCCTGTGGAAGGGAATTCCACATCCTTACCGCTCTTACAATAAAGAACCCTCTACTTAGTTTAAGGTTAAACCTCTTTTCTTCTAATTTTAATGAGTGGCCACGGGTCTTGTTAAACTCTCTTCTGCGAAAAAGTTTTATTTCTATTGTAGGGTCACCAGTACGGTATTTGTATATTGAAATCATATCCCCTCTCAAGCGTCTCTTCTCCAGAGAGAATAAGTTCAGTGCTCGCAACCTTTCCTTATAACTAAGATCCTCCAGACCTTTTATTAGCTTTGTTGCCCTTCTTTGTACTCGCTCCATTTCCAGTACATCCTTCCTGAGGACTGGTGCCCAGAACTGGACAGCATACTCTAGGTGCAGCTGGACCAGAGTCTTGTAGAGTGGGAGAATTATCCTTTTATCTCTGGCGTTGATCCCCTTTTTAATGCATGCCAATATTCTGTTTGCTTTGTTAGCAGCAGCTTGGCATTGCATGCCATTGCTGAGCCTATCATCTCCTAGGACTCCCAGGTCCTTTTCAATCCTAGATTCCCCCAGAGGTTCTCCCCCCAGTGTATAGATTGCATTAATATTTTTGCCACCCAAATGCAAATCTTTTTGCAAGGTTTCCACATCCTGCGGAGAAGTTATTGCCCTGCTTAGCTTAGTATCGTCTGCAAATACAGAGATTGAACTGTTTATCCCATCCTCCAGGTCGTTTATGAACAAATTAAATAGGATTGGTCCCAGCACAGAAAATCGGGGAACCCCACTACCCACCCCTGACCATTTCGAGTACTCCCCATTTATCACCACCCTCTGAACTCGCCCTTGTAGCCAGTTTTCAATCCATGTACTCACCCTATGGTCCATGCCAATGGACTTTATTTTGTACAGTAAACGTTTATGGGGAACTGTGTCAAATGCTTTTGCAAAATCCAGATACACCACGTCTATGGGCCTTCCTTTATCTAGATGGCAACTCACTCCTCATAGAAGTTTAGTAGATTGGTTTGGCAAGAACAATTCTTTGTGAATTCATGCTGATTACTGCTAATGATACCGTTCTTATTACTAAAATCTTGTATATAGTCCCTTATCATCCCCTCCAAGAGTTTACATACTATTGATGTTAGGCTAACTGGTCTGTAATTCCTAGGGATGTATTTTGGGCCCTTTTTAAATATTGGTGCTACATTGGATTTTTTCCAATCAGCTGGTACCATTCCAGTCAGTAAACTGTCTGTAAAAATTAGGAACAACGGTCTGGCAATCACTTGACTGAGTTCCCTAAGTACCCTCGGATGCAAGCCATCTGGTCCCGGTGATTTATTGAGTGTAATAGTGTCCCTTGCGCTGGTCGAATGTGAAAGAAAAATACGTGGCAGAGTGCCACAAATGAAAACGCATAAAGGTGACCAATAATATTGCAGCAAAATTAGGGTGTTTTCACACAGCACTTAATAAAGTATAAAATAAAAATAAAAAGATTTCGCGCAATATTAGATAAGAATAAAGTGAATGGAAATAAATGAATAGTAAATGTGTGTCATACATGTGCAAATCGCATAATAAAGTGAAATGTGACAATGGTGATGCTAATATGTGAGCTAGTTACTACCAGGGATGAAAGTCTCAATGACGTGGCATCTAGCTAAAAACATTATCCATAGATAGTGTTAGTGAATAATCATCAAAAACGTGTATAAAACCACACAAACATTCATATAAAAGCCATAAATGAAAATAAAAATGACATGTGCAATCCTTAAACGCTGGTGCAGGTGTAGTATAATGACACACTTAGGACATCACTCAATGTTCATATATTATATAATGGGTAGCAGATCATAAGCACTCTATAAAACATAAATAGTGCTATTGGGGGATCATGGGTTAATTGGAAAAGTCTATGAATGGATGCCGTTTTTCTGTTCAATTAGGATGCATGGGGTAGATAGGGTATATAACCCTATTGCTGTTAAATCCTCTAATGGTCTCTTAGGACCCTCACCTTCATAATGTAGAAAAACAGCATTCAGCAGTGCAGTGTGGGTGGTTCTGGCAGCTGTCACCGAAGTTTCATGCTTTCTCTGTAGTGGATCTTCAATCCATCTCTCTCTGTATCTTCAGAGTGGCTCTCTCAAAATTGGGGGAGATAAAACAGATTGGGGAGGGGGAGAGAATGGAGGCTGATTTATTAACGTTAAGTTTCTCAAGTCTAATTTAATTCTGTCCTCTGTTAACTATGAAGGTGCTTCCTGTGTTGTGTCATGAGGATAAACACTGCAGTTTTGGCTACTGAAGCCCCCCGATTCACTCATGAAGACTGAGGAGAAGAATAAATTCAATACCTTCGCCATCTCCCCATCCTTTGTAACCAGATGTCCTTCCTCATTCTTTATGGGGCCAATATGGTCTGTCCTCCCTTTTTTACTGTTTACATATTTAAAGAATTTCTTGGGATTTTTTTTGCTCTCCTCCGCTATGTGTCTTTCATGTTCTATCTTAGCCGTCCTAATTGCACCCTTACATTTCTTGTTGCATTCTTTATAAAGTCTGAATGCTGAGGATGATCCCTCAACCTTGTATTTTTTGAAGGCCTTCTCCTTTGCTTTTATATGCATTTTTACATTGGAGTTAAGCCATCCAGGACTTTTGTCTACTATTTTAAATTTATTACCCAATGGGATACATTGGCTAATGCCCTTATTTAATATGCTCTTAAAGCAAACCCTTCTCTCCTCCGTATTCTTTGTTCCTCATATTTTATCCCAATTTATGTCTTTTAGCAAGGTTTGTAGTTTAGGGAAGTTGGCTCTTTTGAAATTCAGTGTCTTTGTATTCCCTTTATGTTTCCTATTTGTGTGATTTATACTGAAACTAATTGACCTGTGATCGCTGTTACCTAAATTGCCCCGTATTTCCACATCCGTGATCAGGTCTGTATTGTTGGTAATCAGTAGATCCAGTAATGTTTTATTTCTAGTTGGTGCGTCTACCATCTGACCCATAAAATTGTCCTGCAAGACATTAAGGAACTGGCGAGCCTTAAATGAATGTGCGGTTCCCTCCGCCCAGTCTATGTCTGGATAATTAAAAAACCCCATTATAACACTTCCCATCCTTGCTGCTAATCCAAATTGTGATAGGAGATCTGTCTCCACTTCCTCCCTCAGGTTAGTGGGCCTATAGCATACTCCCAGTATTATTTTCCCCTTAGCTTCATCCCTTTGGAGCTCTACCCATAAGGATTCCACCTCCTCCCTAGCTCCCTCAGTGATGTCATCTCTCACATTCACTTGTACATTATTCTTGATATATAGTCATACCCCTCCCCCTTTTTTACCCTCTCTATCCTTGCGGTAAAGGGTATACCCTTGAATGTTTGCCAGCCAGTCTTCAGTCATCATCAACTTGATGATGACTGTCTTCACTGTGTTCCATGGTATATCTAATGCCTTGGAAATTCTTTTGTACCTTTCTCCTGACTGATACCTTTTAACAATGAGATCCCTCTGATGCTTTGGAAGCTCTCTGCGGACCATGGCTTTTTCTATAGGATGCCTAAGAAAATGTCAGGAAAGACTTACTAGACTTTATTTAGGGTTAATCAGAGGTACTTTAAATGATGGCATGTGAGTACTGACTCCTCTTTAACATGAGTTTGAATGTGATTGCTTAATTCTGAACATAGCTACATCCCCAGTTATAAGAGGGTGTGCACACTTATGCATCCACATTATTTCATTTTTTTATTTTTACTCCCCCCGCCTAAAAGATTTTGATTTGTTTTTCAATTGAGTTGGACAGATTTATCTTTGTCTCATCTTTTTACATCACAGAAACCTGACATTTTAGCAGGGTTGTGTAGACTTTTTATAGCTACTGTAAAAGGAAGAGTGTTACCAACCCTCTCCCTCCCATACGGCTTCCCTTACACAATTCCATTGACTGTAACCCCAGACCCTTCCCCTTTCTGTTGTTTTTTTTATGTGGCGCCCCCCTAACTCCCGGAGGCATGGTGGGACCCCCCAGAGACCAGATGGGCTGACATTTCACGAAATAGAGAGAGAGAGAGGCGCACCGACCTAGTGCATTACCACAATAAAATATATTATAAAGAGCAATATATGCTCACAAACATGATTAGTAAAAATTGCAAATTATAGCAAATGTCCTCCAATGCATAAACATCTAATAACATCCATTAGTGTTGCCAGATGACCAGGAGGTATTCAAACTGACTGATGCGTTTCGAGAGCGGACCCTCCTTATCAGAGCCACAAAATATATGTAGTAGTGGATGATCCACTGGCATCACAGTTACTGACACATATATATATATACACACCCAGCCAACAAAGACCCCACCCATCGATTGAAAGAGGGGTGGGATTAGGAGGGGTGGAGTTGAAACTCTATTCATATCATGATAATAAATAAACAGATAACAAAAACTCCAAAATGTAAACCGGTTCGAAAGTAAACATGTACACACAAATATACACAGCCCATGATTACCCATACTTGCACAGAATGCATGATGATTAGTGATGGAGACATGTACATCTTATAGCGCCTCGATCTGCCACTCATAATGATAACTAAAGTAGCTAAAGTAAGCCAGCAGAAAGAACATACCCATGGCGATCCATGGATATATGTACAGTATATTCCTTTTTGTGAATGGTGACACATGGAGATGGTGGTCGCCTCCTGCAATATGTCATTCAAAGTTGAATGAAAGGAATGCCAGCAGTACAGTTTCAAGACAGACACCAAGTATCTGTAAACTGCACGCCGAGAGTGTATGCGGGGAAGAGTCCGCGGATGTGCGTTCCATTGCCACTTCTGGGAGCTGGCGCGTCATTTCCAGTAGTGAGGTGGTTCTCCGCCCTGTTGTGGTCAGGGCTGTTACCATAGACTTCCTATGCTCAGAGAGTAATCCCATGTATACGCCGGTACGTTGTAAAATGCAGGCAAAGGGAAGAATTTCCCTGATCCGCACATACACGAACCAATGGGAATTACAAGGAAGGTGGAAATACCTGAACACTGCTGGTAAATTGTATTGTGGTAATGCACTAGTTCGGTGCGCCTCTCTCTCTCTCTATTTCGTTAATTTCAAGTTCGAGGATGCCCAATAACCTGAGAAGGCAGCAAGACCGTTGACATTAAGAAGTGGTATACCAATTGCACCTTTGGGTTAATACCGTGAGCACAGGACAATATTTGCATACGGGCTGACATTTCACCTCAGGGGTAAGTCTTGTAGGCATGGTAGGACAGGTGAACCAATGGGCACCAGTCACTTTCAGATAAAAACAGAAGGGAGTTTATTGCTCACACCAAAAACTCCAGGGAGAAAAGGATAGGGCACAGGACACCCATGATCTAGTAGATGTGCAGACTCCACAAAATAGCACAAAGCACTCACAGTCCTCACAGATGAAGATCAGCCACCAGCACATACTCCAGTGAGGTCCAAACTCCACTCTCGAACTTCTTCCAGGCCCTCATGACATCTGGAGTTCCTCCATGGCTCTTCAGGCTAGGTCCCAACTATAGGTCTCAAGCACATGTATAGGCCTCAGGCTTCAGGTCTAATTGCACAGCTGTTCCATGTATACCTACCCCAGGCCAGAGCCTGTGTGGAAGATAGCAATCACATTGCCCTCTCCAGATATTTATACCCTTCCCCAAGCATGCACCAGTGGCCATAATCCTCCTACTGGTTGGCTCAGAGAAGCATAATTATTCATAAGTCAGTTTTACTGTAGTACTAGTTTCTCATACTAATAGCAGAGGTACCAGTGACACCCAATGGCAGAAGGGATTAACCACAGCTGCACAACTGAATTTAGGGGAAAACCAAATGCACAAATAAACTATAAATTAGCTAGATTGTCTACCACCCAGCAACACTAAATTTGACTAGTAGCCCATGTTTATACTAGAACTATAAGCAAAACTTTTTTCATTTTGGATAGAGTAAAGGAGGATTATAACCACTGTCAGGGTTTTTTGCCATCTGTTTTCCATGGGAGCTAATTTACCTTCAATTCCTGTCCCATAACCAAAATACGAAGTGAGAGGAGATCCCAGAAATTTAAAGGAATCCTTTGAGCCCCACCCCCAGGTCACCAAAGCTAGTGTCCCAATTGGAAAATGTCCCCTCTATTACTTTTCTGGGAACAACCCAAACACATACCTCCCAACTTTTTGAGATGGGAACAAGGAACATCTATTAGCAAAAGTATATAGGCATAGGACACACCTCCTGCCACACCCCCCTTAACACTTTTGCCGCCAGGTCCATCGTACGGACCTAACAGGGGGGGGGGGGTTATACACACAGTTCGGTGGCTGCAGACACCGGGATTGTGTGTGTAACTGACAGGTAGACTTCTGTCAGAAGTGAGGATTTGGGCGGCTCCGCTGCCGCCCGTTCGCTCAAACAGATCCCGGGTACCGGCGCACTCTCCGCTCTCCTCCTCTTCTTTATGTGACCGGGTAAGCAACGTCTCTGACGTCACTTCCGGGTCAAGCTCTCGGTGTCCCCAGGTAGCTCAGCCAGGAATAATGTTTTGCAATGCGACCTGCATTGCAAAACATTTAGTGGAGTACAGGGGAGACATGCAGGGTTTTTTAGACCCTGAATATCTCAATAAAGAGTACCTGTCACCTAAAAATTTTTTTTAAATTTTTTTTGCAAAAAAATAAAGTTACACCCAAGCACATAAAATCCCCCCCCCTCCAAAAAATTGAGGCCATCTCACCCCCACATATACACACACACGAACGTTAACGCATGCGCCAGGGCGCCTACACGTGAAAACGTTGATTGCGATACACATGTTACATATTGCCTCGCACACCGGAGTGAGAGCAATAATTCTAACTCAGGACTTCCACCGTAACACTAAACTGATACCTATAGAGGGCTTTTGAGGCATCGCCTATAGAAAATATAGGGTACTGAAGTTTGACGCCATTTCACGGGTGCACAAAAATTTAAGGTTTGGCATGATGGGTATCTGTTTACTCTGTGCAATCTCGTCTTTTATATTTTACCAAAAATTTGGGTAATTTATTGTGTTTGTTTGCCCTAAAATTCACGTTAATGTGTTTTTTAGTGAAATTACCTTTGCAGTAATATCGCGTGACATAAAAAATTGGAACTACTACTATTTTATTCTCTAGGGTTTCTGCTTTCAGAAAATATATATTTGTGGGTTTTGTGTAATCTTCAAGCCTAAAATTATTTTTTAAACGTGTGCAAAAAACACAAAAAGGAGAATTATTAAAAAAAAGATTAGGTAAACCCACAAGTGTTTTTTTTTTACCACTTACAGCTTCACAGCCTGTTTCCTACTGCGCATGCGCGAGTCATGCTGCGCCTTCTGACTGGTCCCTGCTGTCTTCTGAGACCTGTGTGTCTCCCAGAAGACAGCGGAGGGGGGGGGGGGTGGGCCGGACATGGCGTAGTTCACCACACAAGGCAGATCCCCGTTCTGTCAGGGGAGTACAGTGTGATCGTCTGTTCCTAGTGATTAAGAACAGTGATCTCTCTGTACTCCCAGTCAGTTCCATCCCCCCACAGTTAGAAACACCTCCCTAGGACACACTTAACCCCTTTATCGTCCCTAGTGTTAACCCCTTCCCTGCCAGTGACATTTGTACAGTAATCAGTGCATTTTTATAGCACTATTTACTGTATAAATGTCACTGGTTCCAAAAAAGTGTCAAAAGTGTCTGATCTGTCCGCTGAAATGTTGCAGTTCCACTAAAAATTGCTGATCACCGCCGTTACTAGTAAAAAAAAATAATAAAAATGCCATAAGTCTTTCCCCTATTTTGTAGACGCTATAGCTTTTGCGCAAACCAATCAATGTACACGTATTGCAATTTTTTTATGTAGATTTTTATGTAGAAGAATACATATTGGCCTAAACTGATGAAGAAATTCGTTTTTTTACATTTTTGGGGGGATATTTATTATAGCAAAAAGTAAAAAATATATATATATATTTTTTTTTTTTTTTAATTGTCGGTCTTTTTATGTTTATAGCACAAAAAATAAAAACCACAGAGGTGATCAAATACCACCAAAAGAAAGCTCTATTTGTGGGAAAATTTTGTTTGGGTACAACGTTGCACGACTGCACAATTGTAAGTTAAAGCGACGCAGTGCTGTATCGCAAAAAATGGCATGGTCATTAAGGGGTTAAATCCTTTTGGGGCTGAAGTGGTTAAAGCTAATATTTTGAAAAGGTGTTAAAGCTGTGATAATCAGTGCTGATTGGCCCTGTGCTGATCACATGCACTCTCCCAAGAAGAAGAAAATTAACCTCTCTAGCAATACACACCAAACTGAGCATGTGCAGCCTGACTCCAAAAGCTCTGTCTTATAGAGGATCTGTGCATACACAATTAAGCAGCCTTTTTACACAATGCAGAAGATTAACCACTTAGGTACCACAGGGAGTATAGCAAGCATACTTTACTGCATATACAGACTTATTTTACTGTTGTGAGTTTAGTAACACTTTAATTCATGTTGCGTGATCCTGACACTTTAGCTGGGGTGTCAGAGGTCACCTAAAATCTTATTGCCTCTGAATTGCCTGACCTCTCCTCACATACTGTTCTCTCAAAAGATAAGAATGAATGTTTGAGGTGGGACATTTGGCAGGCCAGCAATTTTCAAACGTCAGTTTACCCCTAACCCTTTTATTACCTTAACAATGGTAACTTTTTTTCTTTCTATCCTGCTCTAAAGCCCAATAAAAGCATCTGTCCACTGCTGGGTACTGCCACTACCAGCAGGGCTTTTTTTCAGGGGGAACTTGATGGAACTCAGTTCCACCACCTCTGGCTCAGACCCTTTGGTGCCTGCTCACCACAATCACTTGTAAACACAGAAGTCTGGTTTCTGTGTTTACAAGAGACAGCTCTGTAACCCCCATGAACTCTGCAGTCTGTATGTAATGCAATCCTGATATTTAATGCCCCTTTAAGATACTTCTACTGTTTGTGAAATATGACCACACCCACTATTTGATGTTTTTTGTTTTTTTTTGGGGGGGGGGTCGTGGTTGAGTTCCAGCACCTATTGTTTGAGAAAAAAACCCTGACTACCAGTATCCCTAGAACATTATAACTATAACAGATAATGACATTAATGGGAGCAATAAGGAATATGTGATGGAAATGGTGTTCAAAATACATTATGTGATATCAGACAGAGATCCTGTGGGAAAACAGCTAGGCTTCCTTCGAGTTCAAAACTATAAATAATCAAAGGAACACTTTCTTGTTTTGTTTTTTTTCACTTTGAGTATATCTGGTGTATTCCTTTTGTAGGTACTACTTTAACTTCTAAAATTGGTATCTAACATTTTGTGTTCCAGGTGTCACTTACAATAAATTAGCTGGACACATCAGCTCTTGCCTGGAAGAAAATATATACAGAGATGTTGCTCAGGAACTGCAAGATGTCAGCATTCCGACAAGTCAGTCTGACCTGGTGGCTTCCCATATTCAGGATGGAGTGGTTGGTCAAGTGTGATTGTTTGTTTGTTTTCTTCACTCTGTTCACTTGTTCAATCAATTCTACACTGAAGCTCAATATTGTGCATGTTTGGTCAGATTGGGCAAAAAGCTAAAGGTCTATCTACAATGATGTCTTTAACCAGTAAAAAGCTAATACTGCTCCTGTTGGGCACTTTTTATTTGCTAATATATTTTTTTTATTTACAAAATCCACGTCCTCACACTCAAAGAGATGCAAGCCTAGCACACCAGGTACTGGGCACCGGTACTTACCTGCCCTGGTGAACTACTGAATAAAATGAAAAGTAAAAGTTGGATAAAAACACAAGGATTCATTTTAAAACATTAGAATTATCTGGGGGGGGGGGGGATATGACACGCGGGAGGAAATTGGCCATGCGGGGGTCACTTGAGTCCTCACAAGACTTTTTTTTTGTTTTGTTTTTAAGAGTGACAGGGAATCTCTTTAGAATATTATAGTCAGCTTCTTTGATGCCTTGTTTTTTTGTTTTATACTGATATCTTATTTTTTGTAGGTCAGTATTCTTGAAAAAAGACCCACGCTGAAAGTGAAACTACATGTCCTCTTTAATCAGCCTATACCAGCAGCCTTAAGAGCGTTAGCTTGGAAGCTGCAACTGTCCAACACAAAGGGTGAGTTGTCCAGGAAATGAAGAAAGCTATCTCCTAATTCTTCACAAATTAATGCTCTAGGCTGAATTTAGAGATCATCCTTCCAGCAGCAAATGAGTTAAAATACAGTTAATATGTATTTTGTACATTATATGTACATTAATATACAGTGATAATGGTAAGGAAAGGTCTTTTTTCAAGTTGACACAAAATAAAAAGCTAGAATGCAACTACTTTGTGCAGCATTTTGAATATGATACTTTGGTGCAGAAAGTGGGAAATTCACATCCAGAGGGATACAGAGGTGCATTTTTCCATGTAACAGTATCAGTTAGGCCTCATGCACACTAAGGAGTTCAATATATAAAAAACCCACAAGCAAGAGCGAGCGAGTAAGGGAAGAGAAAGTGGGACTTTGAATGAAGCCAATGGTTTGCAAGCCGACACATAACGGTGGGTCAATAAACTTTATTGCATATTCATACAGACAATGGTATCAAACAATGTCGAATTAACACTTGGTAAAATGTTAGCAATGATAACCAAAGATCAATGTAAAGATCATTAGCATAGTTATCAAGGATATAACAGGTAACATGAGTAATAACATAGGTATGAGCAATATTGCTAGATAAAAACAAGGGATCACCAGGTGTCAGAATGCATAGATAGTTAAAACAAGGTAATGCCTGCCTGATAGCTGGCCTCAAAATCCTGTTAAAGCCTCGCGGCTCTGTATCGCCTCGGGGGGGTGCCTGTTTTGGTCACCGCGGCGGGGATGCCCGCCTCAGCTCCCGGTTGGCATTAGTTCTGGACGACTTGCCACACCTGGCCATCCACCGTCTACCCATGCTTGTTGTGAGTACTATTTTTTGGGGGGGATTACCTGCCCTCATGTACCCACTCTAATTTTTGACCTATGATATTATTATCTTTAAATTCCAGAAACATGACATGTCTGCTCCTGATGAGTGGTCCTGAACCACGAAACGTGTCGAGCTACCAGTTCCCCTTCATTGTTCCAATCCATGCTATACAGGCTATTACCCTTTAACAGGATTTTGAGGCCAGCTATCAGCCAGGCATTACCTTGTTTTAACTATCTATGCATTCTGACACCTGGTGATCCCTTGTTTTTATCTAGCAATATTGCTCATACCTATGTTATTACTCATGTTACCTGTTATATCCTTGATAACTATGCTAATGATCTTTACATTGATCTTTGGTTATCATTGCTAACATTTTACCAAGTGTTAATTCGACATTGTTTGATACCATTGTCTGTATGAATATGCAATAAAGTTTATTGACCCACCGTTATGTGTCGGCTTGCAAACCATTGGCTTCATTCAAAGTCCCACTTCCTCTTCCCTCACTCGCTCGCTCTTGCTTGTGGGTTTTTTATATATTGTAGTCACAGGGATGGAAATGTGCGACCGTACCTGTCGCAATTTCAATTAAAGTCCCAATTCCCCTTCCCCCTTTTGTTATTCAAACTAAGGAGTTGATTTATTAAAGGCAGACTGTGCACTTTGCAATGTGCAGTTGCACTCTGTAAGTGCAGTTTCTCCAGAGCTTAGTAAATAAGGCAGAAGCTCTGCTGACTTCCATCATCCAATCATGTGCAAGCAAAAGTGCTGTTTTTTTTTTTATTTTCCTTGCACGTGATTGGGTATTGTTTGCAAAGTGAAGCCTTACCTCATTTAACAAACTTTGGAGCAACTGCAGTGCTGGATCGTGCACCTTCCACCTAGTGTGTATGAAGTCTTAGTTGGCTTCTCCAAGCAGGAAGGAGATATTGACCCATGAGACTGCTCCAGTCAAGAACAGCATGAGTAGCCTTGGCTTGTTAGTTTCATACTTACGGCATAGGTTACGGCATTTTGAGGACCTTATCATTTAGCATAAAGTTAATATAAATTACTTTAACGAAGACTGCAAGACTTTGGGTCTACTTCAAGATCAGTAGACACATACATTATGAAACAACCCCAAATGTTCAACTAATAGTACCAATAACTGCTATTGTCAGTGTTATTTCAGCTTAATGTTTTCCTTGTCTAACTTTTTTATTTTTTATCTTGTTCTTTGGGTTCCTATCATAGCCCGAATGGAATATCTAACACAAGTGTCTTTGAACAAGGTCCGCTCTGTCCTGGAAAGGGACATAGCGCTGCACTGTAATGCTCTGCTCTCCCAAGAGCAAACACTACAGCATCTAAAAGACAACAAGAGTAAGTATTGCAGCTTCTGACTAACATCAGAAGTTCTCGAAGACTAATAGATACTGTAACAGGTAGCACCAGATGATAGAAAATAATGTACACCACAGTATATGCCAAGAAGACCACACTGGTTACTTAAAGACTTACTTAAAGCGGTTGTATACCCGCTGAAATTTTTAATTTTTTTTCCCCTGTAAAGCAAAAGGCATAATGAGCTAGTATGCACCGCATACTAGCTCATTATGAAATACTTACCTTAGAACGAGGCGTCGGTATCATACCTGGTCCACGCCGAGGGAGCTGTCATGTTGCCTCGGCGTGTCTTCCAGGTATCGCGGTTCCAGCGCTGTGAGTGGCTGGAGCCGCGATGTCATCACTCCGGCAAGTTGCCGGGCCTTCAGCCGAGAATCCCCTGTGCGCATGCGCCGTTGCAGTCAGCGGCGCATAGCAAGGGGAATATCTCCTAAACCGTAAAGGTTTAGGAGATATTTTTTTTACCTACAGGTAAGCCTTATTATAAGCTTACCTGGTAAAAGTTAAAAAAAACACTATACAACCACTTTAAGACAAAACGATATGTATAAGGGAGCAGTTGTACCTGCCAAGAAATGTGTATTTCTGTCCATCCAGTCCTAAAATTCTGAAACACAACACAGCCCTGTCTGGCAGGTAGAAGTCCTGTTTTTTTTTTTTTGTTTTTTTTTGCTGCAGTTAATTAACATGTACAGGTCTTGTCCCTCCCACAGCCTGTTACTAGACAGTGAAAAAAGAAACAGCACCTTGATGAGCTCATCTCTGTGTCATTCTTCTCTCTCCTCCTATCAGTATGTTCTTTGTTAACATTTGATCACTGCAGCATAACTGTCTGGCTCCTTGTCCTGCTTCTGCCAGTCTAAGCTCTGCTGTAAAGGGACTGCAAGAGGCTGTTATCAGGTCAAATTGAGATACTAGTGAACTAATGAATACAGAGCTCCATTAGATTGTGTATTTTATACCTGTATGGATTTCAACTTTAACCTCTTAAAATCTGCTGTATGCATATATGTGGCAGCAAAGTGGTGGGCTTTAATGTCAGGGTGCCACAGATATACATACAGCCGGAGACACTGTTTCATGTTGGCAGTGCACTCACATGGTGCTCCCAGCACAGTAACTGCACAGTCTTCAACAACTTCGGGTCACTGTATATGATATGGAGCTGGGGATGAACTCCCAACCATGTGGTCACTATGATAGCTAAACACAGTGGTCACATGATCGGAAAGCCTGCTTCCTCCACCCAATGGAGGTAGAATCCCATCGGCTGGAAGAGGTTAAAAAATAGAAAACTAAAATATAAGCATCACCATATTCCATATATAATCAGATCAGTCAACCTAACCAGACTAGGGATCAAGCTTTCAACATAACAGATATACAAGTAGCAGCTGAATATTAGTCATTTGAGCGAAACTTCTGGTTCAGACAACAGAAACCTGGTTGGTCTTTGCCTGAACTTTAACAGGCCTTGACATTGTGAGCAGATCTGAATGATACAGAACCCTGAGTGGCTTAAAGGGTAATTCTACTCATTACCAGTGTTTGGTTATAGATTGAGACTGGTGGGAAAAATCACCCCTTGCTCTAATGGCAAGACCTGGGGTCCTGGTCCCCCTCTCCCAGCTGTAGTTTTTTAGTATCTTACTTTTAACTTTAAAATTATACTTAATGTCATCTTGAGACAGATGGAAACTTTAGATGAAGTGCGATATTCAGTATGAAATGTGTTGGATCTGTGCTTGGTGTGTTTTGGTGCTACCCTGTTTCCCCGAAAATAAGACCTAGCGTGACTGTCGGTGATGGCTGCAATATAAGCCCTACCCCCCAAATAAGCCCTACCCTGTTTCCCCAAAAATAAGCCCTACCCTGAAAATAAGACCTACAAGGACTTTAACTAGGGCTTATTTGGGAGGTAGGGCTTATATTACAGCCATCACCAACAATCACGCTAGGTCTTATTTTCGGGGAAACAGGGTATGTATATAAATGTTAAAACTTTGGGGAAAGGATCATTACTTTAGATGTCCTAGACTGGGAATATATATCACACTTTATAATCCAGTTTATTGTGGTTGATTTACAATCAGTGTTTTTCTTGGCTTGGATAATTGCAAGACTGGAGTGCTCTTGTTACCTGACTGGTTTGTCATTGAATTCATTAACATGGATCCAAGCCTAAGAAAAAGTGACACAATAGGATACTGTATAGTTCTTTCTGACATGAAATATTTTTTCTGTATACCCATTCTTTCATTCTTTTATATGTTTATAACATCTTAAGTATAGTGTTATGTTCTAGATTGCATGTTCTGTGCTTAAGGACCATATATGCTCATTTGTTTCTTTGTGGATCCTTAGATGCAGGAAGATGTATGCGGAATGTATTGTCCTATTATCACAAGCGCAGCCAAGTTAGTCTCTTAAAAGAAGACTATATTTTGCTTGTACCTCTGGTTCAGGTTGTGATAGCCTCATCCAATCCTAGCACCTCACTGGAATCAATGACCACACTACTGGTGGAGCAGTATATTGCTTTCATGGATTTAAGACCAACTATCATGTGTCAGAATCAGAAAAATGAGGTGACTATCAACTTTAATTTTATCAGTCCTATTGTGCAGAGAGCTGCATTGCTATATACTGTACAGTCTTATAATTCCTGAAATCTCAACACTCTGAATTTAGGCAGATATGTTCCTTCTTACTGAGTACCGTCCTTGCTCTAAAGCAATATACACAGGAGTATGAGTAGGAGGTTGCATTACCACCCACATGTGTTGGAATGAGAAATTTGTTCCACAAGGGAACAAAAAGACAAAGGGCAAAAATCTATTTCAGAAGCCCCACGAGAAGACATTTAAATCTGGTAAATTAAATGAACCTTAACAAAGTTGCACTGTTTTCTGAATGGCATTAAATATCTGGTTACTGAAACTGACATTTTCATAAATGTTGATCTCCTTGGTTCCCTGCAACTCTCATTGGTTCCTCCCTTTGAACTCCTCCATCCATTACAGGATACAGTAGTGAAGTGCAGGCCAGCATGGGGAACCAATGAGAGCTGTGGGGGACTCTAGGAAGTGTCGGCTTCAATGGTGACTTCAGTGGAAGACTTCTGCCACATACCTAGTCAAGGCCAAGTTGATGAGAGGGCTTCCCTTACACCTCCTGTCCCATTTCCCCTAGAGTTATTGACATGGTATAATAGAGCACAGAGTGTCATGGGAGCCTGTAGAAGATCCTGCCCAGTAAATGCTCTGGGTAACAAAGGAGTGCAGTCAGTGCAGTTCTGGAATCCATGCAGAAGGTAAACTAGAAGCTTACAGATGCAGGATCTGGCAACGTAATTGGGCAGCCAGGAGTTGGCAACAACCAGGTGGCAGAAGTGCAGAATCTGGAAGCAGAGGCAGAGTTAGGGGCTAGGCCAAGGTCAGTATGAGAGAAGTAGGCACCCAATCAGCAGACAAAAGACAAGGTTGAGTCAGCAAAAGAATATCAGGATAAAGCAGAGTCAAGACAAAGCCAGGTCAGGTCACAGATATAAGCACATGACTTGGTCACAGGTCACAGAAGCTGATAACCACTCAGCAATCTTATAAACTCCTGTACTTCTGTAAATAGGCCACTATGCGCCAAAATATCAGTGCCCAATGTGCACAATCATCCTCACTAATGCACATGTGCATTTTTATTAATGTGCGCATGTTGACGCACCTATAGCATGTGTGGGGGGAGCACAAACTGTGTTATGTACATGCGCATATCTTTGTGCAAGGCTGCACACATGATTCTCCTGATAATTTCTCAGCATCAGAGCGGAATTTAGCAGTGCAGGCACCCGGAAAAAAAACTATTTACAGATTTTTACAGGTCTACATACTCTTACAGGTATAGCTTAAAGGTACGGGTTTTTTAAAAAAAATAACAAACATGTCATACATACATGCTATGTGCAATGGTTTTTCACAGAACAACCTTGATCCTTCTCTTCTCAAGTCCCCCGCCAGTGCTCCAGGCCCCTCCCTTCTACTTAGTGCCCCCATAGCAAGCTGATGCTCCGTGTGTCCATTCACACATGAAGCGCTATTCGGCCCTGCCCCCACTCTCTCCTCCTTGGCTCACTGGCTGTGATTGACAGTAGCAGGAGCCAATGGCTTCTGCTGTTGTCTCAGCAAATGAGGAGGGAGAGACCAAGGAGAGCCAAGGCTCGCATGCACATGGCTGAATAGAGATGGCGCTGTGGTACGTTTTGGGGGCGGCTGGCTGGCTGGCTTTGCTGCACACAGAAGGCATGAAGGTAAAAAACCCTGAGCCTGTACAACCACTGTAGTTTAAAAACTTTACTATAGCAACAGGGTCACTTTAACTACAATTGAAAAAACTGTCTATTTTAAGAAGCTTAATTTTAAATAATTCAATGCTTTATGTATAAAACTTGATAAGAAAAGTGCTGACTGTACATTATCTATTTGTTCAAAAGAAATAATGCCAACTTCAATCCATAACACAAATGTGTAACCCGATTAAACTAATGAAATCTTTTTCAATTCCCTCAGAGACTGTTTCGGTGGTGCGGCAATGATTTACCAATTCCTTCACTGCCAGCTGGCACAGACTAATTGCAGAGCTAATCTAATAGTAAAAAGCATGCTAGCAAAACCCAATTCATAATCCCTGGTTCAATGTTTAATGAAGTATCATAATGTCCAAGCGACAAAGTTCTAATGTTTTTAAACAAATGAAAAAAAAAAGAACAACATTTTAGGTTAAAGACCCCTTTCACACGGGGCAGAATCCGCTCAAGCAGTTCTGCCTGCTCAGCGGAGGATCTCTCTGCTGATACCCGCTGAGCAGTCAGATGGCAGGTCCATATCCGCTCCGCTATGCAGAGTGGTCAAGGACACAGCCCGCTGCTCTCTTTGGGGCGGTAGGATGGAAATGGACTGCATGTCTGTTTCTAACCGATTGTCATCCGATCCGTCAGACAGATGGCGAACGTATCCCCATCATTCTGTTTTTAGTAGACCGGTTCAGATGGGATGCCGGCAGGAGACAGCGGATACATGTTCACTGACATCCGCCACCCCATAGAGAACAATGGGCGGTCCAATCGGGTTGCTCTAAGATATAGATGGGTCTTTTATTCAAGCGGTAGTAAACTGCTGCAAAAAAAACAAAGAAAAAACGTTCCCCTGCAAAATAATAGCATTATGTGCTAGTATGCATCGCATATTAGCACATTATGAATTACTTACCTTAAAATGAAGCTCTCCAGTGGCACACTCTCACCACTGAGAAGGCTTCCATCTTCCCCCCAGTCTTCCTTCCAGGGTTCGCAGGCTCCAGCTGTTTGAGTGGCTGGAGCCACGATGATGTCACTCCCACGCATGCATGAATGCGAAAGCCCTAGGTTGCGGCACAGTGCTCTGAAGGTCCTGCACGGTATGCAAGACCGCCAGGGCGCATGCACCGGTGATGCCACCGGCTGAATCCAGGGTGAATATCTCCTAAACGTGCCCCGATATTCAGTTTATCTACAGGTAAGCCTTATTATAGGCTTACCTGTAGGTAAAAATCACAAAGTGGACTTTACTACCGCTTTAAAGAGTAATTCTACTATCTGAATAAAAAAAATAAAACCACAATCAACATGAATAAATCGCAAACTTATTTTTATTAACCCCTTGGCGCCGGCCATACACAAATATGTGGCCTCCCGGCGCCTGGTCCTTAGCCCCAAGGGGCCGCATATTTACGTGAATTGTTGCCCATACACCTGTGGCGAGATCGCGCGCTGCACGCTCCCAGCACAGTTACCATCATCTAACTGACGGCACGTGACCGCCGTAACAGCCAATCACGGCGGTCACGTGGTCTTAAGACCTGCCTCGCGTCGTCAAAACTTCTTAAAGGGCCAGGAGGCGCCGGCGCTAAGAGGTTGATTTTTTTTTAACTGTATTTAAAACCCTAAATATGGGTGTAACATGTAACATGGTTTTAAAGTAGAATTCCAGCTAAAGCTTAAGTAGTCTTAAAAATGCTCCCTCTTCCCTCCTAACACCTATACTTACTAACCTGTGTAAAAAAATAAATAAATAAAAGATAAATAGCAGCGGCTGCAGGGGAGAGGAGGAACTGTCAATGGCTACACCATAGGACCCTATGGGTGACATCATCATTCCTGGCTTTCACAGCAATTGTTGGTGTGCTCTCTCCATTTTCCTGCAGCCGTCACTTACTGACACAAGGCATCACATGACCAGAGCAGGCTGAAAGGTACGTATATGCCTCTTTTTTACACAGGTTCGTTAGTATAGGTAATAAAAATCAAAATGTGCTGTGCTATTCCTTTAAGAACTCTTTAAACAAAATATCAAATGTATCATGTATGCCATTTGTGTAAATCAGTGCAAAACATTTTAATAAAACAAAAGTATATATATATATATATATATATATATATATATATATATATATATATATATATATATATATATATATATATATATATACTCTTTAAACATATATCTTTAAACACTGACATGTCAGCTTACAACGTAAAAAAATACCGTATATCATGCAATTCATAACAAGTGTACAAATTGATGCCAAAGAAAAAAATTACCATTGTAAAGTTCATAGTATACTTCCGTAGGTATTTATAGTATAAAATGTCCACTTTCTGGAATCAGCAAGCCAAGAGTAAGAAACTACCAATGTCAGTTTCCTCTACCACCATAGATAACACACCTCTTACCAAAAATGAAGACCTCTCTGTTATAGGAGGTCTCATGCACTGCCCCAAATAATGGGTGACGAGTGGCAAATTCCCATCAAACTCTTCAAAAATTGGCTCTACAGCATCTAATCATAAGTGAAAACTGTAAAAAGAACGAAACACTCCACATAGCATAATACTGCAAAATCCTTATGTTTATTAAAAGCCCTCTAATGGCACAAAGCATAATATCTAAAATCAGAAAAAGAAGATCTATCACTCTGGGCTCGTTCTATTGGTGACGTAAAAATTATTTCATACTATTAAAATGTATTAATTAAAAGCTATTGTTTGTTTTAAAATTCTAATAATCCTAAACTTTGTTTTTATTTCTCCACAATGCTTATTGATTTATAGGTAAGTTATGGCTTGTTTTAAAGTGCTTTTACTTCTTTTTTAAAACATATGCATACTTTATTGTGCAGGGCCATCTTAAGAGCATTATAGGCCCCCGGGCAATACAGTGCACTGGGGCCCTGTCTACACTACACTATATCCACTGACCACTACACTACACACCACACCACACCACACTGACCACTACACTACACACCACACTAAACCTACCTGATTCCTATACTGACCACTACACACCACACCACCCTACCTGATTTCTATACTGACCACTACTACACAAGCTACACTATACACAGCACATTACACTATACACTGACTTTATGGCTGCTCCCTCTCCTCAGACCATATCTACTCCCCCCCGGGCCAGCAACAAAACTCACAAGTGAGTCTCTTACCTATTTTTCTTTCATGATCTGCTCTGCCTCTGCGCCGCCACCTGTCACACTGCCAGACTGCCTGCCCCGGCGCAGACATAATTGGTGACCGGGAGAGGAGGAGAAGAAGACATCGGGCACAGACTGCCTGCCCCGGCAGGGACATGATCGGTGGCCCGGAAAGGAGAAGATAGCGGCCACAGCTCACAGTGAAGGCCAACCCCACCTACCGCACTTGACCCCTTTCGCCCAATCACAGGGCGCCAGGTGCCAGCCTGAGACTGGACATGGCGGCCGGAGCGCGGGGACACAGAAAATTGGAGCGAGGGTGACACATAGGGTTACACCATATCATGCTTGGCTGGGGTCACTGGGCAGGTGGGGCCCCCCAGGCAAGTGGGGCCCCCGGGCAACTGCCCAGCGTGCCCAATGGAAAAAACGGCCCTGTTATTGTGCATAGTCTGAGCACACATAGTTACTATGTAACTATGTATATGTATGCTCAGACTATGCACAATAAAGTATGACCATATTTAAAAAAAAAAAAAAAAAGAGAAGAAAAAGCACATTCACAACAGGGGCACTGAAATCACAGCTCGTTGGCTGTGATTTCTCCTTGGTATCTAGACACAATCTAGTAGACAAACTAAATAAATAATATTGTTTATTGAGCTTTATTTAAAAAATGTATATAAAATAGATAAAAACTCAAATATGCTAAACGTTTTCATATTGTTAATCCAGTTGGTCTCCATCTTGGAGATTTCCCTTCTATTATTACTACCCCACAAGTTTGTACAAAACTTGTGAATTCTATTATTTTAAGGCCTCTCAGATTCTTATTATTTGCCTGGGCATAATGTCTAGAGAGGCTATATGTTCAGAATGAATATTATATTCACCCCCCCCTACACAGAGCACAGCAATCAAGATCTATAGTGATCTGATACATTCCCTGCCAGTGACGGACCGTCCATTATGCATAGCATGAATCTCTCTACGGCCGCCGCTGACACCCCCTACTCAGGCGTCTGGCCCCTTTCAGGATGCCGTCGCCTGAATTACAGTGGCACCTGAAGCACCTGATTAGAGCCATAGGCTTTAATAGGCTTCAAAATATGTGGGCTCATGGCGCAGAGCATTGCGCCATGAGCCCACCCAGGTGTTGCAACAGCAAATTAATATTGGCTGTTGAAACACTGATCCTCATTCCGGCCAATCAGAAGCAGGTGTGAGACACATTTTCTGACTGGCCGAAAAGAGAAGACTCCCAATTGGCCACCAAGAAGGAGGGAGGAAATGGAAGCCAGAGCTGTCGCCCATGGAGAGCAGGAGAACGGGAGAGCCGAGAGCCTGGGAAAAGCGCTGCATAGATGGGGTAAGTGCACCAGACCCGCTCCAACGACGGACTGACTGACGGGCCGGTGGTACTGTTTTCCACCCCCCCCAAAGAAAATTACCACCAGCCGCCACTGTTCCCTGCACAGTGCTCCAATCAACAGTGCTGCTCAGAGAGCATGAGCTCTGTTAATTGGAGAACTGTCCGGTGGGCGTGTCAGACCCCAGGAGATCCAGACCACATCTCTCTGTGTAAGAGCAATGATCCTCAGCCTGCAGCCGGTAGAGAGATTATATAGTTGGTAAACCCTAATAAATAATATAATTACTATAATATAATAAAAATAAATAAAAAAATCTAATAATAATATATTTTAACCGCTTGCCGACCACCCGCCGCAGTTACTGCGGCAGGTTGGCTCAGCTGCGCGAATTGCCGTAGGTGTACGTTGGGCTCGTACATGGCATCCTGTGGGCGCGTGCGCGCCCATTGGCCAGCAGGGGAGCCAATCAGCGGGTCCGGCAGACTCGATGTCCGTTGGCCGCCCGCAATCGTTCCCCGCAGAGATAGAACGGGGATCTGCCTGTGTAAACAAGGCAGATCTCTGCTCTGACCGGAGATCACACAGAGATCCTGTCTTTCTGCTATGCAGGAAGATGGATCTGTGTGTTGTCCCAGGCAGCCCATCCCCCATACAGTTAGTAAACACACAGAGGGAACACAGTTAACTCTTTGATCGCCCCTAATGTTAACCCCTTCCCTGCCAGTGTCATTAGTACAATGTCAGTGCATATTTTTAGCACTGATCACTCTAATAAAATCACTGGTTCCCAAAAACGTGTCAAAAATGTCAGTTAGGTGTCCGATCTGTCTGCCGCAATGTCGCAGTCTCGCTAAAAATTGCTGATCACCGCCATTACTAGTAAAAAAAATAATAATAATAAAAACACCATAAATCTATTATCTATTTTGTAGATGTTATAACTTTTGCGCAAACCAATCAATATAGGCTTATTGGGGGTTTTTTTTACCAAAAATATATAACAGAACACATATTGGCCTAAATTTATGAAGAAATTCAATTAAAAAAAAAAATTATTGCGTATGTTTTATAGCAGAAAATAAAAAATATTGTTTTTTAAAATTGTCTGCCTTTTTTGTTCATAGCGCAAAAAATAAAAACCGCAGAGGTGATTAAATACCACCAAAAGAAATCTCTATTTGTGGGAGAAATTTTTTTATTTAGGCACATCGTTGCACAATGGCGCAATTGTGAGCTAAAATAACGCAGTGCCGTATTGCATAAAATGGCCTGGTCATTAAGGAGGTAAATTCTTCTGGAGCTGAATTGGTTAAAGAATATAATCTTATATATTTTTACTTTTGATGCAGGCCGACTACATAACAGGAATAAAAAATATCACTTCAATTGGGCTTGGAATTCCCACCCAGCTGCATGTTGGCTTTAAAATGTGCTTGACACTGCATTGTAATTTGTCTATAAACAAAATTACCTGCCAGTCAAAATGTCTTTCTTGTGCCTTTGCTACCCAGATGAGTTATCATTGATTTAAACCTGTGGTTGGCTTCTACATTGCTTGGCAAGCTCTGAAATAACCTCATTGTTCTGTGGAACCTTATATACTAAAAATGTCCTAATTCTAAAATTTTGTTGGTAATATCTCCAGAATAGAAGCTGGTAGGAATCCTTAAATAATCGATTGTAATATAATATAACAGACTCGGAGTTGTTTTTACTAAACTTAGTGGTGCTAGAATATTAAACAGGGTGTTATCCATGTGTGAACAGTATAGATCCATGCTATACCACCATCATTATGTATACTATAAAGAGAGAGGGTTCCTGTTTTGTTCTAGTGTTAGTGGCGGATTCTTGCACACATACAGCCTTACACTCTCAGGTAGTATGCACCACCTCTCTCTCTCTACTCTCCTTCTCAGTGTTCCTCTTCCTTCTTCCCAGCTCTATTTTAATTATTAACCACTTGCCGACCGACTCACGCCGATATACGTCGGCAAAGTGTCATGGGTGCGCAAAACAACATACCTGTATGTCGCTGCGCCATCTGCGGCTAGCGGGCGTGCATGCGCCCGCCGCGCGCCCCGCAGACTCGCTGTCCACCGGTGGCCCGGAGTCGTGGCACGGAGAGGCAGAACGGGGAGATGCCTATGTAAACAAGGCATTTCCCTGTTCTGCCTATCAACATGACAGGGATCTACTGCTCCCAGTGATCGAGAGCAGTGATCTCTGTCATGTTCTAGTGAGCCCATCCACCCTACAGTTAGAACATGCTGAGGGAATACAGTTAACCCCTTGATCGCCCCCTAGTGTGTAACTCCTTCCCTGCCGGTGACATTTACACAGTAATCAGTGCATTTTTATAGCATTGATCGCTGTATAAATGCCAATGGTCCCAAAATAGTGTCAAAAGTGTCCGATCTGTCTGCCGCAAAGTCGCAGTCATGATAAAAATCGCAGATTGCCACCATTACTAATAAAGAAAATATTAATAAAAATGCCATAAATCTATCCCCTATTTTGTAGACGCAATAACTTTTGCGCAAACCAATCAATATACGCTTATTGTGATTTTTTTTTAAATAAAAACCGTAGAGGTGATCAAATACCACCAAAAGAAAGCTCTATTTGTGGGAAAGAAAGGACGTCAATTTTGTTTGGGTACAACATCGCACGACCGCGCAATTGTCAGTTAAAGCAACACAGTGCCGTATCGCAATAAAGGGCTTGGTCAGGAAGGGGGTAAATCCTTCCAGGGCTGAAGTGGTTAAGCACTCTTTGTAGACCCTTAGTTTCCTATCTTCTGACCAGGGCCGGCGCCAGCAAAAGGCAGGTCAGGCAGCTGTCTAGGACGCCAGGGTAGAGGGGCGGAAAAATCTGAATCCTCGGCCACTCGCTGGGGGTTCGGATTTTTAAATGACCTACCTGTTCCTCCAGCAGGCAAACTAAAACTTCCACCCTGCGCCCCATAAAAGAGAGGGTGCAGCATGGAAGCTTTAGTTTGCCTGCGGGGATCGAGGTGCGGAGCTGGAGAAGGGATCCCGGTGGCCAGTGCGTGGCTGGGCTGCAGAGAAG
The DNA here is from genome assembly GCF_042186555.1 of Aquarana catesbeiana. NCBI lineage: Eukaryota > Metazoa > Chordata > Amphibia > Anura > Ranidae > Aquarana > Aquarana catesbeiana. The sequence continues at coordinate 699,920,735 of NC_133325.1, read as the reverse complement.
GGGAGGGGCTTGCCATGCACGCTCTCCCAAGGGGGTGTTCCCTGTACTGTGGCCAGACACTGGGCTCTCCACTCTGTCTGCTCCCCACTGTCTCCATACTGACCTCAGGTAAAGGGGGGGTGTGTGTGTGTGAGTGGACAGATCACATGTCACTGATCTACTGGGAGGATACTGGACTGCTCAGAAGAGCACCTGTCTATTTACTACCCTAGCCTGTCTATTTACTACCCTAGCCTCTCCATATACTACCCCAGACTGTCTATATACTACCTTAGCCTGTCTATATACTATCCTAAACTGTCCATATACTGCCCTAGCCTGTCCATATACTACCCTAGCCTGCCTATATACTTCCCTAGCCTGTCTATATACTACCCTAGCCTGTCTATATACTACCCTAGCCTGTCTATATACTACCCTAGCCTGTCCATATACTACCCTAGCCTGTCTATATACTTCACTAGCCTGTCAATATACTACCCGAGCCTGTATAAATACTACCCTAGCCTGTGTATATACTACCCTAGCCTGTCTATATACTATCCTAGTCTGTCTATATACTACCCTAGCCTGTCTATATACTACCCTAGTTTGTCTATATACTACCATAACCTGTCCATTTACTACCCTAGCCTGTCAATATACTACCCTAGCCTGTCCATATACCTGCAGACCACGGCTGGTGTGAGGAAGCGGGCCAGTGCCGCCACTTTTTGTCTTCAGGCCAGACCCAGAGGTGCAGATGTGGGCCTGCAGACCACGGCCAAAGAAATAGGTGGAGAGGCGCCACAAAAATCCCCACCTCCATGGGCAGGGCAAAAGGGGTGGAGTTAGGAGTGGCAAAATTAGGTTTCACCTAGGGTATTAAAACTTCTTGCACCAGCCCTGTTTCTGACCTCAGTGTTGCACACCCCATACAATGTGACCTGTTCCCCCATAGCACTTTTCTTCTGCTTGCCTGCTCTCCCTTCAGTGTCTTTGCTTCATCTACTCTGTGGAGTTTTTTCACAGGTACATTTTTTTAGCACTTTCCTCCTCCATGTGCTCTCCGGGTGATAGACTAGGGCAGCCTTTTTCAACCAGGGTTCTTTTAGATATAGTTAGGGGTTGTTTGAGCAGAGCTGCTCTTTATCTGTTCGTTAACCTTTCCCTTAGCACCCCTTTCCTCTATCCTACTGTCGCTGCTCTTCTGTTCTGCGCCCTATGCTGCTTCCTATCAAAGTTTTCACTGCCTCCACACCATCCCTGAACACCTGCCTGCTCTCTTTATCCCCAAAGTAACTGTTCTCCTATCTTGTGTATAAAATTGTCAGACCACCTCTAAGCACAAGAACATGAATAAAGTGTCTCCATATAACTGCACATATCTGTTTACATTATTTGACTTGTATGTAGTGTGTGAAGTGTATGAAGTGAAGTGTATGTAATGGGATGAGGAGTGGTTTGTGTATTTTATAATCCTTTAAAAATGAAGTAGGCAGGGCTGACACCACGTGTTTAGGAATTAGGAGCTGTGTTGCCATGTCAAAGAGGAAGGTAGGAGCGTATTATATTTTTAGTACATTGACAGTTATCTTGATCTAATTGCAGTATGTTTAAAGGGATAAAACATTGGGAAACATGCATGTACTCCAGAGGTGTACTAAGTGTGTTTTTTCCCTATTTTGTCTTGACATACTCTTTAATTTTTACTCTCATGCAGAATAGAACTAATGATAATGAGGTTTTCCAGTCCATTGCATCTTCATTAGAAAAAACAGACCCAGATTTGGCACATGCAGTCCAGAATATGTACACTTCACAAGGTGGGTGACACAGTACATATTTACAGTATAAAGTTTTAGTGTTTGTCATAAATATTAGTGTTCTATGGCCATCATTAAAAGCCTAGTTACTGATAAAGTGTAAAGCCAATGTTTTTTTTCAGTTTTGGGTAGTGTGAAAAGGTTGCAAACCCTGTTAGACTTTAATTGCTGTCTCGGCCCCTACCTATAATTGTTTTAGTAACTGTAACAGTGACATAAAATGATGGGTAATCCAAAATGCAATAGCTGTCCCCAGAACAGGAGGTGAAAGGAAAATTTCCAATGGGAACAAACGCTCTGGTGACAACTGTCTAAGATGGGAATTCCTCACATTTCCTGTTGCTTAACCAAGAGAGGAATTAAAAGGAAATCCCCCAACAAGTGAATTCTCTTCTCTATCCAAAGCTGAACCATAGCCATCTAGACAATTCAAAGTAATACTATATACTAGTACTAGTATTTCTTTATCTGAAAATGCCACCCCGTGGTAAATTTTTTACTTTTTATAGCTTTAGTTTCAACATTTTACAGCATTAGCGGGCAACAGAAATATAAATATAACTTCATTGGGCTGGCTACAGATAAGTGTCAACTTGAGCTAAATTCACCAGACTGCTGCATGTTCAATTTGCACATTTTAGTTAAGTGAGGTACTGTAAACTCTACATCAATTTACTACAGAAACACATTTTCTCTATAATGAGTAATAGAAGATACATTCAAACAAATAGCCATAGGTCGTGTACCCATATTCACATAACTTCAGGTCCTATATGTGTGCTGAATATGTTCACTTCCTCTCCGGAGAGAAGACACACCCTTTATTGATCTATGGTTAGTTGTGATGTAGGGCACAACTTCACTGATGTGTACCCTGATTGCACTTGGTGTCAAGAAAGGTCCCCTCCGTTGGTAATATCGATCATTTGGTGTGCAGTACTGAGGTCCACCAGCAGGTGTCTCCTGGCAGTTTGGAGCTGTCAGAAGAGCTTTTCCCTGCTGATATTTTGTTACCTTTGGGCCGCAGTACTGGCGTCCACCAGCGGAGGAATCCTGGCAGTACGGAGCAGGTATTCCCCTCTGCAGACAGGTGTCACCTGATTTTAAAGCAGGGTTCCACCCAAATTTTGAACAATATCTGTATGTATTCTCTTCCTTGCCTAAATGCTGACATGCCGTTTAAAAAAATTTAAATCGCCGTAATTACCTTTTATTTTTCTATTCTTCTTTGCACTTCCTGGTTCTCCTCCCGTGGGAGTAGGCGTGTTTCTAGCCTCTCCCAGACTCCTGGGAGCTAGTCCCAGGATGCCACTGAGCATGTGCGGGAACGAGCGGTGAATGCTGGGAGCACAGCATTCACCACATCCAGGAAATAAATGCTTGTGGGCTTCAAATGCCCACAATGAAGATGGAAACCGCCTGCAGTGAATAATATAAGTTATTCTTTCCGACGAAATCTGACACAGGCGGACATATTACACACAATATGTGAGTATGTAATGCTGAGAAGAAAAGTTTGTGAATGAACTCAAAAAAAAAAAAACGATAGATAGGTGGACCCCCGCTTTAATTACCAGCTGCAGTATAAATACCCGGCAGATACACACATATCTTGCCTTGGTATTTTCCTTGAGCCCTGACCTGCATCCTGTTTACCTGATTCCTGATTCCTGAAACCTGATTCCTGTACCCAAGACCTGATTCCTGGAGCCTGTTGTTCCTGTTCCCTGTCTGTTTCCTTGCTCTGGACCCTGAGCCTTGTATCTGACCCGTCCCTCCTGTGATCCATCCATCCTCTCTTGTCCTGTTTGTTTCCCTTCCTCAGCTGCTGACCTCCCGTTGACAACCTTGGCCTGGCTCTGTTTATGATCTCGGTATTTCCCTTACTTGTATATATTTGTTCTGTTATTATTATTATTTGTGGGGTTCTGTTTTGTATTGGTTGTGGTGCACTGAGTGATATTGGAGGTGGTTGTGTTATATTTATCCATTTATCTTTAATAAATCATTTATATTTTCACTTATACACATCTGGGTTTCCTCTGTTGCAGTCCACACAGTTCTGGTCCTATCTGGTACATGACACTTGGACTAAGAATTAACTATATAATAAGCCATGTATTATTTTATTAATCATATGTTATAATAGCCTTCCAACGTCTATAATAGCCTTCCAACGGAGCCCAACAGCAGTGGGGGCCCAACACTGTCTGCCTAAATAATAATTAAAGGAGGTTGCAATAGCCCTTGGCAAATACTTTTGGTTAAACTGAATGTACAGCATATACACTTTGGGAACCTCTGTAAGATTGCTAAGAAGACAAATAGGATTCTGTATTGATTAGAAGTATTGGGGTTGGAGAGTAGAGAACAAGGTCCGCCAGCATGTATAATTACACCCCTGCACTTAGATGTAAACATTGAGTCTATTGGGTTTCACAAACACATTCTAGGTGCACCATACAACTGGAGTGCATTTACCAAATTCAACACAACTATGTAAAAGCCAGCATGATCACTACATCTCAAAAATGCTTAAATTGTATCTCAAAGCGCTGTTATTGGAGTTTTTTTTTTTTATCATCTGTCCACGAGTTGTTACATAATAAAGGATTCAAGATTGTATTAGATGTATTGATATCATTTTTTTTTTTTTTTTGCGAGCTTCCATTGTCTAAACTCTAAATTCTTGGATAGTTGTTCTTACATGGTATAATACTGTTCTATTCATTTTTTTCAGCAATCCAAGCAATATATATTCTTCAGTTTGGTTGCTTTCTGTGCATCAATCACTCGTAACAGACAAGCTGTTAAACTATGATTGAATGTAATTATGTTTTTGTTCTGTGTGATACAGCTGAGGATCCAGAATATGCCTTGACACTTGCTATGAAAAGGATATTACAGCCTGTCTTCCAAGTCTTCTTTGTCGGTATGAAGCCATCAATATCCTACTGATAAAAGCCAAAATAGATTTCAGCCTCAATCATGTGTTATCCTAACTTCAGAACAGAGACCACATCTTATAATGAACAAAGTAGTTGAGATTTCACATGTTATAGACAGGGGTGTTATTGTATGTGGTTAGACCTTATAGAAAATCTTTTTAAACCACTTAGGTCCTCTAAATTAGATCAACAAATGGAATTCTACTACTAAGAGCTGTGTTAGTTTAAATCAATAACCAACAACGCAGCATTATAATTATTTTTATAGACAATTTAAAGTTGTTCCTGATCAGTCATATACATTATTTTAACCATAATTCTCTGACAAACTCTGCTGATGCCTAAACAAATAATTGAAAATCATTTAAAATAATAAATCAAGACAGATAATGCTGAGCCCTCTGTGTAGCAGTGGACTGAAGCATGGCTGATCTTCATTTGGGTCTGCACCACTATTCTTGACCCCAGAAGGAAAATCTCTCTCATCCCCGAGCCTACTTTGAGAATCAGGTTACCTTTATGTGTTGAACATTTTCTTTGGTGTACAATCTGATTTTATTGAAAATTTCCATTGACACATAGTAAGGAATAAAGACAATAATCTAACTAAACAAATGTCAAGTGCAACCTATTGCAGCAGATAGGAGGAATCATATAATTTACTGAAGCACTGGAAGGTCACATGTAATACCATATATAAATGAGAAAAAAATAAGGAGGAAAGAAAAAAATTAGAGCAGGGATTACATACAGATGGAATAAGCAATATAATATCGATAACATAGAAAAAGCTTTCTAAAGCCCATGTTAGATATAAAGATTGGAAAACAGAACTGACCCTACAGAAGGACACATGTGGACAAGTTACAAAGCCAGTTGTTGTGCTACCCCCGCAGGAGCCGCTTAAAGCACAGTTCCACCCATTTAAAAGTCAGCAGCTACAAAAAGTGTAGCTGCTGACTTTTAATAATCGGACACTCACCTCTCCCGCGGTCCAGTGATGTGGGCGTACGAAGCCCCACCCCTCTCCCCCACCTCTCCGCAGCGTCGGCATTTTAACTGTGGGCGCCTGGCTGTGGCTTCACAGCCGGGCATGCACTGCACATGCGTGAGCCGCGCTGTGCGCTGTGAATAGGTGGCCAATCTTCTGGGACCTGTGACATGTCCCAGAAGATTGCAGGGAGGGAGGGGGGAGAGGTGATCTTCCTTCCGGCGCCGCGGTGCCAGGGGAGGAAGTGGGAGCTGGGTGCCTGTAAAAACAGGGTACCTGCTCCCCCCCAAAAAATGACATGCCAAATGTGACATGTCAGGGGGTCACCAGCACTTAAAGCAGAAATTCCATTTATGGGTGGAACTCTGCTTTAAGTATGTTTGTTGCGTACTCTGCCTCTCAACCCCAATAACAGTCTCTGCCCCTCTTGGCACACCTGGTAATAGTGTAAGTGCAATGACCAATGAGAAACACACACATTATGATAAAACACAGACATTGTCTTTACTGCAATATTTCTGTGGAAAAGCAACAGACAGTAACAGTATATATATATATATATTCAAGTAATCAACTGAAGATCAATAACTGAGATTAAGAGCAATATACTATATTCAGGCTGCTCTCAGGGGATTTCAAATCTGAGAATGTCCCCAAAAGCAGAGGCACACTTAAATGGCAAATATATCACAGTATGACACTTTATATCTGATTTGGTTACTTCTATTTAGATCTGGCTCTATGAGTCCAGGTAGGAGGAGAGCAGAAGACTGACCCTCTTTATGTCAGACCTCTCTCTTCTGTCTCCTGACACCAGAGGCCCAACAACAAACACTGTATTCAAATCAATATTTAATGGCTTAGCTTCCCACTTAAACCGGGCCTATATGGCACTAGTAGCTTCAGTCCCTTTAAAGAAAGATGAGGCTTTGTCTCCATATGTCTCCATAACCACTCTCGTTGGTGCACTTAAACTCCTGTTTGTGAGAAGCCATGTGGGGGACACAGCAAACATGTGGAAGAAGGTGCTCTGGTCAGAAGAGACCAAAATTGAACTTTTTGGCCTTAAAGCAAAAAGCTATGTGTGGCGGAAAACTGCACCATCACCCTGAATACACCATCCCCACCGTGAAATATGGTGGTGGCAACATCATGTTGTGGGGATGCTTTTCTTCAGCAGGAACAGGGAAGCTGGTCAGAGTTCTGCAAAAGACTTGAGAATGGGGCGGAGGTTCACCTTCCAGCAGGACAACGACCCTAAACATACAGCCAGAGCTACAATGGAATGGTTTAGATCAAAGCATATTCATGTGTTAGAATGGCCCAGTCAAAGTCCAGACCTAAAATCCAATTGAGAATCTGTGGCAAGACTTGAAAATTGCTGTTCACAGATGCTCTCCATCCAATCTGACAGAGCTTGAGCTATTTTGCAAAGAAGAATGGTCAAAAATTTCACTCTCTAGATGTGAAAAGCTGGTAGAGACATCCTCAAAAAGACTTGCAGCTGTAGTTGTAGCGAAAAGTGGTTCTACTCAGGGGAGCTGAATAAAAGTGCACGCCACACTTTTCACATATTTATTTGAAAAAAATGTTGAAAACCATTTATTATTTTCCTTCCACTTCACAATTATGTACCACTTTGTGTTGGTTTATCACATAAAATCCCAATAAAATTTAAATATATGGGCGGCACAGTGGTGTAGTGGTAGCACTCTCGCCTAGCAGTAAGAAGGGTCACTGGTTTGAATCCCAACCACGACACTACCTGCTTGGAGTTTGCATGTTCTCCCTGTGCCTGCGTGGGTTTCCTCCGGGTACTCTGGTTTCCTCCCACACTCCAAAGACATGCTGGTAGGTTAATTAGATCCTGTCTAAATTGTCCCTAGTATGTATGAATGTGAGTTATGGACCTTAGATTGTAAGCTCCTTGGGGGTAGGGACTGATGTGAATGTACAATGTATATGTAAAGCGCTGCGTAAATTGACGGCGCTATATAAGTACCTGAAATAAATCAAATAAAATAAATTTACATTTTTGGTTGTAACATGACAAAATGAATACTTTTTCAAGGCACTGTATATCATCTAAAATGTAACCTGTAGCTACTGAGTGCATCTATGGATTTCTATGCATTTCACAATATTATAATGTGAAACACACTTCTAAATGAAACGCTCTTTATGTATTCATCCAAAGACAAAAAAAAGAATGTTGCTGTAAAAATGAAAACTGTAAGGGTATTACATTGCACTGCTCCTGCTCTACCTATCCTTGCCATTACCTTAAACTCCAGGGGCAAAAAACAGCAATGCATACATTATATTACACACAGACAGCAAAGCCATATTCTTTATTCACATATGTCTATTTTATTTATAATGCATTCCTAAAAAGAAAAAAATACTGTTTTATAAGTTTTTGAGAATGTAAATACCTAATAACTAATTAAGCAATGCCTAATAACTCATGCTATATTTTTGAGCGCACCAGCCTAGTGCATTATCCTTTACAGATTTATTGATTAAAAACAAGATAAAATCTACTCACAAAGGTTGAAGAAACAAATCGAATTTGTAAATTGCCACAGCGGCGATAAATCCAGTGGTAACAGTTTTCCAGGTCCCAGGAAGGAGGCGTACGGACTACTGCTGGCTAACGCGTTTCGAAGGTTACCCTTCTTCATCAGAGGCTCTGATGAAGAAGGGTAACCTTCGAAACGCGTTAGACAGCAGTAGTCCTTACGCCTCCTTCCTGGGACCTGGAAAACTGCTACCACTGGATTTATCGCCGCTGTGGCAATTTACAAATGCGATTTGTTTCTTCAACCTTTGTGAGTAGATTTTATCTTGTTTTTAATCAATAAATCTGTAAAGGATAATGCACTAGGCTGGTGCGCTCTTTTTTCTTTTTTTTTTCTTTTTTTTTTCTTTCTTTTCATTTTGGCATTAGGACATCCCATCCTTAAGAGCAGCAAGACCGAAATTCATAGTCCTTCCTGAACCCTTGGGATCTTTTAGCTTATACACCCGTGCGCAAGAGTATTTTGCTTTTTTGTCTATATTTTTGAGCCAATACCTTAAATTACTGCAGGTTATCTGGACATGAATACATTGCTGTACGTGTGGGACCAGTACATTCTTGGACTGGATGAACCAAGTTATAACTGCCTGCCAGGTTTTGGCTTGACCTTTCTCCTGCTTCTTCAAAGTTATCTCATTGGGTGCAGCTCTGTGAGTACTACCAGCAAACTGCAGGATTTCATAACTTGTATAACACTGTGTTCTGTTAAGTAGAATAGTAGTATTTTTCATAAAACCACAAACAGCACAAACATAGATCAGCGGGTACTAATCATTGGTGTAAAAGTCTGTTTGCCTCTCTGCAATGCTTAATTCCCATCTATCGGTTCCATTATTAGCTTAAAATAAGCACACCTCTAAAACTGAAAACCACTAATTCACTGCGTTAAATGGGCAGCATAGTGGCTTATTGGTTGGCATTTCTGCCCTGCATCTACAGTTTGCATGTTCTATCTGGGGTTCCCTACGTTTGTAGGCAGGGGTTAATTTGTTGCCCCTTTAAAGTGGTTCTAAAGGCTATACATTTTTTTACCTAAAAGTGGTTTTAAAGCCTCAAGGTTTTTCACCTTAATGCATTGTATTCATTAAAGGATAAGTTCACCTTTCATAACATGTTACATGTTACACCCATATTCAGGGTGTAACATCTAACCCGTTATGAATGCACCGGCCCCTGCACCTTCCCGATCCCTGCTGTGCCAGCTAGCGGGGGTTCTTCACCCACTAGCTGTCAAAATTTTTCTTTAAATGTGACTGTGTGGGGCTCCTCCCACTCGGCCGGGCCACTCCTTCACAGTGCTCTGTGAATGGAAAACTACAAGGCCAGCAACCTTTGCGGCTGTTGGCTTGTAGTTTTTAATGAAATACCACAGCGCTATGAGCACTATGGTAGTTCATTCATTCTTCCTGTCAGCATGTATCAGCTTCCTCGTACGAGGAAGTAAATACACTGATAGGTCTGCAGGAAACCTGCATGGCATCAGCGATCTGCTGATCGCTGGTACAATGCTTTATAGGTTCCTGCAACAAAAAATAATAAATGCACATTTTTTTACCTGCAAAAAAATGTGCATTTATTATTTTTTCTGAAAAGGTGACCTTTAAGGTGAAAAACGTTCTGTGCTGCAGTGCCCCCCCAGGCCCCCCCTTTTTCTTACTTAAACCTGATCTGTTCCAGCAATGTGCACAAGCTCAGTGGCTCCAGCCGCTGTCTCTGTCTTCATTGGACAGATTGATAGCAGCAGGAGCCAATGGCTCCCGCTGCTGTCAATCAAATCCTGTGACACAGGGGGTGGGGCTGAGTCCTGCTGTCTGTGTCAATGGACGCAGCAGCGGGATTCAGGAGTGAGCCTGGATGGGTGCCCCCAGGGAAAAGGGCTTTCCGGGTATGTAAACTTTTGATCAGGGTCATTTGGGTAGTTTCTGTTGCCATTATGATTTAAAAAGAGTAAACACAGTTGACTGATATTAAATGGCTTCAGCCAAACACTAACCATGAGTGAAAGAAAAGTTTTTGTGTTATCATTCATATTCTCTGAAAAATGGCCAAGAAATCATAAATTCTGCCAGGGTATGTAAACTTATGAGCACAACTGTATATAGCACATGAGTACTAATGGTATCCATACTGCAGTAGTATTTTAATAATGAAATCAAGAGTAGATGATTATGATCCTTGTGTATTCCTGCCTTCTGTAGTAGTGCATTAAATGGGTTTCTCTGACATGTCATTTAATCAGTCAGAATATTTGTGTTCTGTATTCCAGCACAGTGAAATAGAGGCAGCACTTAAAGCCAATGGACCGGCCTTATCTGTTCAAGATTTTCAGATGGTGATAAATAAACATTTTTACCAGGATCTCTTCAATGCACTGAACCTAGGAGGGAAAAGCCAGATTCCAGTACATGATCCAACACAAGGTACACAGACAGAGAACACCCGAGTTATATTCCTGCCAAACTTTTAAGGTCTACGAAGAGTAGAGACATTAAAAATGCAGAAAAAACATACAAAATGTAAATTTAAATATATGTATAGCTTTAATGGCAAAAGGTTTAGTCTACCCAAATATATTTTATTTATAGGTAGTGGTGGCCTGGTGGACTATGTCAGCCCCTGGATTTTAGTTAAAGTATATTAGGCCCGGTTCACACTGATGCGAGTTCATGACGAATGTGATGCTTCAAAAACACTTTAAATTTGCATGTCATCCCTAAAGTCATTGTTTTCAATGACGGTCGTTCACATACATGCGTTGTGATTCCTCTATGAATGCGATCCGATTAAAAAAAGGGTCTTGTGCGAGTTTACTGCGTTGCGTTGCAAATTTAGTCTCCATAGACATCAATGTAAATAGTTCTTGAATCGCATTGATGGTTCACATATGTGCAAATTCCACCACACTACTCTCCACAAAAACCAGGAAGTACACAGGAAGTAAAGACCTTTTTTTTTTTTTTACATTATGATTCCATTGGCTAGAATATCAATCGCAGCTATGTCCAACTCCTGAAATTCGCAGTAAATTTGCGGTAAATTTGCACCTCACAAAGGAAATCATAAATTATAGTATAATAAATAACTATAAATAATTATAACAAATAATAATATAATAATAATAATTATTCAATAATGTAATCAAATCAAAAACACTGAAATTTGTTCAGTTGCAGAATTGTCGCTGTCATTACTTTCAGTGTTTGATGACGGATTTCCCCCACTCAATTCTGCAAGTGATTCTAATTTATTATCGCTGTTTTCTAGCTGATCTAAAACTGCTTTTGACGTAAAGGGACGCTTTTTGGTTGCTATAGATAATCTCAAGTTTCCAGGCAGAAAGAGCAGTTTTTATAATATAAAACTGCATGCAGGACACTGGACAAACCACTAGGGACAAAAGGGAGGAGAAATAATTTGACACAGTAATGTAATCTGTAAGATTACAGTGTACTGTATGTGTATTGTGTTTTTCACTTTTTGAATTTGGCGCCGTGCTCCGTCCCCACGCAACGCTCGCAGGGAACGGAGCTCGGCACTGTGATAGATCGATCAGAGGACACGGCCCGCACACACAGCAGGGAGACATCGCAGGATCCTGGGGACAAGGTAAGTAACTTTGCCTGGATCCTGCAATGCGATCCCAAGTGTGGCTCGGGGTTACCGATTTTGGTACTGAAAATCCACCCCGAGCCACACTCGGGATTACCGCTAAGGAGGTTAAAGCGGGGGTCCACCTAAACCACCAAAAAAAAAAATATTAAAAGCCAGCAGCTACAAATACTGCAGCTGCTGACTTTTAATAAATGGCCACTTACCTGTCCCAGGGTCCAGCGATGTCGGCAGGCGACGCCGAGAACCCGCTCGGTTCTCGGCAGCTGCCGCCGCCATCCTAGGTGAGGGAATCAGGAAGTGAAGCGTTGCGGCTTCACTTCCCAGTTCCCTACTGCGCATGCGCGAGTCGCGCTGCGCATCGTAACTGGTCCCCGCTATCTTCTGGAAGCTGTGTGTTTCCCAGGAGACAGCGCGGAGGGACAGGAAGAGGCATAGACTCCCATGGGAGTCTATGCCGGAAGTGGGTGCAAATACCTGTCTTAGACAGGTATCTGCACCCCCCTCCCCCCTGAAAGGTGCCAAATGTGACACCGGAGGGGGGGAGGGTTCCGAAAAGCGGAAGTTCCATTTTTGTGTGGAACTCCGCTTTAAGTCATAATGTGCTCATATGCATCGCATATGAGCACATTATGAGAGACTTACCTGAAAACAAAGCCCTCCAATGGTGCATTGTCACCGCTGAAGACGCTTCCATCTTCACCCGGTCTTTCTTCCGGGTTTGCGGACTTTGGTGATACGAATTGGCGAACCGGCGATGACGTCACTCCCGCACATGCGCGTAGGAGTCGCTGTTTAAGGCACAGCTCTGAAGGAACGGCACAGGTATGCCATTCCTTCAGAGCGCATGCGCCGGTGACATCAATAAGAGGAGACAACAGTAAATGTCTCCTAAGGCCCCTTTCACACTTGTGCGACTTGTCCTGCAACTTGGGACTGCAAGTCGCATGACAAGTAGTCCCTGTACTACTTTGGTCCCACCTCCATGCGAGTTGAGGTCCATAGACCTCAAGTTTACACAGACATTCCCTGAAATCGTGGCAAAATCGCAGCCGAAAAATCGCAGTAAAATCGCACGACTTTTAAGTCGCGGCAGTGTGAAAGGGGCCTAAACAATGAATGTTTAGGAGATATTTACTGTATTTACAGGTAAGCCTTATTATAGGTTTATCTGTAGGTAAAAATCATACATGGGAGTTTACATACATAGTTACATAGCAGGTAAGGCTGAAAAAAGACAATAATCCATCCAGTTCAACCTGTGTGGGTGCATGTGTATCAGTGTCTTTAATGCTTTCCCATATCCCTGTATGTTGTGTCCTTTAAGATGTACACCTAAAAGTCTTTTAACCGCTTGCCGACCGCGCTATAGCTGAATGCCGGCTGCAGAGCGGTCAGATAACTCTGGGAGAGCGTACATTGACGTCCTCACAGAATCCCGCTCTCACGCGCCCCCTGGGGCGTGCACCCGGGAACATCCCTGACCTGGTCCCGGCGCATCACGGATCACGGTAGCGGCTGTTTAACATCACATCTGCCCATAGCTCTTAAAGGGCTTTTTTTTTTCTTCATTTTTTTAAATGACAAAATGTATTTATTTATTTATTTTTATTGCATTTTAGTGTAAATATGAGATCTGTGTTTTTTTTCGACCCCAGATCTCGTATTTAAGAGGTCCTGTCATGCTTTTTTTCTATTACAAGGGATGTTTACATTCCTTGTAATAGGAATAAAAGTGACACATTTTTTTTCTTTATTTAAAAACAGTGTAAAAATAAAAAATAAAAGGTAAAATAAATAAGAATAAAAAAAAAAAAAATGTAAACGCACCCCATCTCGACGAGCTTGCGTGCAGAAGCGAACTCATATGTGAGTAGCGCCCACATATGAAAACAGTATTCAAACCACACATGTGAGGTATCACCGCGATTGGTAGAGCGAGAGCAATAATTCTAGACCAAGACCTCCTCTAAAACTTAAAACATGCAACCTGTAGAAATTTTTAAACGTCGCCTATGGAGATTTTTAAGGGTGAAAGTTTGTCGTTATTCCACGAGCGGGCACAATTTTGAAGCGTGACATGTTGGGTATTAATTTACTCAACGTAACACTATCTTTCACAATATAAAAAAATGGGCTAACTTTACTGTTGTCTTATATTTTAATTCAAAAATGTGTATTTTTTCCAAAAAAAAGTGTGCTTGTAAGACTACTGCGCAAATACGGTGTGACAGAAAGTTTTGCAACGACCGCCATTTTATTCTCTAGGGTTTTAGAAAAAATGTATGTTTGGGGGTTCTAAGTAATTTAGCAAAAAAACTGTTTTTAACTTGTAATCAACAAATCTCAGAAAGAGGCTCGGTCCTTAAGTGGTTAAACCTCATTTGCCATTTGTCTGCCCACTCCTTTATTTTATTCAGGTCATTGTGCAAAAATTCCATTTCCTAATGAGTTTATAACTCTGCTTAACTCTGTGTCATCCGCAAAAACTGAAATTGAACAATTTATCCCATCCTCTATGTCGTTTATGAATATGTCCCAAGACAGAAACTTGGGGTACCCCACTCACTACTCCAGACCAGTCTGAGTACATGTTATTTATCACCACCCTTTGGACCCGTCCCTGTAACCAGTTTTTTACCCAAGCACAAACCTTATGGTCCAAGCCTGTGGACCTCAGCTTGTAAATTAAGCTTTTACTCCCACTTTAAAGGTTTTCTTTTGGGTTAATACTGCATTAATGTGTTCATACAGCATTTTTTAAATACTCCGAAAGCAATGTCTCCTTCTATAATTCAAAAATAATATAAAATAATTATTTTCACTTTTATCTGTCTTTGCTTCTTGTGCTGTTTGACACCCAACAAATAGGAAGTAAAGGGACCTCTCCTTATTGAGGCCACAGACAGCATAAAAAACATTTGACAGCCCTAGCTTTCCCTACTCTTCCCTACTTTGGCTGGGGTTGAGTTATAAAGTAAACTCAGATGACCACCAGTACAAGTTATAAAGTGTATACAGCTAGGATAACCACAAACTGTAAATACATGTTATAGGTGTATGCAACTAGGATAACCACCAACAGAAAATATAGGTCATGTACTGTATACAGTAAGAATAACCACCAACAGCAAATAAAAGTTATATATTGTGTATATAAATAGCAACTGCAAAAACATGTTTTATACTGTATACAGCTAGGATAAGCACCAACAGCAAATACAGGTCATAGGGTGCCTTGCAAAAGTATTCACCCCCCTTGGCTTTTTACCTATTTTGTTACATTACAGCCTTTAGTTCAATGTTTTTTTAGTCCAACATATTTTTATTAATTTTCTTAAATTTTATACAAACAGACACATATACATATACAAAATAACGTCATTCAGAATACATATTTAACCTTTGATGTTCATTAAAGTTATAATTACTAAATCATTTAGCTTTCTTAATTATACATTTCTTCAAAAAATCCTCCTCTATATATTCAGAGTGACAAAAAAGGGGGGGGGGGAGAATAGGCAAAAACATAAATAGTGGTTTCTCACATTAACAAAATCATAGAATCTTTCTTCAACCTTTAAAGTTGTTTTAAACAAAATAGAGTATATATATATGCTCTAACAGCAATAAATTTGAAAATTAACAAATTTCAAAAAAAGTTAATGAATTTTTAAATGTTATCCAGGTCTGCCACACCCCATTAAACTTCTGTATAGTATCATTATTTTCAGCTACCAGTTTCTCCATATGCATAATCCTATTAAGAGTCTCAATCCACTCTGGAATGGTAGGAACCATAGGGGATTTCCAATATCTTGGTATCATTTGTCTAACTGCTGATAAAAAAAAGCAAAGAAGAGATTTTTTGGCTTTAGGTAATAGTTGAGGTAAGAAAGAAAAAGAGCCAATTTGACAGAATTATTGATCGATTCGTCCACAGCAATATTATATAGATTAATTACTTGATCCCATAGTTTGTGAATAGAGGGACAGGCCCACCATAGATGGGATATGGAGAACATCTATCTGATTGTGATGGAAAAATTTGGTTTAAATTAACTGGAGTGCGACACCATCTAGATAGCAATTAAAAAATTGCGCTCTTGGGTATCATAAGCTATTGAAAATTTTTGAGTATTAATAAAAATTTGATCCCAATCTTCCTCTTGTGTTAACCGGTTTAATTCCAGCTCCCATTTGGTCATATATGATGGTAAACCCGGTGAATTGAGAGTAGATAATAACGTATATATCTTAGATATAGTATGTATTGGTGGTTTAAAGATATACACAGCTGCTCAAAATCTGTAAACGGTCAATGGATAGAATATTTCGGAGTCAAGGAGGAGTAAAAACTTTGCAATTGCAAGTAAACAAACCATATACCTTTCCTCTGATCATGTAAAGTTTGAAAATTTACAAATGACATAAAGGTACCCTTCAAAATCATATGTTTAATCTGGGGCCAATAAGATTTGTCCCAGTTTAGGATAGCATTTGAATGAATAGAAAGAGAAGGATTATCTATTAAAGGAGTAAGTGGAGCTGGAATAGAAGACAAAGGAAATAGTTTTAAATAATGATGCCAACCCTCCAAAACCGTATAGGTAAGCAGAGGCCAAGAAGAACGTAATCCTATATCCTTAAAACAAAGTCATAGAGCAGCTTTAGGATTCAATGGAAAATAACCTATTTCCAATTGGACCCATTGTTTATCATCGGGATGATGGAACCAGTCCAGGACACGAGAAAATATCACTGCTTTATAATAGCACTCAAAATCTGGCAAGCCTGCTCCTCCGCGACCTTCAATGTTTTTTTAATCTGAATTATATGTGATGGATCGGAATACAATAGTCTAAGTTGGTGAAGTAAAATTAGAAAAATATATACATAAAACTATTTTCAGAAATAAAAACTGATAATTGGCATGTGCGTATGTATTCACCCCTTTGTTATGAAGCCCATAAAAAGTTCTGGTGCAACCAATTACCTTCAGAAGTTACATAATTAGTGAAATGATGTCCACCTGTGTGCAATCTAAGTGTCACATGATCTGTCATTACATATACACACCTTTTTGAAAGGCCCCAGAGGCTCTTAACACCTAGCAGGAGGCACCACTAACCAAACACTGCCATGAAGACCAAGGAACTCTCCAAACAAGTAAGGGACAATGATGTTGAGAAGTACAAGTCAGGGTTAGGTTATAAAAAAATATCCAAATCTTTGATGATCCCTAGGAGCACCATCAAATCTATCATAACCAAATGGAAAGAACATGGCACAACAGCAAACCTGCCAAGAGACGGCCGCACACCAAAACTCACAGACCGGGCAAGGAGAGCATTAATCAGAGAGGCAGCACGGAGACCTAAGGTAACCCTGGAGGAGCTGCAGAGTTCCACAGCAGAGACTGGATTATCATAGGAGGACAATAAGTACATAGGAGGACAATAAGCTGTACGCGCCATAGAGTTGGGCTATATGGCAGAGTGGCCAGAAGAAAGCCATTACTTTCAGCAAAAAACAAAATGGCGTGTTTTGAGATTGCGAAAAGGCATGCGGAAGACTCCCAAAATGTATGTAGGAAGGTGATCTGGTCTGATGAGACTAAAATTGAACTTTTTGGCCATCAAAGAAAACGCTATGTCTGGCGCAAACCCAACACATCACATCACCCAAAGAACACCATTCCCACAGTGAAACATGGTGGTGGAAGCATCATGCTGTGGGGATGTTTTTCAGCAGTCGGGACTGGGAAACTGGTCAGAGTTGAAGGAAAGATGGATGGTGCTAAATATAGGGATATTCTTGAGCAAAACCTGTACCATTTTGTGTGTGATTTGAGGCTAGGACGGAGGTTCACCTTCCAGCAGGACAGTGACCCCAAACACACTGCTAAAGCAACGCTTGAGTGGTTTAAGGGGAATCATGTAAACGTGTTGGAATGGCCTAGTCAAAGCACAGACCTCAGTCCAATAGAAAATCTGTGGTCAGACTTAAAGATTGCTGTTCACAAGCGCAAACCGTCCAACTTGAAGGAGCTGGAGCAGTTTTGCGAGGAGGAATGGGCAAAAATCCCAGTGGTAAGATGTGGCAAGGTCATAGAGACTTATCCAAAGCGACTTGGAGCCGTGATAGCTGCAAAAGGTGGCCCTACAAAGTATTGACTTTAGGGGGGTGAATAGTTATGCACATTGACGTTTTCTGTTATTTTGTCCTATTTGTTGTTTGCTTCACAATTAAAAAAAAAACACATCTTCAAAGTTGTGGGCATGTTCTGTAAATTAAATGATGCAAATCCTCAAACAATCCATGTTAAGTCCAGGTTGTGAGGCAACAAAACACGAAAAATGCCAAGGGGGTTGAATACTTTTGCAAGGCACTGTATTCTGTATATAAGTAGCATAACCACAACCAGGAAATGCAGATCATATACTGTCTACAACAGGGGGCTTCAGACTATGGCCCTCCAGTTGTTCAAGAACTACAATTCCCATCATGCCTAGTCATGTCTGTGAATGTCAGAGTTTTACAATGCCTCATGGGATGTGTAGTTCCGCAACAGCTGGAGGGACATACTTTGAGGATCCCTGGTCTACAAGTAGCATAACCACCAACAGGAAATACAGACTATATACTGTATACGTCTAGTATACCCACCAACAGCAAATATGGGTTATATTTAGGGTGACCACGTGTCCCAGATTTCCCAGGACAGACATGCAAAATGCAGGACTGTCCCGGGCACCTTAATTCCAGGACAATACAATGTCCCAGAATGAAACACAGCCACCCAGCCAACCCACCCCCCCCACCCGGGCCGATCTGATGCCCCCAAAAAAGGCTGCCACATTGCCACTTTACTCACTGACCGTACGTGTCATGAGGCACAATCCCCACCCCCTGCTTGTGATTGAAGAAAATATAAATCCAGCCTCTATTCAATGCAGGGCAGTGTAGAGCCAGCGTTGGAACCAGGTAGAACGGGTCTCGGCCGGCAAGGACAAGTACTGTCAGTGAGTAAAGTGGCGATTGCGGCGGCCTTTTTTGGGCGCATGATCAGTGCTTCTGGGTAGAGCGCGCACCCGCCGCCCCAGCGTGCTGTGATTCGTTACAGTACAAGCTGATTTTTGGGAAGGAGGGGGTGTCCCTGAATGGCAGTTTGGAAATGTGGTCACCCTAGTTATATGCAGTTTACAGCTAAGATTGTGCGCACTTTGTAATCCTGGATCTATGCATGAATAGGTATTTTCTTTTTTTTTTAGCTGCTTCACAGTGGAACTATACTTCAAAAGTGACGGCACCTTTAAGGACAAGGCCACAAGATCGTCGAAAAGCGAGGTAAATTAAATTTTCTGCAGCCAAGTGTCTGAAGCTAATGAAATTTTATCTACACAATGAAATGCCTCCATTAAAGTGTTCAGAATAAAAACAGGAAAAGCTATAAAGAAAGTTTTCTGAAAATAAAATAATCTAAGCCTTGTTATCAGTATACATAAGACGAAGCCAGGCAAAAGACATGAAGGTTGAACAATAGGTCAGCCTATTAGTCATATAAATGTCATTGCTGTTGACTTTGTGTCTATCACTATTTGTGAAATTGCAGAGAAGAACGGGAATTACTGAGAAGACAAGCTGCAGAGAAGGAGCAGATAGAGGAACGGATAAGACGTCAGCATGAAGAAGAGCAAAGAAGGTGAAAAACATTTATAATAAAAAGTAAATCAAAGAGCTACTGACAGAAAGATACTCTGAGAATTAATACATTTGAATTAAATCAACAGAATGATTATGAGGGAAGGTAAAGTTGTTTCAAGCAAACCTCTGGTTTAATGCGCAAAGCCTTCACTGCTCCTAAAGTAAACATTTCTTTTGCCCTTTCAAGGCAAACAAAAAAAAAGCATTTGCTTTAATCCCTACCCCTTTCTAGCAACATATACTCGCCATTCTTTCACTCCCATGTTGCTGCAAACAGTGCTAGGAGCTGAAGGAAATACCAGGTACTTACTTCCACATACGTAGGAGAATGTGTTTTCTCCATGACAATGGTGCACCATTCGGCACTATCACAGGGCCTGTGTAAGCTATGACTCCAGCAACTCTCACCCTACACAGGACTTTCTTTTCACTCCCAAGGGCTGAATGGAGGGGCAGGGGAGCAAAAGAAGGGTAAATTTATGCATCGATGGAGGTCTGAACTTAAAGAATGACCCCACTTTTCTGTGAAAAGAACATCCCCCCCCCCCTTGGTAATATATGTACACTGAAGGGATTTTAACAAAGGTTGTTGCAGATTCCTATGTTTGGTTATTATGAAGAAATAGCTGTTTGTGTCCATGTGGAAAGTGAATCTGTATGGGAGTAACTTTATATTTATCAATCAGCTGCTGCACTTGCAGGGTTCTAATGAGGAAAGTGGCAGAGTCTGCATCCCTTTAGATGTGCTTTCCCCTTGGGAGTGTCTCACCAAAAAATTACATTTTTGTTACGGAGATGCCAAAAATCTGACATACATCTTAGTGCAGACTTCTGGGAAGTATGCCAATCACACAAGCAGGAAATTACATATCTGGGGAGCATTCTGTGCACCATCTGTGTACAGAACACCTCCAGGTTGCCATATTGGATTGCATTTTTCAGAAAATTAGAGCGCTGCAGATTGAAAAAAAAAGGTAATTTTTAATAACATTCAATTACAATATAACCTGCTTTGTACAATATTACTTGTGTAGCAATTGTATATGCTATATTCATTTTTTTTATTTGTGATTTGTTCCTAAAAAAGGTGGAGTTACCCTTTAAGTGAACCTGCGGCTTTGCCCTACAAAGCACAGATTGACTTTAAATTAAACCAATCACCACCATAAATTGATTAAACTAACAGGTTCCTGTACATATTTCCTGCATTCCATACCTCCTCATTGGTCAGAACAGCCATCCATCACTCGTTAAGAGGAGCTGCCTGGAGTATTCATGAGGGCCTTGACCAATCCCCAACAGATGGGTTGTCCAGTTGGGCAATTGAGTTCAGGTGGAAGTTGGAGATGGAGTGATAGAAGGCTGTCAGTGGGTCCTTGAGAGTACCCCTCTAGTCTGGGGAGGGTTGACCTCCGGGTGTAGGAGGTATCCTCTGATATCCCAAGGAGGAATCCTGTCCAGTGGCACAGGAGCAGGTTTGAGGACAGCAGGAGCCAGTGAGCATGTCCAGGAGATCTCCAAGGAGAAGACAGCCAGGTGGGCTAGTGAGTGATACAGTCGGGGAGGACTGAGAGGCAGCCTGAGAGGACTGGGTG
Organism: Aquarana catesbeiana; assembly: GCF_042186555.1. Lineage (NCBI taxonomy): Eukaryota > Metazoa > Chordata > Amphibia > Anura > Ranidae > Aquarana > Aquarana catesbeiana. The sequence goes on along the minus strand of NC_133325.1, from coordinate 699,899,499 downwards.
AGAGCAGTCTAAGATGGATGCAGAATCAGTCTGGGAGGACTGTGGAAACCTAGCCAGGAGGGCTAGAGAAAGGGACAGCTGCAGCCAGGTGGGCTGGCAGTGCCTGAAGAGGTGGTGCTAGGATCAATAGCTACAGAAGGACAGCTGGGCACTAGAACTTTGCTATACAACCAAGGGGCCCACGGTCCCTGCCTGTAAAGGCTATTTGCTAAATTCTGACTGAGCCCTATTGTCAGATCACCTAACAGTGTGCCAGCTGGCCCTGGGAATTTTGTGCTTCAAACAAGTGGTGTGCTGGAGAAGCTGAGGAGTGTGTAAATAGACTGTACAGAAGAAGTCATCCCTGAAAAGTTCTGCTAAAGGCAAGTGGGCATCCCATAATACCCTTAACCCCTTAACCCCATCCAAGTTCAATACCCCTAATAAAACAAAAAAACAAAGTTGCAAGGACTGTTTCTTGACTCCCAGAGTGCTGTGAAAATTCTGTGTGCCTGGCTTTGCAGGGTGGGGGATCCCTATTCACCAGCAGCTCCTACATGGGGTGTGCTACAATCACAATAACCTAATTAAACTAAGAACATGGATGTACAGTGGGCACCTACAGGTTCCTGTACATATCTCCTGCATTCCAGATCTCTATTGGTCAGCCAGGCCATCCGTCATTCATAGAGACCTCTAGCGAGGAATGGAAGGATGGATGAGCCAAGTTATGCCCTACATGGAAAGAACATAGGCAAAGCACAGATTGACTTAAAAGTAAACCAATCATCACCATGAACTAATAAAACTAGAGACTGGGATGCATCGCAGACACCTACAGTTTCCTGTGCATATCTCCTGTATTCCTTACATCCCTATTGGTCAGTGAGGTCATCCTTCACACAGAGAGACCTAAAGCAAGGAGTGAGAGGACAAACACCCTACATAGAAAGAACAGAACTGCCCATGTTTAGGGTCTTCTGGGCATTTAAGCAGAAATCTAATGGTACATGCAAGCCTCTGTAGGGGGCTTCTATACAATCTAAGGCCCCTTTCACACTGGGGCGGTTTGCAGGCGTTATTGCGCTATTTTAAATAAAAAAAAAAAAATAGCGCCTGCAAACCGCCCCTAAATAGCCTCCGCTGTTTGTTCAGTGTGAAAGCCCGAGGGCTTTCACACTGAAGCGGTGCGCTGGCAGGAGAAGAAAAAATCTCCTGCAAGCCGCATCTTTGGAGCGGTGAAGGAGCGGTGTATTCACCGCTCCTTCACCGCTCCTGCCCATTGAAATCAATGGGACAGCGCGGCTATACCGCAGTAATACCGCGGCTATAGCTGCGCTATACGAGGGGTTTTAACCCTTTCTCGGCCGCCAGCAGGGGGTTAAAACCGCACCGCTAGCGGCCGAATACCGTGGTAAAACAGCGCTAAAAATAGCGCTGTTTTACCGCCGACGCCCCCTACCGCCCCAGTGTGAAAGGGGCCTTACTGTTAGTTTAATTAGCTTATGGTGACAGGTGTACAACAGGAAATCTAAGCCAATATGTATCTGAGCAAAAGCCATTCCTTTACTTCCTGTATAAATTCTATTTCATGGTGAGTCAGAGAATGCCCAAAGCTACAGGTGGATCAAAGATGCGATTAAGACAGATATCAATTCATGTGACAGATTACCTTTAAGGGGAAATGAGAGTGTTATTTAATACACCTCTTAGTACAGCACACCTGATTCTCTATAAATCATTGTTTTGCCAGAGGCAATCATTACATAACAGCTAATAGAAAAAAAGAGAAACTGGAATTCTGAATACAGGTTTTTTTCACAGTTATTTATAAGGTTGTATAACTTCCTTATTGGGCAATTTGTCATTTCTGTTGTTATGCGATTTGCCTTCTGGCAGTTTAAAGCAGAGATACACAGCCATTGGGTGAAGATTCCACACTGGATGATGAAATATGCTTTAAGGGCATACAGGTTGTGTATTGAGACCACATCAACACCGACGATATTCCCTCTTATTTCCTGTCCCATAGCTAAAGATGGAAGTTAGTGTAAATAACTCCACAGTAAGGGGACCCCTGGTTGTCACCAGGGTCACCATAACCATAGCTCCCAACTGTCCCTGATTTCGAGGGTGTCATGGTTATGCAATAGAGTTTTCTCTGTCAGCTTACCTGTCTCCATATGTTCATCTCTAAAGACCAGCTGCCTCTCACCTGACTGGTTTTATAACCTCTCCTCTAAGCATGGCCCCACCCCAGGCCCTATCAGGGAACCCTATATTAACCTGTGCTCTGCAAGCCAGTAGTGCTGATCAACCATTGTGTGTTAGCCTCCGTGTGTACTTACTGTGTTTCCTACATCTGATTCCTGTTACCGACTTTGGCTGGTTCTCGACTCTCCCTGTCTGCTTGTTACCATGACCTTTGGCGTGTTATGTTTATCCTTGTCTGCTAGTCGCCATGACCTTTGGCTTACCCCTTACTTCCCTGTCGTTCCAGCCTGCTGCCTCCTTCCTCTTCTCCTGTAGTCTACGGTGAGCTGTGAGACCCTGGGGGCCGCAACCTGGAGCCAGACTGCAGCGCTGTCCATCCTCACCACTAGAGGCTCTGGTGAACACCTGCTGGCTCTTAGATTCCGCGCCCTGGGGAATCTATGCTCTAGCTCCCACTGGGATCCATGTTAGTTATCCTGTAGACCTGATTCCTGAACCTTCCAGGGTTCAATCCGCAGCAGTCAGTCCTAGGGTCCACTACCTTAGCGGTGCACTTCTGATTCTTACAGAGTGCATCTGTCACCTGGTCCCAGGTGACCTGACAGTTTGATCAGCCATGGACCCGGCTTATGTGCTGCTACCCGCAGATGATCCGTTGCAGGGCTTAGTTCGCAGACTTGAGACCCAGGAATCACATCAGACCCAAGTGATGCGATTCCTTCAGGATTTGGCACCCCGTTTTGAACAGGTTCAGGCCTCATTAGGACCCCCGGTTCAACAACCTCAACCGCTATCTGCTGCTGCACCTATCGCGCCAGTCGCAGCCACACATTCATTACAACTGCCAGCTCCGGCCAGTTTCTCTGGGGACTCTAAGGCTTGCAGGGGGTTCCTTAGCCAGTGCACGATTCATTTTGAACTTCAGCCCCAAAACTTCCTGTCCGATCGGGCGAAAGTAGCCTATATTATATCCCTCCTGTCCGGCGAGGCGCTAGCTTGGGCTGCCCCTCTGTGGGAACTGAATGATCCAGTGGTTTCTAGCCTGTCTGATTTCTTGAAACTTTTTCGGAATATCTTCGAGGAACGTGTCACCTCAGCGGCTAGCGCTCTTTTACATCTCCGTCAAGAGTGCGCTTCTGTGGGACAGTATGGTCTTCAGTTCCGCATCCTCACAGCTGAATTGAGCTGGAATAATGAGGCCCTAGTTGCAACCTTTTTACATGGCCTCTCTGATAGAGTGAAGGATGAATTAGCAGGAAGATCCCTTCCTGCTGATCTGGACGGTGTCATCACCTTGTGTAACCAGATCGATATTCACTTTCAGGAGAGGGCCCTGGAAAAAAGACTCCAGCACTCCCCGTTCCTTAGGCAGCTTGAGCTCCCAGTCCCTTCTCTTTGATCCGAGGAGCACCCTTGCCCGCTGAGGAACCTATGCAGCTGGGCTGGACCAAGTTGTCTCCTGAAGAACGCACTAGGTGCAGAAATCTGGGCCTGTGCCTCTATTGTGGGGCCAAAGGTCATTTTCGTGACACTTGTTCTCTTCGTCCGGAAAAACGATCAGGGCTAATACATCTGGAAGGTGGAGTATTAGACCCTGAAGTATTACCTTCACCTTCTCGTCTTCTTCTTTCTGTGTTCCTTCATGTCGGCGCTTCCTCTCGTTCGGTCTCGGCATATCTGGATTCCGGAGCCGCTGGCAATTTCATGGATTGGGAAACTGCATCTTCCATGAGACTTACCCTTTTGCCCCTTTCAACGCCATTGGTGGTCTTGGCGATTGATGGCACTGTTCTCCCAGGGGGTCCTATCCGCTTCCAGACCCTTCCCGTTAAGAGGTTGGTAGGGACACTCCACCAGGAGTGGATATCCTTCCTTGTCTTGCCTAAAGCTTCATCTCCTATCATATTAGGTCTTCCTTGGTTACGGCTCCATTCTCCACACATTGACTGACCTGCTGGACGGATCCTGGCTTGGGGTTCCTCCTGCTCCTCTTCCTGCCTACTCAAGGTTACCCCAAAAGAGAAACTTCCTGTTGCCACCATCCCATTATCTTCTGCTCTTCCCGCTGCATAAAGCGATTTCTGGAATGTCTACTGCAATAGTTGGGCTGAGGCACTCTCTGGGTCATGTGGAACTCTGGATGAGGAGCCCACCTGTGAACTTGAGCCAATCATTCACTCCAGTTTGCACGGTCATTTACCTTTGCCTGTTCCTGGACCCCCTTGGACGCACACCCAGGCTGACTCGTCTACCAGTTCCACAGTCGCTACGCCCTGTGATGCGATTCTGGTGGTCGCTGCACCTGGCAATGCTGTTCAGTCGGCCTCTGCACCAGTTCAGCCTATGCCCAGTGAAGCTATCCAGCTTGACTTCTGTGACTCATCACTTTCTAACCAACTTGGTCTCAGGGATCCACTGACTTCTGCCCAGTCTGATGATCCTGTGTTGGATGTCCAGCTCATCTTTAAGGGTCTGGGGGACCCTGCTCAGACTCCTGATGGTGTTCTTATGCCTTTACCCATTCCTAAGAAGCCTTTAGCCCTCAATAAGTCCTCTTGTCCTCTTCCTACCTCGGTTTCCGTCTCCAAGGATAATCTTAAGTACGAGGTTAGTCAAGTTCTCGATTCCCGGCGCCGTAGAGGCATTCTTCAGTACCTCGTACATTGGGAAGGGTTTGGTCCTGAGGAGAGGTCTTGGATCACTGCATCTGAGATCTTTGCGCCTCCTCTATTGAGGAGGTTTCATCTGGAGTTTCCCTTTAAGCCAGGGCCCAGGCGGAGGAGGGGGAGGCCACATAAGAGGGGGGGCACTGTCATGGTTATGCAATAGAATTTTCTCTGTCATCTTACCTATCTCCATGTGTTCATCTCTAAAGACCTCTCACCTGACTGGTTTTATAACCTCTCCTCTAAGCATGGCCCCACCCCAGGCCCTATCAGGGAACCCTATATTAACCTGTGCACTGCAAGCCAGCAGTGCTGATCAACCATTGTGTGTTAGCCTCCGTGTGTACTTGTTGTGTTTCCTACGTCTGATTCCTGTTACCGACTTTGGTCTGTTCTCGACTCTCCCTGTCTGCTTGTTACCCTGACCTTTGGTGTGTTATGTTTATCCTTGTCTGCTAGTCGCCCTGACCTTTGGCTTACCCCTTACTTCCCTGTCGTTCCAGCCTGCTGCCTCCTTCTTCTTCTCCTGTAGTCTATGGTGAGTGTGAGCTGTGAGACCCTGGGGGCCGCGACCTGGAGCCAGACTGCATCGCAGTCCATCCTCACCACTAGAGGCTCTGGTGAACACCCGCTGGCTCTTAGACTCCACGCCCTGGGGAATCTATGCTCTAGCTCCCACTGGGATCCATGTTAGTTATCCTGTAGACCTGCTTCCTGAACCTTCCAGGGTTCAATCCGCAGCAGTCAATCCTAGGGTCCACTACCTTAGCGGTGCACTTCTGACTCCTACAGAGTGCATCTGTCACCTGGTCCCAGGTGACCTGACAGAGGGACTGTCCCTGATTTGGAGCAATGTCCCTCTGTACCTCTTTCCCCCTCATTTGTCCCTCATTTTGGTCTGATCTATATAGTTGTGTATAAAATGCACTTTTTATCTTTCAAAAATTGTTTTCCAGTGCTAAACATTTCATCCAATTTCTAAATTGCTACATTTGTACATTTTAAAAGCCAATATAAAGGAATAATAGTGGTAAAAAAGTCCCTTGTGGATTTAATTAACCTTTTTTTTGGGTTAATTCTCCTTTAAGGGGGTGTGGCATGAGGTGTGTCCTTTGCCTACATACATTTGTTAGTAGGTGTCCCTCATTCCCATCTCAAAATGTTGGGAGGTAAGCCATAACTAGTGTCCCAATTGGTAGACTTCTCCGCTATTACTATTCTGGGGGCAACCCAAAATTTGAGAATTTCTTTTACTTTCACTATCGGTGATAATGGTAAACAAGACAAACAGAGAGGGTGAGTGTTCCTAACAGGAGGGCATAAAAACCTGACAAGTGTTATAATCACTCTTCACCCTATCCAAAACTAAAAAAGGTTTTGCCTTTAGTTATACATTAAAACCTTGGATTGCGAGCATAATTCGTTCCAGAGACATGCTTGTAATTCAAAGCACTTGTATATCAAAGCAAATTTCCCCATAAGAAATAATGGAAACTCAAATGATTAGTTCCACGACCATTTATTCATAGGTCCTTCTGTTTATAGTCCATATAAAAAGATTATAGCAATGTGACCAGGTTGTGTAACCATAAAATGTCCATCCACAAATGGAAGCCTCCACAAGGGGATTAGAAGCAAAATCCAGCAGGAGCTACAAAGTATAAAAGAGAAGAGGTGCCTCTAAGTGTAGCAATATGTTGCTAAATGTTGTACCTTCATTAAATGTAACCATATTGCTACACTTAGAGGCGCCTCTCTTCTCTTTTATACTCAGTTGTGAGTGACATGACGCTACTTGTGTATCAAGACATCGCTTATATATCAAGTCAAAATGTATTAAAAAATGTTGCTTGTCTTGCAAAACGCTCTCCAACCAAGGTTTTACTTTAAATAAAGGCAAGTCAAATAATATTATAATGCATAGTGTGGTTTAATAAAAATTTTGAGCAGGTGTCAGCTTGTGTTTAAATATCATATGTTACAAAATCTTTAGGACAGTTTAATATCCCTAAGAGGCTGTCTAAACAAATAAGTGCTTGACTCTGTTATTGTTATCTGATACAGCATTTAGCGATAACCGCAGTAGAAAAGTAGGAGACTCAATGAAGCCATAGAAAGATATAAATGTTATTAGCACTGCATACATGAAGGAACATCAGGAAGGATAGTCCCCTATTTAAATGGCTGAGCTTTAGACCTAATAAGTCTTTTTAACCACTTCAGCTCTGGAAGGTTTTAACCACTCCCTGACCAGGCCATTTTTTGCGATACGTCACTGCATTCATAGGTGTGCGCAGCCTATTGCATTAGGGTGTGCACCCTTAAGGTCAAACACACATGCATGTGCGGGTGTCTACATATATATGACCCCGGCACATAGATCTCCCTGCCAGCACAGTGAGAGAGAACAGCATAAACACTTCTCTTATGGCAGAGCCGGTAAGAGGGAGATCTTTCCCCTGTTTCTGCTGCTACACAGAGCGGTAACACTGATGTGCACGGGGTGATTAGGGTGTGCCTGGGCACACCTGGCACACCCTGTGCGCACGCCTATGACTGCATTGCTTTAACTGACAATTGCGCGGTCATGCGACACTGTACCTAAATACAATTGATGTCCTTTTTTCCCACAAATAGAGCTTTCTTTTGGTGGCATTTGATAACCTCTGCGGTTTTTTTTGCTTGCGCTATAAACAAAGAAGAGCATCAATTTTGAATAAAAGACAATATTGTTTACTTTCTGCTATAAAACATTCCCAATAAAAAAAAATTTAAAAATCGAATTTCTTCATCAGTTTAGGCCAATATATATTCTGCTACATATTTTTGGTAAAAAAATATGTAGTCCTCTTGTCCTCTTCCTACCTCGGTTTCCGTCTCCAAGGATAATCTTAAGTACGAGGTTAGTCAAGTTCTCGATTCCCGGCGCCGTAGAGGCATTCTTCAGTACCTCGTACATTGGGAAGGGTTTGGTCCTGAGGAGAGGTCTTGGATCACTGCATCTGAGATCTTTGCGCCTCCTCTATTGAGGAGGTTTCATCTGGAGTTTCCCTTTAAGCCAGGGCCCAGGCGGAGGAGGGGGAGGCCACATAAGAGGGGGGGCACTGTCATGGTTATGCAATAGAATTTTCTCTGTCAGCTTACCTATCTCCATGTGTTCATCTCTAAAGACCTCTCACCTGACTGGTTTTATAACCTCTCCTCTAAGCATGGCCCCACCCCAGGCCCTATCAGGGAACCCTATATTAACCTGTGCACTGCAAGCCAGCAGTGCTGATCAACCATTGTGTGTTAGCCTCCGTGTGTACTTGTTGTGTTTCCTACGTCTGATTCCTGTTACCGACTTTGGTCTGTTCTCGACTCTCCCTGTCTGCTTGTTACCCTGACCTTTGGTGTGTTATGTTTATCCTTGTCTGCTAGTCGCCCTGACCTTTGGCTTACCCCTTACTTCCCTGTCGTTCCAGCCTGCTGCCTCCTTCTTCTTCTCCTGTAGTCTATGGTGAGTGTGAGCTGTGAGACCCTGGGGGCCGCGACCTGGAGCCAGACTGCATCGCAGTCCATCCTCACCACTAGAGGCTCTGGTGAACACCCGCTGGCTCTTAGACTCCACGCCCTGGGGAATCTATGCTCTAGCTCCCACTGGGATCCATGTTAGTTATCCTGTAGACCTGCTTCCTGAACCTTCCAGGGTTCAATCCGCAGCAGTCAATCCTAGGGTCCACTACCTTAGCGGTGCACTTCTGACTCCTACAGAGTGCATCTGTCACCTGGTCCCAGGTGACCTGACAGAGGGACTGTCCCTGATTTGGAGCAATGTCCCTCTGTACCTCTTTCCCCCTCATTTGTCCCTCATTTTGGTCTGATCTATATAGTTGTGTATAAAATGCACTTTTTATCTTTCAAAAATTGTTTTCCAGTGCTAAACATTTCATCCAATTTCTAAATTGCTACATTTGTACATTTTAAAAGCCAATATAAAGGAATAATAGTGGTAAAAAAGTCCCTTGTGGATTTAATTAACCTTTTTTTTGGGTTAATTCTCCTTTAAGGGGGTGTGGCATGAGGTGTGTCCTTTGCCTACATACATTTGTTAGTAGGTGTCCCTCATTCCCATCTCAAAATGTTGGGAGGTAAGCCATAACTAGTGTCCCAATTGGTAGACTTCTCCGCTATTACTATTCTGGGGGCAACCCAAAATTTGAGAATTTCTTTTACTTTCACTATCGGTGATAATGGTAAACAAGACAAACAGAGAGGGTGAGTGTTCCTAACAGGAGGGCATAAAAACCTGACAAGTGTTATAATCACTCTTCACCCTATCCAAAACTAAAAAAGGTTTTGCCTTTAGTTATACATTAAAACCTTGGATTGCGAGCATAATTCGTTCCAGAGACATGCTTGTAATTCAAAGCACTTGTATATCAAAGCAAATTTCCCCATAAGAAATAATGGAAACTCAAATGATTAGTTCCACGACCATTTATTCATAGGTCCTTCTGTTTATAGTCCATATAAAAAGATTATAGCAATGTGACCAGGTTGTGTAACCATAAAATGTCCATCCACAAATGGAAGCCTCCACAAGGGGATTAGAAGCAAAATCCAGCAGGAGCTACAAAGTATAAAAGAGAAGAGGTGCCTCTAAGTGTAGCAATATGTTGCTAAATGTTGTACCTTCATTAAATGTAACCATATTGCTACACTTAGAGGCGCCTCTCTTCTCTTTTATACTCAGTTGTGAGTGACATGACGCTACTTGTGTATCAAGACATCGCTTATATATCAAGTCAAAATGTATTAAAAAATGTTGCTTGTCTTGCAAAACGCTCTCCAACCAAGGTTTTACTTTAAATAAAGGCAAGTCAAATAATATTATAATGCATAGTGTGGTTTAATAAAAATTTTGAGCAGGTGTCAGCTTGTGTTTAAATATCATATGTTACAAAATCTTTAGGACAGTTTAATATCCCTAAGAGGCTGTCTAAACAAATAAGTGCTTGACTCTGTTATTGTTATCTGATACAGCATTTAGCGATAACCGCAGTAGAAAAGTAGGAGACTCAATGAAGCCATAGAAAGATATAAATGTTATTAGCACTGCATACATGAAGGAACATCAGGAAGGATAGTCCCCTATTTAAATGGCTGAGCTTTAGACCTAATAAGTCTTTTTAACCACTTCAGCTCTGGAAGGTTTTAACCACTCCCTGACCAGGCCATTTTTTGCGATACGTCACTGCATTCATAGGTGTGCGCAGCCTGTTGCATTAGGGTGTGCACCCTTAAGGTCAAACACACATGCATGTGCGGGTGTCTACATATATATGACCCCGGCACATAGATCTCCCTGCCAGCACAGTGAGAGAGAACAGCATAAACACTTCTCTTATGGCAGAGCCGGTAAGAGGGAGATCTTTCCCCTGTTTCTGCTGCTACACAGAGCGGTAACACTGATGTGCACGGGGTGATTAGGGTGTGCCTGGGCACACCTGGCACACCCTGTGCGCACGCCTATGACTGCATTGCTTTAACTGACAATTGCGCGGTCATGCGACACTGTACCTAAATACAATTGATGTCCTTTTTTCCCACAAATAGAGCTTTCTTTTGGTGGCATTTGATAACCTCTGCGGTTTTTTTTGCTTGCGCTATAAACAAAAAAGAGCGTCAATTTTGAATAAAAGACAATATTGTTTACTTTCTGCTATAAAACATTCCCAATAAAAAAAAATTTAAAAATCGAATTTCTTCATCAGTTTAGGCCAATATATATTCTGCTACATATTTTTGGTAACAAAAATCCCAATAAGCGTATATTAATTGGTTTGTGCAAAAGTTATTGCGTCTACAATTTATGGAATATTTTTATGACATTCTTATTTTTATTTGTACTAGTAATGGCAGCGATCAGCATTTTTTAGTGGGACTGCGACATTGCAGCGGACAAGTTGGACACTAAGTGACACTTTTTGGGGACCAGTGACACCAATACAGTGATCAGTGCTAAAAAAAATGCACTTTCACAGTATAAATGACACTGGTAGGGAAGGGGTTAACACCAGGGGTGATCAAGGGGTTAAGTGTATGCCTGGGAGGTGCTTTCTAACTGTGTGGGGGACAGATACACTAAAAATAGATCGTGTTTCAGCTTATCTAATACACAAGATCTCTCTTTTGCTCCCTGACAGATCAGCTGCCTTGTTTACATACAAGCACACCACTGCTCCTTCTCCCCACAGAATGATCAGCGGGCCGCTTCCAATCACAGCAGGAACGGTGGTCTGGCGGAAAGCGCGCGCCCCCTACACTGCGTGCACAAATTCACATACAGCTACGTGATTTTGCGCAGCCGGGCACAGTGCGATGGGCAGTCCGGAAGCAGTTAAACGAGACAGACCACCCCCACCCACACACACTACGTACCCCCTTGGCTTTACTTTAGCCTTCTTCCCATGAGATTCTGGACACCAGTTTGTATAAATTGCTTGTATGTCCACATATTAAATACGGGGTACATTTCTGCCACTACATTTAAAAAATAAAAAATAATAATAATAAAATAACAACAAACACCCAAACTCGAACAAAAAGATACATTAGTAATAATACTACTACTAATAATAATTATTATTATTTTCGTGTTAGGGTTAGGGTGTTTAGTTATTTTATTTTTTAGTGGGTAAGGGTTAAAGTTAAGGGTTAATTATTTATTTATTTTTACTTAGTATTAATTTATTGAATTTATTTATGATTTTTATTCATTTGTGCATTTATTTTACATTTCGTATAATAATAAATAAAATAAAAATTAAATAAAATAATAATTATAAATAACCGTAACCCCAACTCCTAATCCTAACCCTAACCTAAACTGAACTTGAACCCCTTGCCCTAACCCAAAAACATTATAATAAATTAATAATAATAAAAGAAGAAATAAAAGCTAATGAAAAAGCTAAAAAAGGCTGAAATACCTAGCAACAAATGATGCAACAGATAATAGTTTTCTCTATTGGCTAATAAAAAAACACCAAAGCCCAAAAAAGCTGCATACAAACGCGCAAAAAAACATGCAAAAACACGCTGGAAAAGCACTCAAAGACGCTACGCTCAGGTGTAAATGCAGCATAATGCCCTGTACACATGATCGGACATTGATCGGACATTCTGACAACAAAATCCATGGATTTTTTCTGACGGATGTTGGCTCAAACTTGTCTTGCATACACACGGTCGCACAAAGTTGTCGGAAAATCCGATCGTTCTGAATGCGGTGACGTAAAACATGTACGTCGGGACTATAAATGGGGCAGTAGCCAATAGCTTTCATCTCTTTATTTATTCTGAGCATGCGTGGCACTTTGTGCATCAGAATTGTCCACACACGGTTGGAATTTACGCGAACGGATTTTGTTGTCGGAAAATTTTATAGCCTGCTCTCAAACTTTGTGTGTCGGAAATTCCGATGGAAAAAGTTTGATGGAGCCTACACAAGGTCGAATTTCCGACAACAAGGTCCGATCGCACATATTCCGTTGGATAGTCCGACCGTGTGTACAGGGCATAAAGGTAGGTGGGCAAGATGGACTTCCCAAGTAAGTGGCCACTGTGATTGGGAACAAGGGACATAGTGAGCGTATGATTTGAAGCCTGTCCCACTGCCTCCCGATCATAACTAGACACCGGGAGTTGATAGTGAAACTCCTCAGCTGCCAGGGATGCATAGGTATGGTATGTGGGCATATGTGTTACGCAGTCAGCAATAGGTTATATTGAGGTCAATTCCAGGTCAAATGCACCTGTCAGTGAACTCTGAATGATCTTAGAGGGGTCTTAAACTGATCCCAAATGTAAGCCAAATGCACCTGAAAGCAAGCTGCATTTGCCCATTGCCCTAAGTGTGGTTAAGCTGTGAAATTCATTACCACATAAGGTAAAAATGGCAGACCAAACACTGGTATTTTATAAAGCGGCTTAATAATTTCCTACAGCTAAGTGTCCACGTATATAACTACTAAAGAATAATATGAAAATGTATCTGACTGCCCTTGAAGGGTCAGTGTTCTCCTATATGGAAACACTTGCAGCAATTACCCTTCAAGGCTTTGTTTTCCATTTCTCAGAACCAAAACGAAAGAAGTTGTGAGAAGTGGAATTTGATTCACTTACTGAGAGCCTTTATTTTAACCTTGTTTATTACGTTGTAAATAACTATTTTAGGTGAGGGGAGGATTTAAGAATTTCTTTACTCAACAACCCTCAATGCCAGCTGCTGCTTTTACTTTGTCCAAATCTTTTTGTGTTCAGGCCTTTTAATGCTCTATGACAGTGGCCTCCAAAATGCCGTCCGGGGACCAGACCAGTGGCGGCTGGTGCTAAAAAAATTTTTGGGGGGCGCAAACAAACTGAAAAATTCTGAAAATATAAAACATCAATTGCAGCCTCACTGTGTCCATCAAACGCAGCCACTGTGCCCATCAATTGCAGCCACTGTGCCCATCAAATGCCGCCACTGTGCCCATCACATGCCGCCACTGTGCCCATCAAATGCCGCCACTGTGCCATCAAATGCCGCCACTGTGCCCATCAAATACTGCAACTGTGTCATCAAATGCTGCCACTGTGCTCATGAATTGAGCCACTGTGCCCATCAAATGCCGCCACTGTGCCCATCAAATGCTGCACTGTGCCCATCAAATGCTGCCACTGTGCCATAAAATGCGGCCACTGTGCCCATCAAATGCTGCCACTGTGCCCATCAAATGCTGCCACTGTGCCCATCAAATGCTGCAACTGTGTCATCAAATACCACCACTGTGCCATCAAATGCTGCCACTATGCCATCGAATGCCACAGTGCCACTGTGCCCATGAATTGCAGCCACTGTGCCCATCAAACACCAACACTGTGCCCATCAAACGCAGCCACTGTGCCCATAAAACGCAGCCACTGTGCCCATAAAACGCAGCCACAGTGCCCATCAAATACTGTCACTGTGCCCATCAAATGCTGCAACTATGCTATAAAATGCTGCCACTGTGTCCATCAAATGCCGCCACTGTGCCATCAAATGCTGCCACTATGCCATCGAATGCCGCCACTGTGACCCCCCCTGCTCACCGTCTGCCCAGCACTTACACTGTCTCGGTGGGGCAGCAGGTGACAGCGGCGAGCAGTGTCCTCCATGCGTCTCCTCTTGTCCTCTCCTCCCGTCTTCTCCTCCTGATAGGTGTCCAATCATAGCGCCTGTCGTTTCAGCCAGACCCGAGCACCTGATTGGTGGAGAGGCGGTTCAGTGTTAGGAAAGTGAATATTCATTCACTTTTCTAACACACCTGGGTGGACTGCGAGCGCCAAGCATGCCGCTCACAGTTCACCTATTTTGAAGCCTAATAGAACCTATGGCTCTAATCAGGTGCTTCAAAAACACCCCCGCCGCGGTAATTAAGGCGCCCTTTTTGGGCGCCTGAATAGGGAGTGGCAGCGGTGGCCATGGATAGATTCATGCTATGCATGAATCTATCCATTGGTCATAGAGGGGATGGCTGGAAAGAGGGGGCGGCGCCCCTGCGCCCTTATGGACCCACCGCCATTGGACCAGATGCAGCCCTTTTCTTGCTTTATCCAGCCCTTGGGGCATTATTCTCCCCACTGTCAGCAACAGTGGGGCATAGTTCTTGCCACTGACACCGAAAATGGGGTACTAGTTCTCCCTCATTGACACCAACAATGGAGCACTATTCTTCCCATTAATACCAATGATGGGGCACTATTCCTGCCACAAATACCAATGATGCAGCACTATTTCTCCCAATGAAACCAATAATGGAGCACTATTATTTCCTATGACACCAATGATGGGGCACTATTCCTCCCACTGACACCAATGATGGAATATGATGGGGCACTATTCCACTGGCACCAATGATGGGGCACATTAATTCCAATGACAGGGCATTGTTTACTTCCACTGACACTAGGACATTTTCTTCTCCCACTTGCCACAATCTAGCCCCCCTAAAGTTTGAAGGACAGTAAACTAGTCTTTTGTTTAGAAGGTTTGGAGACTACTGCTCTATGACAATGTCAGCTTTATAGACAAAGTATTGTGACATTTTTATTGATAGGGATTCAAAGTGTTATATATGCCAATTTTAAAAAACATGGAAAAACTAAGTAATTGGCTAACAGAAGTGAGAGAGAAGACAGAATGTTGCAGGGGAACGCCATGCTACCCGCAGCCCAGTCCTCTACCAAGTACTAGGACTCTGGTTGATATGCAATCTGCTTAGCTAAATACATGACAGTGAATGGTCTAAAGAGGTTATCTTTGGAAGAACATAAAATAATTATTTGGTCAACTAAGATGCATTTTTGGAGTCATTAACATATTACTGTATATATTTTTTTGTAATATAGGCAAGAGGAAGAAAGATTGAACAGACTGCTGGAGGGTGCCAGGAGGGAATATGAAAAGGAGAAATCTGATCTTGAAAATCAACTCAGACAGGTTTGAGTAATACCCTGTTTTACTGTAAAGGCTGATTTGCTAAATATTTTTGTTTAGATGTGTGATATCTGTGTTTATTTCAGTTACGGTATGTACTGGGAGTTTTAAAAAAAATGCAATTTTTGGCACTTGATTGGTTAGCTGGAGCTTATACAGCTTACAAAGATGAATGAAAAAAAAATAGCAAATCACCTACTTGTCAGTCCTACATAAAAACAGATTTGTTTTTTGGATCTTCCTCAGGTATTATGAATGGCATTAAAGAATGGTATATAAAAAGTAATGAATAACATATTGCTGCCGTTCTGTCACAATGCTGTAAAGACAGATATATACAGTATCTCACAAAAGTGAGTACACCCCTCACATTTTTGTAAATATGTTATTCTATCTTTTCATGTGACAACACTGAAGAAATAACACTTTGCTACAATGTAAAGTAGTGAGTGTACAGCTTGTATAACAATGCAAATTTGCTTTTCCCTCAAAATAACTCAACACACAGCCATTAATGTCTAAACCACTGGCAACAAAAGTGAGTACACCCCTAAGTGAAAATGTCCAAATAGGGCCCAAAGTGTCAATATTTTATGTGGCCACCATTATTTTCCAGCACTGCCTTAATCCTCCTGGGCACGGAGTTCACCAGAGCTACACAGGTTGCCACTGGAGTCCTCTTCCACTCCTCCATGACGACATCACGGAGCTGGTGGATATTAGAGACCTTGTGCTCCTCCACCTTCCGTTTGAGGATGCCCCACAGATGCTCAATAGGGTTTAGGTCTGGTGACATGCTTGGCCAGTCCATCACATTTACCCCTCAGCTTCTTTAGCAAGGCAGTGATCGTCTTGGAGGTGTTTGGGGTCGTTATCATGTTGGAATACTGCCCTGCGGCCCAGTCTCCGAAGGGAGGGGATCATGCTCTGCTTCAGTATGTCACAGTACATGTTGGCATTCATGGTTCCCGCAATGAACTGTAGCTCCCCAATGCCGGCAGCACTCATGCAGCCCGAGACCATGATTGACTGTAGGCAAGACACACTTGTCTTTGTACTCTTCACCTGGTTGCTGCCACACATGCTTGACACCATCTGAACCAAATAAGTTTATCTTGGTCTCATCAGACCACAGGACATGGTTCCAGCAATCCATGTCCTTAGTCTGCTTGTCTTCAGCAAACTGTTTGCAGGCTTTCTAGGGCATCATCTTTAGAAGAGGCTTCCTTCTGGGATGACATCCATGCAGACCAATTTGATGCAGTGTGCGGCGTATGGTCTGAGCACTGACAGGCTGACCCCCCACCCCTTCAACCTCTGCTGCAATGCTGGCAGCACTCATACGTCTATTTCCCAAAGACAACCTCTGGATATAACGCTGAGCATGTTCACTCAACTTCTTTGGGCGACCATGGTGAGGCCTGTTCTGAGTGGAACCTGTCCTGTTCAACCACTGTATGGTCTTGGCCACTGTGCTGCAGCTCAGTTTCAGGGTCTTGGCAATCTTATTATAGCCTAGGCCATCTTTATGTAGAGCAACAATTCTTTTTTTTCAGATCCTCAGAGAGTTCTTTGCCATGAGGTGTCATGTTGAACTTCCAGTAACCAGTATGAGAGAATTAAAGCCTTAACACCAAAATTGAACACACCTGCTGCCCATTCACACCTGAGACCTTGTAACACTAACGAGTCACATGACACCGAAGAGGGAAAATGGCTAATTGGGCCCAATTTGGACATTTTCACTTAGGGGTATACTCACTTTTGTTGCCAGCGGTTTAGACATTAATGGCTGTGTGTTGAGTTATTTTGAGGGGACAGCAAATTTACACTGTTATACAAGCTGTACACTCACTACTTTACATTGTAGCAAAATGTCATTTCTTCAGTGTTGTCACATGAAAAGATATAATTAAATATTTACAAAAATGTGAGGGGTGTACTCACTTTTGTGAGATACTGTATATTAAAGCCAGCACTCAACCAAGTACCTGTGGTAAAATAAAAGTTTATTAGCATACAGGTAAAAATCCATGAATGTAGCACCTCTAACGCGTTTCAGTCTAGAGTGGCATTAATCATGTGATTAAGACCACTCCAGGCTTAAAACGCGCCAGCAGTGCTAAATTCATGGATCTTTACCCTATATGCTAATAAACTTTTATTTTATCACAAGTACTTGTGGTCTAGTGTGGGCTTCAATATATACCTGGTCTAAATGGGATGTTTTGGGTTGAGCGCAATGAGTTTTTATGATGAATGCAGTGAAGACAGCCTGTCCATTCACCAGACACTGTCAGCATCACGCTAGTATGAGGCTCAATGTAATCTAGCATTGTGCAGGAGTAGAGAATACCAAAATATGAATAAAGAAGAGGATAGGGAAATTAAAGCTTAAATGGGTTGTAAACCCCCGTGTTTTTTCACCTTAACCACTTGCCGACCAGCCACCGCAGTTGTACTGCGGCAGAATGGCACGGCTGGGCGAAACAACGTTATGTTATGTCGCTTCTCCCTGTGGCCACTAGGGGCGTGCGCCCACTGCTCACCCCCCAGAGCACGATCACCGCTGGGCTCCCGCGATCGCGGCTGACACACAGAGAACCGGGATCGTCTATTCATACAGAGTATGAACAGTTATCTGTCATCTCCCCTACACAGTCCCATCCCCCTTCAGTTAGAATCACCTCCCAGGGAACACAATTAACCCCTTGATCGCCCCCTAATGTTAACCCCTTCCCTGCCAGTGACATTTTTACAGTAATCAATGCATTTTTATAGCACTGATCACTGTATAAATGCCAATTGGCCCAAAAATGTGTCAAAATTGTCTGATGTGTCCGCCATAATGTCGCAGTCCCAATAAAAATCGCAGATCGCTGCCATTACTAGTAAAAAAAAAATAGTAAAAATGCCATAAAGCGATCCCCTATTTTGTAGACACTATAACTTTTGCGGGCCTACATTTAGGGTCTACATCCTCTTGTTCATTTTCCTGTAATAAATATATATTTTTTACTGCAGATAAGTTAAAATTTAGTGGAAACTCTATCCTATGTGGTTTGTTCACATCTATGTACTGGAATTTAATGTGTTTTTAAAGGGAAATGATAGGGGCCCATTTACATCTACCCCTGTTGTGAATATGACATTAGATGTGCCTAATGAAAACCGAACATGCTCATTTTCTTTTTTTGTACACAGTATGTCATTTTGTGTTCATTTTGTTCTTTTTTACCAGGAGCAGCAGCAGAACTATGAATTAGAGAAGAGGGCAACTAAGCAGATAAATGACTTGCAAAGTGAAGTCAGAAGGCTGTTACAGCAAAGAAGGGTAAAAAATCAATCGTTATTAAATCAAACACTCTACACTGAAATAATGGCAGGAAATAAGTTCAACTGTAGAAAAAAAGAAAAGGGAAAAAAGTTTCATATATTTTTTTTCAGAGAATATTAACCCATTCCTGTTCCTATTTTGAAGTTACAGTAGATTTAGTTTATTTCAAAGAATTCTTTATTTGACTGAATCAAAAGGAGCCTATTAATGTACAGATATGGGAGCTGCCATTGTTCAGCTGTTGTTACAGGTGCACACTATTCTTGCTTCACTGCTTAAAGTGTCACTAAACCCAGGAGTCTGCATTCACTATATCCGGTCTCCCACAGTACACAGAAATGCAATTATTTTGGTAAATATAAACTACTAAATACTTTTTTTATCAGCAGCTAGAGCAATCTTGTGACTTCTATGAGTGTCTGGTTAAAGCTCGTAGGTGGAGTTTTCATTCCCCCACGATTGTCCTATGAAAATGCAGGACCCCTGACCTTCTGTCTGGACAGTGATGATTAGCCCTGGGCTGTTCACATGCACCCCCCCCAAGAGGAAAAAACTCTCTAGCAATACACATCAAACTGAGCATGTGCAGCCTGTCCCCTGGCTCTGTATATATCATGAGATATATTGAGATATATTGGAGAGATTAGGTTCCACAGTGAATATATCAAGCATGCTTTACTGCATATACAGACTGATTTTACTGTTGTGGGTTTAGTAACACTTTAATGAGTCACTCACCTGGACCTGGTATGCCTGTCTTGACTGGCATTGAAGCAAGGTAATATGGAGACCACCTGACCAAATATATGTATTCTAAACCCTTCCAGATAAGACTTCTTTTAAAGACCTTATAAGACTCCAAGCAGCTGTTTTGATTTAGTGCAGATTTATAAATAGTATGGATTTCCTGAAGCAGTAATTTTGGCTTTCATGCACCAAGGTGGAATAGGTTTCCTGGACTGTACAAAGTATTATATTACAGCACATTTCAGGCATCTAGAATCCAATTCTATGATTTTATAGCATTAACTGTTGGAGTAGAGAACATTTGGATTGCTTCATCCATCCATCTAAGCTCAGTGCTTTGAAGCACAAGTGAAACTATTCCAAATTCTATGATCATCACTAAATTTGACTAAAGGCAATGTAAAGACAAGTTCTAGTTTATCAGAGCTAGCTCTATATAGTACATACAATTTTTATTTAAAGTTTGTGTCTCCTCCCCTTCCAAAAACTTCTTTAAAGTGTGAAACATGGAGTTAAGCCTTGTACACACAATCGGATTTTCCACAGAAAAAGGATCAGACTTTTCTCCGAAGGGTGTGTGCCGTGAACTTGTCTTGCATACAAATGGTACACAATCGTTGGCACGAACGTAGTGACGTACTACGTGGAATTTCAGCTCTTGAGCGCCGCCCTTTGGGCACCTTCTGCTAATGTCGTGTTTGGTGAGCATTGATTCTGAGCATGCGTGTTTGTACTTTGGACTTTTGTGTGACGGACTTGTGTACAGACGATAGGAAAATCTGAAAACAGACTAATGATATACTGTAGCTGTGCTGCGTATTTTTAAATGTCATACATTTACTGGATTTGCATAATGGAAGTTTAAACTTTGAACTTTAATGCGTCTTTAATCATTGTATCTGTGCAGCATAGGCCTAGGTTATCCAAACAGTAGTTCACATATTTCTCTTTCTGTTGTAGAGATCTTTTGGTGGACACTCCATAGAAAGGTAATGGCATATAATGGATAGCGATGATCAGTGAAAAGTGCGTACTGTAAGTCTGTTGCTTAGCTATAATCACAACAGAGATCTTTGTCTTCAAAAGCAAGCTTGCGGTTAAAAGAAGCCTAGAAAATCTCTGTCTTTGCCATGAGCATACCTTGAACTTTTGAAAATTATAATTCCTGAGAATGGGGGTGGAGCAGTAGGTGTGGCACAATTTTGGTAACAATGGATGGGGCTTAAATCTTACGCCTACATAAAGAATGCAGGGGTTAAAAGTATGTAATGTCTTTGATTCAAGACTGGAAAAGAGATGTCAATACCACACTTAATATTTTGAGAGGCTAAGAATAATAATTATAAGAAGCTAATATTTGAACACAGGGGATGCCCACATAAATATACTAAGATATGGGACAAATAGCTATCCCATGCTGGGACGTGTACTATTGATTTATTGTATATGCCACATACATAGTAGTGGATTAACAATCAAATTGTACCCACTTTTCCTCTCTAGCCTGCTAACAGGCCTAATTTCCATGTTCTTGTATGAGCCATGATCGATGAAGTCTTGATCGATGAAGTCATGATCGATGAAGTCTTGATCGATGAAGTCATGATCGATGAAATCTAATGCTTTATGACTTCAAATTTTGGTATCATGTTATGTCTTTTCCACCACCATTTGTGGTATACTTTCTTCATACTGGGTGTCTGTACCATTTACGATTTCTCAATAAAACTGTTTTCTGATTCTGAAAAAAAAAGTATGTACTGTACAGAGTGTAGGTGGCAGGAGTATGTAACATACATAGTGCAGGGGTCCAACTTGGATAATGTATATAGTGCAGGGGCTGGAGTGGGTAACTTACAGGTTTCAGGTGTCAAATGTACAAATTGAGGGGGTCAGGAGTAGGTAATGCACAGACCGCAAAGGTCAGGAGTATGGTACATAGTTTAGGATTTATAAGTACATACAGCCTAGTGCACGGCATTCTTTTGATCCTTTTCACTGCCACCCTCTTATAAACAGCACAGCTGTACCATCCATGCACATACATACACACTGCATACACATACATACACACTGCATACATATACAGATACATACATACATACACACTGCATACAGATACAGATACATACATACACACTGCATACATGAGTAGACAGAGTACAAAGAATGCTTATAAAAGATAAAAGGTAAGTATGAAGAACTGAACTTGCAGTGTGTGTATGGATTTGGAGTGCTAACTGTTCCAATACTCATAGATTTAATAGACCCTAAGCCTTTGTAATGTGTTCTGTTCCAGTGTCATGGCTCCGCCACCTTCAGTGAGTTCACAGACCCCTTCAGAGAGAAGGCCAACTGCCACTCCATTGTCTCCTGGACAGGACACTGGTTTGTTGATAATGTTAATTACATTTGTCCCTATAGAGACTATTTTCTATAGAGATCTTTCTTATGTGATCTATGATGTCCACATACTTTGCTTTTTTTTTCCAGGGACACTTCCCACTATTAAAGAAGTCAATGGAAAAACAGCCAACACTGTAGTGCTTGATCTGGTAAAGCACATGATGGATTCTGCAGACATGTGTAAGACTGAATTTTATCACATTTTACAGGAGCATTAAGAATACAAGCAGCTTGTTACCATCCAGCAATAAGCATCTAGTTTAGAAGGAAAAACTGACTTTGTGTAGCAACAGTAACACCTAGTGGCCATTATGTTTGTTGCATTTGTTCTAGCTGTAAGGTGCATTTCTGATCCTGGCCTGGCTTGAGCTACAACTAATTGAAGAACAGTTTACTCTACAGTAAACTGTAAATGTATAGCAGCATTCATCATGGTGTTCAGTATTCTATGTAGCATGCAGCATATGACCCTATGTCCAGTAGCATTAAATCAGACGTAGGCAGGCCATACATGGGTGGAATTTGGAAAGAATTTTCTTTTTTGAAAATCTTATCTAAGAATTTTCGTTCGAATTTCGCACCATTAGTGGGCTGCAGCAACAGCTGATTTTCGTGTGGCCATCGAATTTGAGTAATCGGGCATGTTGTAAATTTTTTGAAAAAGTAATGATTTTCTTATCAATGATGGGAGAATTGTGCAAGAAATGTAATCGAAAAAGAAACTGTGCATGTGCAAGAAAAGAAAATTCCTGTAAAGAAAAGAAGATATCCAGCCATGAAAATTATTTTTTGTAGCAACCGGAGGTGAAATTGAAGGCTTGGTTGGTTGAATTTCGAAATCAATGGTGGCACCATCGGATCACAAAACGCACAAAATCTCTGATTTTCAATAGAAAATTCTTTCGAAATTTGACCATGTATGGCCAGCCTAAGTGTAGTATTTTTTTTTTTTTTTATGGTTTTATATTCACATGCGAATAATTATACAGTGAACACATGAAAATTGACATAGTTGTAAATACACATCAAGTATAAAGTGTAGTATCTTTATATACAGAGTGTACATTTGTTATTGTGACAAACACAGAAATGAAATGATTTTCCAAAAATTTGAATATATTGGATGCAACGGATACATACCTCTCACTTTGGGGCAACTGTAAAAATGCAGCAACATCCTATTGTTTATTGTAGCCTCCCTGGCGGTTTTCCCGAGTGTGGCTCGGGGTTAAAATTCAGTCCCATTAGCGGTAACCCCGAGCCACACTCGGGATCGCATTGCAGGATCCTGGGGCGGCGTTACTTACCTTGTCCCCGGGATCCTGCGATGTCCCCCCCAGTGTCCGTGGGCTCCGTCCTCTGCCCGAAGCCTCTCCGTGCCAGGCTCCGTTCCCTGCGAGCGTTGCGACGCACGGGGGCGGAGCCTGGCGGCAAATTCAAAGAACTGTAAAAAGCATAACACATACAGTACTGTAATCTTACAGATTACAGTACTGTATGAAATGATTTCACATCCCTTTTGTCCCCAGTGCTTTGTCCAATGCCCTGCATGCAGTTCTATATTATATATACTGTTCTTTCTGGCTGGAAACTGGAGATTGTCCATAGCAACCAAAAAGTGTCCCTTTAAGTCAAAAATGGTTTTAGACCAGCTAGAAAACAGCGATAGTAAATTAGAACACTTGCAGAATTGAGCGATAGTGAATCGTGGGGAAATTTATTTTATTATTATTTTATTTTTATTTTTTTAATTATTTATTTTTATTTATTATATTATAATTTATGTTTTTGTGTTTCAAACTTTATCATACCCGGGATATCTACTAGACTCTTGTTTGGACAGATTTAAGTGTGTTATTGTTAAGAATTACAGACCTACAATATAAAACGCCAAATTTCCATGCAAAATAATTGTACTGCTTTCAGCACCTAAAATCCGAAATAATCATACCGCCAGGGAGGTTAAAGCTGAAGTATGCCCAAAATAATTGTATTTAATGAATGCAAGTCATTCTGTGATTGGAAGAGGGAGAGTAAGAGGGAGAAGCAACACAAGGAGCTTACCAGATATGTTGCAGTGCAAGACGCATGCTGATTTGAAAATAGACCAGAATGACAGATGGTAAGCTTATCAGTGTGCTACTTCTCCTTTCACTGTCCAGTCAAAAAGTGTGTGTTTTTGGGGGGGGATGGGGGAGAGAAAATGAAACTGCAGCAGAAAAAATTAGGTCTCCTGCTCTGTCAGGCAGGACTGTGTTGTGTGACAGAGCTGTGTAAATCCAAAGTCTGAATGGACAAAAATACAAATCTTTTGACAGGTAACCTATATGTATTTCATCTGTGTAATTAGTAGCTTGGTTGGGGCTCACCTTCAAATATTACAGTATTACTAGCTAGGAATAATACTTCACATTGTGATGCTTATTTCCCAAAAAACATTTTTTTAATTATTTTAAACTTTTTTTGTAATTTTACTTTTATTTTCATAGTCATTAATGGCCGGACTGTAGCAGAAAAAGATACATTGAATGGAATTACAAGAAAACACCAGAAGAACCACAAAGAGGATGTGAAGAATGCAGAGGTAATTTATGTTAATGGACTGTATTGATGCATATACTAAATACTACTGTATATGTCAGATATGGAGTATGATAGGTGCCAAACAAAGAAAAGAAAATTGGTCTTTCAGAATCAAACTTCATCCCAGATGTGCCTATTGTGCTCAAGAATAAAACCTTATGAATGTTTATTGGCCCAATTTAAGGCCTAGCCTCTCTTCTGCTTTTCTACTTTGTCCAAAAACCAATCAAACTGTAATCACACAACCGCCAAAAAACAATGTGAGAACCTTTTTGCCAAGGTATGCCTACATACAGAGCTCAACAGATTATAGTTTAGCTCAGTCCATTCCCCAGTCTTTCACTAAGACAGAATATAAGGTGTGCCCTGCCTTCACAATTACCACAAAGCAGTTGGGGTTTGGTTGCATCAGTGTTTTCAGGGTGTCTTCCTTAGGAGAGGCCAAGTGGCGACAACTGAAAGGCAGGCCATAAGTGAATAGTTACAGGAGTGGAGATTAGAGTTGGGCAAACAGTTGGAGCCATGCAAAACTTTAGCCTGAACATCGCCTGTTCGCCCGTTCGGCGAACACCTGAATTTGTGGGGCGCTCGGTGGGATGTTCTGTCCGTGATGTCACCTATTTAGGAACTATCAAATGGCGGAGCAGGCATTTGGCGGTTAGCCTTTGTTGGTGGTGGTGTCATAATTGACGATGGATCGGGGGACACTGTTTATTTTTTTTAATAAAGGAATTGTCAAAAACTGCTTCCTAGCTTTATTTATTTTTGACACTTTTTTGGTGAATGAGTAGGGGTACAATGTTCACATAGGGAGGGGGCTGGGATCTGGGGGCCTTCTTGTTAAAGGGGGCTTCCAGATTCTGAAAGCCCCTGCCCGCAGACTCCTACAACCACAGCCCAGAGTTGTGGGGAAGAGGCCCTTGTCCCCATCAACATGGGGACAAGGTGCTGAAGCACCCCCCCATGTTGAGTGCATGTGGCCTGGTATAGTTCAGAAGGGGGGAGCTCGCTCGTCCCCCCCTTTCCTGACCTGCCAGGCTGCATGCTTAGATAAGGGTCTGGTATGGATTTTGGGGGGACCCCACGCCGTTTTCTTTTAACATTTTTTATATTGCCAGCAATGGTATTGTACTGCCGGAAACTTAAATGTCATTTTTTTTCTTTATAAATGGCAGTTTTGCTGCAGCAGGTTCTACGAGTACACGGTACAGATGCACCATTTTACAGGCACTATATTTAAAGGAATTTTTCGTTTTTTATTGTTTCACTTTAAGCATCATTAAAATCAGTGCTCCTGTAAAATAGATCATTGATACATGTCCCCCAGGGCAGTATCCAGGTCCCCAAACTCTTTTTATGGCCAATGACTTGCATTGACCCATAGACTTAAATAAGTGTTAGTGGCTCAGGTCCAAACTTTTGCGATGTTCGAGAGTTCTGGTGCGAACCGAACCAGGAGGTGTTCGGCCCACCTCTAGTGGAGATTATGGTGCATGGGTGCAAACAGATCTATGTCCCAAGGAAAGTGGCTGTGGAAGATTATGGAATGGCTCCGGCATAGTTCCAAGACACTTTAGTGCAGCACCACTTGAGAAACTGAAGATTCTCTAGAGCAACAGATAAGGACAGAAGAGGGCACATCGGAGTGTAGTGCTTATTAAAAACATTTATTTAAGTATATGATTGGCAACTTACACAATATGTGCCAGTCCAGTGCCATTGCTTCAGTTTGCTTCAGTGCGCATGTGCCGATGACGTCGGCACATGCAGATACAGGGGATATCTCCTAAACCGTGCAGGTTTAGGAGATATGCAGGGTAGCTACAGGTAAGCCTAATTATAGGCTTACCTGTAGCAAAAAGTGGTCTGTAAGGGTTTACAACCACTTTAAGGGGTCGCACATTATTGACCACCGACATTTAAAGGGGTACTCACCACCGATTACAAGGGGGCACTAAACCCTGACTACTGACATGTGCAAGCTGTTCTGTGCAATACATACTCCTGACCCCTGAACCTCACTGTTGCACTGTATACACTAAGTCCTAAATTAAACAATTTGGGGAGACATTTAGAACCTCAAGAAATGTAATAGGCAGTCAGAACATCACTTATTTTCAAAATTGTTGGTTCTCTTCATTTATATAGTATAGAAATACAGCTCCTTGCTCCCTGTACAGAATATAAGACTCGTTTTGAAGAGGAGAAAAATTGTCTCCTTAACTGGCTGCCCACTTACCCCATACTGGTGTGGAGGATGTAACCCCCCAAAGAAAACTAAAGAATACAAAAAACCCTGAGAAGAGTCCCAGGGATGAGAGCAGTTGATCACTCCCCACAGTTAGCTTGAGCCAAATGGATAAAATCGAAAGGGACTCTAGGGGGAATATTACAAAAGTATCAAAAATAGCTTTATTCACATAATATATTGCAAAAATGTCAAAATAAGACAAACACTACCTTGTTCATAGAATTTCACTGACTGTATACTTTGCATACACTTGGTCTGTGGAAAGGTCCGGGCGGACTGTCAGTTTGTTAAAGCAAAACAACGCTGTGTCTTTTTTTTTTTTTTATTGGCCTATGGTAAAGGGTTTGATGTATTGGGAAGGGGGGCAGGGATAATTTGTGTTATTTTGGAATTTGTTCATTATATTATGTGAATAAGCTATTTTTTGTACTTTTGTAATATTCCCCCTTTAGTCGCTTTTCATTATATCGACCTCACTCAAGCCACGTGGGGAGTGATCTGCTGCCATCCCTGGGTCTCTTTGAATGTTTTTTTTTTTTATCCTTGCACCCTGTGCCTATCTCTGCCGCAATGGGTGCTAAACCTGAGGATAAATATGTGGAGTTATACACAAGCAGTGTTGGCAGCAGTTCATTGAAGCATAGACAGGACAGTCCTCTTTTCCATTCTATTGAAGGTAACGAGTTTTGTCAAATATTGTTAGACTGGAGTTTAGAGTTTTGGTCAATAAAGGTAAGTGATCTCCACTGTTTTTGTAGAGCTATAAGGCCTGGTTTACACCTAAGCATTTTTTTTGTGCTTTTAGCAGAAACGCACTACAGTCCATTTAACATGGTTTCCTATGGGACACGTTCACATCTATGCTTATTTCAGTTGCTGCTACTTTTTTAAATGCAAAACTGTGCATTTTTGGTTTAATAGACTTCAATAGAGATGCTGCAGAAAAGCAAGCAGTGCATTTTTTGCCACGATTTTACTGCAATTTTCTTGTGATTCTGCTGCGATTTGTGTTTTTTAATCTGCCCAACAACAAATTGGCCAAAAAAAAAAAAGCATAAAAAATACAAAATGCATACAAAATATGGGGTCATACACATAGTTTTTTTCATTCAGCCAAGGGGATGAATGAAAAAAAAAAAAAAACCTGTAATGCTGCATACACACGATCGGAAATGCCGCCAGCAAAACTCTGATGAGAGCTTTTTGTCGGAAAATGCGACTGTGTGTATGCTACATCTGTCTTTTGCTGGCGGAATTCCAGCCTACAAAAGATTGAGAGCATGTTCTCTATTTTTGGGTCAGAAAAAGTTCCTATCCGAAAATGCGTTTGTATCTGTATGCAATTCTGATGCGCAAAAAATCACGCATGCTCGGAAACAATTCGACGCATGCTCGCAAGCACTGAACTTCATCTTCTCAGCTCATAGTGTAGTGTAGCTATAGCTCAGTAGTGTTGTACGTCACCGCGTTCTTGATGGTCGAAAGTTCAGAGAACTTGTGTGTATGCATGGTAAGCTTGAGCGGAATTCCGTCGGAAATACCATCCAAGTTTTTTCTGACAGAAATTCCAATCGTGTTTACGGGGCATTAAGCTCCTTCATCCACACAAATGAGGTGGAGGGAAGAATGCTCCCACAGCCACACCCACCACTGATCAGCGACTGCAGCCGATTCGCTGCAGCTGCTGATTCAGAAAAGTTTTCCAACATGTCCCTTTAACAGAAGTTGATCAAATAATTGACTTCTGTCAAGTAGGGATAGCCACACACTGATCAAAATTTATCCAGTCCCTGTTGAACTGGTCAAATTTCCATCAGTGTATGGTCAGTTTTGGGGAGGCATTATAAAGTTGCCCAGACCTGCAATAGTGTTGTGTGTATAGCTCCCAACTGTCCCTGATTTCGAGGGACTGTCCCTGATTTGGAGCATTGTCCCTCTGTCCCTCATTCCACCTCATTTGTCCCTCATTTTGGTCTAATCTATATAGATGTATATAAAATACACGTTTTATCTATCAAAAAGTGTTTTCTAGTGCTAAACCTTTCATCTGATTTCTAAACTGCTGCATTTGTAAATTCCAAAAGCCAACATAAAGGAATAGTAGTGGTAAAAAAAAGCACTTGTGGTTTTAACCAATCATGTTTTTTGTACAATTCTCTTTTAAGGGGGTGTGGCAAGGGGTGTGTCCTATGCCTGCATACTTTTGCTGATAGGTGTCCCTCATTCCCATCTCAAAAAGTTGGGAGGTATGGTTGTGTGGTTGAGAGATGGCAGCCATATTAGTAAAGGTAAAAGTTATCACTAGGCAGGCCTTCCTGTTCCTGGAGCCCTCAACCCCAATGACACCATTCAGTGTTACTCTAACATCATAGGCAGGAGTGGGCAAGATATGTCTTTGAAAAAATCAGAGTCCTGACAAGCACCTGTGAGGCCCGAATAGTAAAGTTTGTCTAGGCACTGTCACAGGTAGAAATGCTTTACTGCTTCTAATCAGGAATTATATTTGAAAGTTATATATTTTTGATGATTGCTTTGTCACATAAAGTCGTGTAATGAATACCTGGTACTTTCAATTTTAAGTATAGGTCTACTGATATAAAACGTTCGATTTCGTTTTTCACCTCTTATGTTAAACGAAGCAATGAAATAATCAATGTTTTCTGATTTTAGATTGAACTATTTGGCCGTGAGCTAGAATTAAATGAGCTAGATTACGTGGAAGAACCCAAAAGAACAAACATATCAAAGAGACTATCCCAAGCAATAAAAAAACGGACAGATGCCCGCTATACAGCTGCCATGAAAGCAGGTGGACAAAACTTGCCAAAAAATGTTACCTACGTAGATCAACTATAGGTTATAATTTATGTATGTATTTTTCTATTGCAAAATTATTGCACTTTTTTTTTAAACGTTAGCATTTACACTACACAGTGAATGTGTTGAAAGCATGACCAGTGTTTCTGCATGTGATGTATTAGTGTAACCACAGGCAATAAACAATGACAGCTGTCTGATGTTTATGATTAGTCTCACATCCTTTCCAGTTTTTCTCCTGGATTTCCTGCTTTAAAAATGGTACAGAAAGAAATTGGGAGCTGCCATTGTTAAGGTGATATTACACCCTCGGTTTTTTAAGCCCCCTCCATCACTTACTGACTATGCAGCTTCTTTATCTTTTAATCCTTTCTTATGATCACGTTAAACAGCTTGCCGACCAGCTGCCGTCATTATACTGCGGCAGGTTGGCACGACTACGAAAATCGCGTAGCTGTACGTCGGCCGCTTTAAGAGCAATAGCAGACGTGCACGCATCACCGGAGCTGATGCGCGTAGCCGGCGGCCGCGATGTCTGCCGGCCACCTGAGATTGCTCCACAGAGAGCCAGAACGGGGATCTGTCAATGTAAACAAACAGATCCCCATTCTGATAGGGGAGTAGAGAGAGAGATCGTTTGTTCCTAGTCATCAGTACACCCCCCCCCCACAGTTAGAATCACCCTAGGGAACACTGAACCCCTTGATCGCCCCCTAGTGTTAACCCCTGCCCTGCCAGTGCCATTTAACAGTAATCAGTGGCTATTTTTAGCTCTGATCGCTGTATAAATGTCACTGGTCCCAAAAAAGTGTCAAAAGTGTGAGATCTGTCCGCCGCAAAGTCGCAGTCCAGCTAAAAATTGCTGATCACCGCCATTATTAGTAAAAAAAAAAAATTTATAATAAAAATGCCATAAATATGTCGCCTATTTTGTAGACGCTATAACTTTTGCGCAAACCAATCAATACACGCTTATTGCGGGGTTTTTTTTAAGAAAAATATGTAGAACAATACATATTGGCCTAATCTGATGAAGACATGTTTTTTTTTAGATATTTATTATAGCAAAAAGTAAAAAATATTTGTTTGTTTTTTTCAAAATTGTCGCTCTCTTCTTGTTTATAGTGCAAAAAATAAAAACCGCAGAGGTGATCAAATACCACCATAATAACGCTCTATTTCTGGAAAAAAACGGGCATCGATTTTGTTTGTGTACAACATTGCATGACTGCACAATTGTCAGTTAAAGTGACGCAGTGCCGTATCGCAAAAAATGGCCTGGTCATTAAGGGGGTAAATCCTTCCTAGGATGAAGTGGTTAAGCTGCTGCCATGACCACTGCCCCAGGTTTCCTGTTTCAGGGTGGCTGTTTTCTCTTGTGGTATCCTATACAGCCACCTTTGCAACCCCTGATTCTCAATACTCTTCCCCCTTCCTCCTCCAAACTAACAGACTGACTAGAGACTGCATTGTCCACTTTTAAAGTTTTTCTATGCAAACCGGACATTCAGGGAACACTTAAAGGAAATGTATGGGGTTCTTCAAAAAAAAAATTATACTCACCAGGGTGGATTCAGCATCGGTCCGATGCTGCATCTGTCCCCCGTTGCTTCTAAGACTGAAAACTGAGCGATCAAAGACTGCTGATAGCTCAGTTCTCAGTCTTCAGTAAGCAGAGAACCGGTAACTCTCTCTGCTCTGGCCCCAGCGCTCACTGGAGCCCTGAACTGTGAAGGCAACTCACTGAGAGACTGAGACAGCTGCCGGTCCAGGCATCTGGGTGGAACTTGACATTAAAGTTGGGATCAAGTCTGGACCAGCTGAGTGGTGTCAGCTGGCTGAATGACATCATCATAAAGAATGGAGGAGTAGGGGGAGAATGTTGCAGGAGTTCAAACCAGAAGGACCCTGAAAGGGAAGAAGAAAACAAGGTTTTAATACATATGTTGGTAAAATTGTTTAAATTAACCAAGGCTAACAGATGCTCTTCACTATGGTAAGTGGAGGCATCCCTTCATGCCAAAAAGGACTTGTCTGTAGTTGTGCGTGATTTAGGGGCCTATGGTTTGCAGTAAAACTGGGCTCCTGGCTTAGATCTGACTTTTGGTAGGCCTTTAAAAGCCTAGGAGTAACAAAAGAAACTCTTCTTGGCCTCAGGAAGGGGGTGAAAGGGAAGAGAGGTGAGACTTCCCAACTTGAAGGCTAGGCTATCTGCTGGGGTAGATGAGTACTCTTACCTCCAGTGACATCCTTAATGAAAATGCCCAAAGCAGCTCTGAAAAGATGATGTCCCTTGTAGGGCTTGCACAGCATATGCTTTTTTCCTACCACTCCAAAGCCTAATATTTAAAGGCTAAGTTTGTCTAGTGTGTGTGTGTGTGTATATATGTGTATATAAACTTAGCATAGACTATATATTCAGTGTTTACTCGATATTCAGTCAGTGCAGGCAGTGTATTAATATAAATATAATTCACTTTTATTGCTGCACACCAAAATACCATCCACCATCCACATTCTCCTCTACACTCCTCCACACCCCTCTCTAACTTCCTGTCTTGTTTTAAACCCACTTCCTCTGACAGGTGAGTTAACCCTTTTTGTTCCCTTAAAGGGACCACAGTCCAAACAGAAGGGAAACATAGCGTCCTTCCAGGACCCAGCCACAGCATCCTGTACATATCCCCCCCCCTGTGCCCCAACGCCAAGGAGGTGGAGGCAACAGTGGAGCTCAAACAATGGACTCGGGAGAGGGCATCTGCATTTCGATGCAGTCTCCCGGGCCTATGCTCCTCTACAAATTTAAATTCCTGGAGTGCCAGGAACCACCGAGTAACCCTGGCATTATTCCCTTTACCTTGTCTCAACCATGTTAAAGGGGCATGGTCAGAAATCAGCCTAAATTTCCTACCCAAAAGGTAATATCTGAGGGATTCCAGAGCCCACTTAATGGCCAGGCACTCTCGTTCAATTATAGCGTAGTTTTTCTCCGCTGGTGTTAACTTCCTACTGAGGAAGACTACTGGGTGCTCCTCTCCATGAACAACCTGTGACAACACCGCTCCCAATCCTACATCAGAAGCATCAGTTTGGACAACAAACTCTTTTGAAAAATTGGGTGCTACCAGGGCAGGGTGTTGGCACAGTGCCGACTTGAGCTTTCAAAAAGGCCTTCTCAGCGTCTGCATTCCACTCCACCATGACCGATTTCCGACCCTTAGTCAGATCGGTCAATGGAGCCGCCAACGTGGCAAAGTTGGGTACAAACCTCCTGTAGTATCCCAACATGCCCGAGAATGCACGTACCTGCTTTTTTGTGAGGGGACGGGGCCAACTCTGTATAGCCTCTACCTTGCTGACCTGAGGTTTCACCACCCCTCTACCCACGATATAGCCCAGGTATTTCACCTCCTCCATTCCCAAAGCACATTTTTCAGGGTTTATTGTAAACCCTTCCTTCCAAAGAGAGTCCAGCACTGCCTGGACTTTGGGTAAGTGTGATTCCCAGTCTCTGCTAAAAATGACTATGTCGTCCAAGTACACTGAGGCATACTTCCGGTGAGGTCGTAAAATCCTATCCATTGCTCGCTGGAATGTGGCTGGAGCAGTTTGCAGTCCAAAAGGTATCCTTTTGTACTGAAAACTCCCCTCTGGGGTAGAAAAAGCAGTTTTCTCTCTAGCAGCCTTAGTCAACTGGATTTGCCAATATCCCTTGGTAAGGTCTAATGTAGTGATATACCTGGCTGGACCTAGTCTCTCAATAAGCTCATCTACCCGGGGCATGGGGTAGGCATCAAACCGTGAAACTTCATTAAGCTTCCGGAAATCATTGCAGAATCGCAGAGTCCCGGTGGGCTTCGGTACCAACACAATCGGGCTCGACCACTCACTCTGCGATTCTTCAATAATCTCCAGGTCTAACATCTTCTTCACTTCCTCTGAAACAGCCTTCCTTTGGGCCTCTGGGATGCGGTAGGGCCGGACAAGAACTTTGACTCCTGGTTCCGTGATAATATCATGCTCTATGGTACTCGTGAGTCCTGGCAAGTCTGAAAATGTCTCTTTATTTCTCTGCAAAAACTCCTTTGCCTGCTGACTTTGGGTTTTAGACAGGGTATTTGCTACTTGGACACTCTCCACCCCAACCCGAGGCTCCAATCTTGCACTAGCCAGGGAGGTCACTGGTTCCCTCTCTGTCCAGGGCTTTAACAAGTTTACATGATATATTTGATAGGGTTTCCTCTTACCCGGTTGGTGGACTCTATAATTTACCTCTCCCACTTTTTCTACAACGTCAAATGGGCCTTGTCACCTGGCCAAGAATTTACTTTCCACAGTGGGAATCAACACCGCTACTCGATCCCCCACTTGGAAGTTCCTTATTTTAGCAACCCTATTATAGACCCGTCGTTGAGCCTCCTGGGCTTTTTGTAAATGTTCCTTGACTAGTGGCATCACAGTTCGGATCCTCTCCTGCATTTGGGAAACATATTCAAGAACACTCTTATGCTGAATAGGTTCACTTTCCCATTCCTCTTTAACAAAATCCAGTAGTCCGCGAGGTCTCCGCCCATATACCAACTCAAAGGGCGAAAACCCAGTGGAGGCCTGGGGCACTTCCCGGATAGCAAACAGGAGAGCTGGTAACAGACAGTCCCAGTCTTTCCCATCCCTTTGTACAACTCTCTTGAGGATAGATTTAAGGGTCTTATTAAAGCGTTCTACTAACCCATCCGTTTAGGGATGGTAGACCGATGTGCGCAGCTGTTTAATCCGGAAGAGCTTGCACACATCGGCCATAACCCTCGACATAAACGGGGTGCCCTGGTCCGTTAGTATTTCCTTGGGAAAACCAGTCCGTGTAAACAACTGGAATAATTCCCGGGCAATAGCCTTAGAGGAGTTATTACGCAGGGGTAGCGCCTCAGGATATCGGGTGGCATAGTCGAGGATCACCAGTATGAAGGAGTGACCTCGAGCCGACTTCACCAAGGGACCCACTATATCCATGGCTAGCCTCTCAAATGGGACCTCAATTATGGGCAGAGGGACCAAAGGATTCCGGAAGTGGGTCACCGGAGCGGTCAACTGACAGGTGGGACAAGAGGTACAGTATCTCCTTACCTCTGCTTTCAGACCTGGCCAGTAAAACCGGTCGGTGATCCGTGCCTCCGTCTTTTCAACTCCCAGGTGTCCCCCTAAAACATCATCATGGGCCAGGTCCAGGACCTTGCGTCTATACTGTTGGGGTACCAATAATTGCTCTACCACATTTTCTCTCACCTTGGTAACCCAATAAAGCAATTCATTACATATTGCAAAGTGTGGCCACCGCTCATTCGCACCCGGCTCTTGGGGAACCCCATTTATTACTACAACCTGTTCTCGTGCATGGGCCAAAGTGGGGTCCTGCATCTGGGAAGTACCAAATGCCCCCTGAGGAACACCCAAATCTGGCAGGGCAGGGGTAACGCTCACTTCCTCATCCTCTTCCCCCAGCATTACCTGAATGTGGGGAAGGTTCCCCCCCCCCTTCAGGGTTCAGGTAGGTCTGTGAACCACACATTTTGACATCCTTAATAATATCAGCACTACTTTCATCACCATTAACCAAATCATTAGCATTTTCATCAACTGGATCCACATTAAGAACATTCGGCATTTCAGTGTTATTCCTCGCAACAGCAGGAACAGAGGGACTAGTTTCTCCCCAGTCTCTGGACCGTTCGGGTAGTTCTCCTTGTCCCCACAGTTTTGCAAATAATGGACAGTCTCGTCCTAGGATAACATCATGTACCAAGTTCTTTACCACCCCCACCTCTTGAGTACCAGTGCCACATGCTGTGGAGATGGACACCGAGATGAGAGGGTACTCTCTAGTGTCCCCGTGAATGCACACCACCCGTAAAGTTTTTCTTACCGGACCGATCTTTCCAATTACTCTAGGATGGACCAGGGTTACCATGCTTCCGGAGTCCAGCAAAGCCCGGGCAGGGAGGTGGTTCACTTGGACTTCACACTCAAATTTCTCTTCTCCAAGGTCAAGATGTGTTGTACATGCTTTATGGGCATAAAAAGACCCCCTCCGAAGAACCCCGCATTCCATGGGCTCCTCTTGCAGTGGGCAGTGGGCCCGGGTATGGCCCCAGGAATGACATCGCCAACATTGTACATCCCCTCCTCTCCGAACAGGAACAGATCACTGAGGAGGTATCGGGAGTGACTCTTGACCTTCCGGGGTGTTGGTTCCAGGGCTATGGGGGACGTCCTTTCGAAGGGCAGCAGTCGAACGAATAGGCCGTGGCAGACTGGTTCCTTGGCGCTTGGTAGGGCCAAGCAGATCCTCCACCACTGTATATCATTCCACCATTTTGACAAGGAGGTTCACTGTTTTGGGGTCTCCATGGCTGACCCACCGTTGAAGGTCGTCTGGCAGTGACCTTAGGTATCGGTCCAGCACAACCTGCTCCACGATTTGGGGGCCAGACAACATTTCGGGCTGCAGCCATTTTTTTACCAGTTGCACCAGGTCATGCATTTGAGACCGTGGTGGACGATCTGGACGATACTTCCATTGGTGCACTCGTTGGGCCCGAACAGCTGTAGTCACCCCCAAACGAGCCAGTATTTCTGCCTTTAATTTTTGAT
Organism: Aquarana catesbeiana; assembly: GCF_042186555.1. NCBI lineage: Eukaryota > Metazoa > Chordata > Amphibia > Anura > Ranidae > Aquarana > Aquarana catesbeiana. The sequence goes on along the minus strand of NC_133325.1, from coordinate 699,863,344 downwards.
AGTCTTTAGCGTCATCTGGTGGCAGGTCGAAGTAGGCTTTTTGAGGATCTCCAGTTAGGAAAGGAGCAATTAGGCTGGCCCACTGGTCCTGGGGCCACCCTTCTCTCTCTGCCATCCTCTCAAATGTAGCAAGAAATGCCTCTACATCATCACTCAGGGACAACTTCTGCAAAAAATGGCTTGCCCTCACGGTCACCTGGTTGCCAGGGGCAACAGCCGCTTGCTCACAGCCCTGAGAAAGCTGCTGCACTACTTCTTTTAAGGCAGTCACCTGAGCCTGCATAACCCCTTGCTGGGTCGCTTGCTGGGCTGCCAACTGGGCCACCAACAGGCGAGTATTTTCTTGCTGTACCTCCAGCTGGTTGCTAAGCGCTGATTAGCTTCCTCATGGCGAGTCTGCGCTTGTATATTAGCCAAGGACAGCTGTTTAATTAGCTCCTCCATTGCTTCAGCTTTCAGGGTTTGTGCGGCTTTAACCCAGGACATAAATCCACTGTACTGTCCCTTTAAATGTCAGTTTTACGTCCAATACACAAAAAAAAAAAAAAAAAAAAAACAGCAAGAAAAATGCCTGTTACTCTGTCCTGCCCGCATTCGAGCACCACTTGTAAAGTTTGGGGAACCAGCTAGATCGCAGGACACAGGCTTTTCACTCAAAAGGAGATTTATTGAACTTAAATAGCTCTACAGCAGCAAAAACAAAAGAAAAAAGATTTCAGTCTCACCGACCTGCAAAGTCCAGAACTGATATTGCAGTTAAACAGTCCTTAGTTTGTGTTGCAGGTAGCTACCCCTGCCAGGAGGCTTCCAGGCAGGACACTGCTATTCACTTTTGTTTCTGCACACCAAAATACCATCCACCATCCACATTCTCCTCTACACTCCTCCACACCCCTCTCTAACTTCCTGTCTTGTTTTAAGCCCACTTCCTCTGACAGGTGAGTTAACCCTTTTTGTTCCCTTAAAGGGACCACAGTCCAAACAGAGGGGATACATAGCGTCCTTCCAGGACCCAGCCACAGCGTCCTGTACAATATATATAGATATATATATATATATATACTCTGCATCCAGTGTAGCCTATATCTACAGTGCGTTCTGTGGTGTACTGTTTCTAAAACACTTCAGGCGGTGTATAAATATATATATATATATATATATATATATATATATATATATATATATATATATATATATATATATATATATATATATATATATATATATATATATATATATATATACACAGTCATGGACAAAATTGTTGGCACCCCAGAAATTTTTCCAGATAATCAAGTATCTCTCACAGAAAAGTACTGCAGTAACACATGTTTTGCTATATACATGTTCATTCCCTTTGTGTGTATTGGAACAAAACAAAAAAAGGGAGGAAAAAAAGCAAATTGGACATAATATCACACAAAACTCCAAAAATGGGCTGGTCAAAATTCTTGGCACCCTTTCAAAATTGTGGATAAATAAGATTGTTTCAAGCATGTGATGCTCCTTTAAACTCACCTGGGGCAAGTAACAGGTGTGGGCAATACAAAAATCACACCTGAAAGCAGATAAAAAGGAGAGAAGTTCACTTAGTCTTTGCATTGTGTGTCTGTGTGTGCCACACTAAGCATGGACAACAGAAAGAGGAGAAGAGAACTGTCTGAGGACTTGAGAACCAAAATTGTGGAAAAATATCAACAATCTCAAGGTTACAAGTCCATCTCTAGAGATCTAGATTTGCCTTTGTCCACAGTGTGCAACATTATCAAGAAGTTTGCAACCCATGGCACTGTAGCTAATCTCTCTGGGCTTGGATGGAAGAGAAAAATTGATGAAAGGTTGCAATGCAGGATAGTCCAGATGGTGGATAAGCAGCCCCAACAAAGTTCCAAAGAAATTCAAGCTGTCCTGCAGGCTCATGGAGCATCAGTGTCAGCGCGAACTATCCATCGACATTTAAATGAAATGAAACGCTATGGCAGGAGACCCAGAAGGACCCCACTGCTGACACAGAGACATAAAAAAGCAAGACTACAGTTTGAGAAAAAGGTACTTGAGTAATCCTTCTGGGAAAACGTCTTGTGGACAGATGAGACCAAGATAGAGCTTTTTGGTAAAGCACATCATTCTACTGTTTACCGAAAACGGAATAAGGCCTACAAAGAAAAGAACATAGTACCTACAGTGAAATATGGTGGAAGTTCAATGATGTTTTGGGGTTGTTTTGCTGCCTCTGGCACTGGGTGCCTTGAATGTGTGCAAGACATCATGAAATCTGAGAATTACCAAAGGATTTTGGGTCGCACTGTAGAGCCCAGTGTCAGAAAGCTGGGTTTGCGTCCGAGATCTTGGGTCTTCCAGCAGGACAGTGACCCCAAACATATGTCAAAAAGCACCCAGAAATGGATGGCAACAAAGCGCTGGAGAGTTCTAAATGAGTCCAGATCTAAATCCCATTAAACACCTGTGGAGAGATCTTAAAATTTCTGTTAGTAAAAGGCGCCCTTCCAATAAGAGAGACCTGGAGCAGTTTGCAAAGGAAGAGTGGTCCAAAATTCCAGGTGAGGGGTGTAAGAAGCTTATTGATGGTTATAGGAAGCGACTGATTTCAGTTATTTTTTCCAAAGGGTGTGCAACCAAATATTAACCACTTCAGCCCCGGACCATTATGCTGCCTAAGGACAAGAGGACTTTTTCCAATTTGGCACTGCGTCACTTTAAATGCTAATTGCGCGGTCATGCAATGCTGTACCCAAACGAAATTTGCGTCCTTTTCTTCCCACAAATAGAGCTTTCTTTTGATGGTATTTGATCACCTCTGCCGTTTTTATTTTTTGCGCTATAAACGGAAAAAGACTGAAAATTTTGAAAAAAAATGATATTTTCTACTGTTTGTTATAAAAAAAATCCAATAAACTCAATTTTAGTCATACATTTAGGCCAAAATGTATTCGGCCACATGTCTTTGGTAAAAAAAAAGTCAATAAGCGTATATTTATTGGTTTGCGCAAAAGTTATAGCGTCTACAAACTAGGGTACATTTTCTGGAATTTACACAGCTTTTAGTTTATGACTGCCTATGTCATTTCTTGAGGTGTTAAAAAGGTAGGGCAGTACAACCCCCCTCTCCCAAATGACCCCATTTTGGAAAGTAGACACCCCAAGGAAATTGCTGAGAGGCATGTTGAACCCATTGAATATTTATTTTTTTTGTCCCAAGTGATTGAATAATGACAAAAAAAAAAAATATTTACAAAAAGTTGTCACTAAATGATATATTGCTCACACAGGCCATGGGCCTATGTGGAATTGCACCCCAAAATACATTCAGCTGCTTCTCCTGAGTACAGGGATACCACATGTGTGGGACTTTTTGGGAGCCTAGCCGCGTATGGGGCCCCGAAAACCAATCACCGCCTTCAGGATTTCTAAGGGCGTACATTTTTTATTTCACTCCTCACTACCTATCACAGTTTTGAAGGCCATAAAATGCCCAGATGGCACAACCCCCCCCCCCCAAATGACCCCATTTTGGAAAGTAGACACCCCAAGCTATTTGCTGAGAGGCATGGTGAGTATTTTGCAGCTCTCATTTGTTTTTGAAAATGAAGAAAGACAAGAAAAAACTTTGTGACAAAAAGTGAGGTCTGCAAAATACTCACTATACCTCTCAGCAAATAGCTTGGGGTGTCTCCTTTCCAAAATGGGGTCATTTGGGGGGGTTTGTGCCACCTGGGCATTCCATGGCCTCCGAAACTGTGATAGGCAGTGAAGAGTGAAATCAAAAATTTATGCCCTTAGAAAGCCTGAAGGCGGTGCTTGGTTTTCGGGGTCCCGTACGCGGCTAGGCTCCCAAAAAGTCTCACACAGGTGGTATCCCCGTACTCGGGAGAAGCAACAGAATGTATTTTGGGGTGTAATTTCACATATTCCCATGGCATGTTTGAGCAATATATCATTTAGTGACAACTTTGTGCAAAAAAAAAAAAAAAATGTGTCTCTTTCCCGCAACTTGTGTCACAATATAAAATATTCCATGGACTCGACATGAGTCTCAGCAAATAACTTGGGGTGTCTACTTTCCAAAATGGGGTCATTTGGGGGGGGGTTTGAACTGTCCTGGCATTTTATGCACAACATTTAGAAGCTTATGTCACACATCACCCACTCTTCTAACCACTTGAAGACAAAGCCCTTTCTGACACTTTTTGTTTACATGAAAAAATTATTTTTTATTGCAAGAAAATTACTTTGAACCCCCAAACATTATATATTTTTTTAAAGCAAATGCCCTACAGATTATAATGGTGGGTGTTTCATTTTTTTTTTTTCGCACAGTATTTGCGCAGCGATTTTTCAAACGCATTTTTTGGGGAAAAAACACACTTTTTAAAATTTTAATGCACTAGAACACACTATATTGCCCAAATGTTTGATGAAATAAAAAAGATGATCTTAGGCCGAGTACATGGATACCAAACATGACATGCTTTAAAATTGCGCACAAACGTGCAGTGACGACAAACTAAATACATTTTTAAAAGCATTTACAGATTACCACTTTAGATTTACAGAGGAGGTCTACTGCTAAAATTACTGCCCTCGATCTGACGTTCGCGGTGACACCTCACATGCATGGTGCAATTGCTGTTTACATTTGACGCCAGACCGACGCTTGCGTTCGCCTTTGCGCGAGAGCAGGGGGGGACAGGGGTGCTTTTTTTTTTTTTTTTCTTTATTATTTTTTTGCTTTTTTATCTTATTTTTAAACTGTTCCTTTAATTTTTTTTTTTTAATCATTTTTATTGTTATCTCAGGGAATGTAAATATCCCCTATGATAGCAATAGGTAGTGACAGGTACTCTTTTTTGAAAAAATTGGGGTCTATTAGACCCTAGATCTCTCCTCTGCCCTCAAAGCATCTGACCACACCAAGATCGGTGTGATAAAATGCTTTCCCAATTTCCCAATGGCGCTGTTTACATCCAGCGAAATCTAAGTCATGAAATGCTCGTAGCTTCTGGTTTCTTAGGCCATAGAGATGTTTGGAGCCACTCTGGTCTCTGATCAGCTCTATGGTCAGCTGGCTGAATCACCGGCTGCATTCTCAGGTTCCCTGTTGAGACAAGAGAGCCAGAGAAAAACACGGAAGACGGTGGGGGGGGACATTCCCTCCCACTGCTTGTAAAAGCAGTCTAGTGGCTAATTAGCCGCTAGGATTGCTTTTACATGAAAGCCGACCGCTGGCTGAAAAGAATGATACCAAGATGATACCTAAACCTGCAGGCATCATTCTGGTATAACCACTCAAAGTCGTGAATGGCGTACCTGAAGACAAAAAAATGGTTAACAATAAAACACAGTAAACGGTAAAGTATAAAAAATTGCATACCTGAACAGCAAACATGATAAAACATAATAACAATAAAACATTGCAGAATAGAGTACAGTAAAAAAGAGCAGAACAATAGAGAGAGAATAGAGAGAGAGAGAGAACAATAAAACGACAACTATTTTTTTTTATTTTATATATATATTTTTTTTCTTTTTTACACTTTTTTTTGTAACTAACTTTTATAACTGTAACCGGTTCCAGGTTCGGGTCTCTCAAAATGCGATGGCATCTTGGGAGACCCTGTGAAAGTGTGCCTAGTCTTTGCAATGCTGTACCCTACGCTAATACTCAACTAGTGTATGGTAGCGTTCAAAACATTCACCAATGCAAAGACCAGGATTATCAGGACAGGAGGGACAATAATAGCGGGTGTCACGCCTATATCCGCACTTTCTACAGACACGACATCTTTTTTGGGGGGGTTCGCTGGGTAGGGGTACTCGGGAGGACATAAAGAAAATGCCTCTCATGCAGCCGACTGCATTTGGTTGGGGATGTGAATGGGGGAAGTACGGGTGCTGCAGAAGTGGTGGGTTCCCAATTAGGATTGGCGAATGCAGCAGGAAGGGCACTATGGGCACGACGGGCCTGTTTGTCTTCTTCTTGGTGGCAGCGGAACACTACTTGTGCTTGCCACCTCACCAGCTTGAACTGCACTTATGGGACTCGCCACGTCACCAAGTGTTACTGCAGTGCTGGTTTGACTACGACCGGGGTGTACTAGGCCGCTGGTGCTTGCCAGTTCACCAAAACGCTACCAAAAAAACTGTTAGCGATCGCAGGGATCAGGCCTGACTCTGCAAACGCTGCAGTTATGTGTTTAGTGTTTTGTAAGTGACAGTGATCGATCGATACTGCACTTGGGTGGGCTGGGCTGGGCCGGGCGGAGGGGCAAAACGCAGGTGCTAGCAGGTATCTGGGCTGATCCCGCTAACACTGCGTTTTTGGGAACCCTAAACTGCTGGGGACACTAGTACAGATCTGATTGGATAAGATATTGATCCGTTCAGATACTATACCACTAAGGGAGGCGTATGCTGCGTGCGTGGGTGTTAGCGGTACTGGCGCTAACCTGACGCTGCCTGGGGTTGGTGCTTGCCAGTTCACCAAAACACTACCAAAAAAACTGTTAGCGATCGCAGGGATCAGGCCTGACTCTGCGAATGCTGCAGTTATGTGTTTAGTGTTTTGTAAGTGACAGTGATCGATCGATACTGCACTTGGGTGGGCTGGGCTGGGCCGGGCGGAGGGGCAAAACGCAGGTGCTAGCAGGTATCTGGGCTGATCCCGCTAACACTGCGTTTTTGGGTACCCTAAACTGCTGGGGACGCTAGTATAGATCTAATCGGATCAGATACTGATCCGTACAGATACTATACCACTAAGGGAGGCGTATGCTGCGTTCGTGGGTGTTAGCGGTACTGGCGCTAATCTGACGCTGCCTGGGGCGACGCATATCACCGCCGGGCGATCAGGGGGCTAAACCTTTATTCGGTAATAAGCAGGGGGTGCCCTGACACTATAAAAAATAAACTAACTAACCAGCGTCACCCGTAACGGTTATACGGTGATCAGTGGTGAAAGGATTAACTAGGGGGCAATCAAGGGGTTAAAACATTTATTAGGTAGTATATGGGGGTCCCTGTCGCTATAAAACGATGACAGCGAACCTAAATATTTACCTCCCTGACTAGCGTCACCAGTGACACTAATACAGCGATCAGAAAAATGATCGCTTAGCGACACTGGCGACGGGGGGTGATCAAGGGGTTAAAACTTTATTAGGGGGGGTTAGTGGGGTACCCTAGACCTAAAGGGGGCTAACAGTAACTGTCCTACCACACTAACTGTCACAAACTGACACCATGCAGTAATCAGAAAAAAAAAAACTGCTTGGTGTCAGTGTGACAGGGGGGGGGGTGATCGGGGGGGGGATCGGGGGGTAAAGGGGGGTGTTTTGTGTGCCTGGCATGTTCTACTGTGTGTGTAGTGTGTTTTCACTCACATTGCAGTCTTCTCTCCTCGGCGCCGGAACGGAAAATACGTAGCCGAGGAGAGATGACATAATTTCCTTTGCTGCTGTTTAGCATACAGCAGCATAGGAATGATCTGATTGGCCGGCGGCGATCGCGAGGGGGGGCCACGAACGGATGGTCTCCCCCTCATCTCCGATCGCCGCTGGACAAAAGAGGACCGCCTCGGGCACTGGGGGGGGTCCGATCAGACCCCCCGCCCGCGGAAGGCAGATCACGTACATATACGTGATTCTGCCTGCCCGTGCTACCTTGCCGACGTACATCGGCGTGAGGCGGTCCTTAAGTGGTTAAGTGAAGGGTGCCAAGAATTTTGACCAGCCCATTTTTGAAGTTTTGTGTGACATTATGTCCAATTTGCTTTTTTCCTCCCTTTTTTTGTTTTGTTCCAATACACACAAAGGGAATAAACGTGTTACTGTAATACTTTTCTGTGAGAAATACTTGATTTTCTGGATAAAAGTTCTGAGGTGCCAACAATTTCGGCCATGACTGTATCTGTATATATATATATATATATATATATATATATATATATATTCTGCATCCAGTGTAGCCTATATCTACAGTGCATTCTGTGGTGTACTATTTCTAATACACTTCAGGTGGTGTATTAATATATATATGTATATGTATATATGTATATATATATATATATATATATATATATATATAAAATCTGCATCCAGTGTAGCCTATATGCCTATATCTACAGTGCATTCTGCGGTGTACTGTTTCTAATACACTTCAGGCGGTGTATTAATAAATATATATATATATATATATATATATATATATATATATATATATACACAGTCTCATATATATATATATATATATCGATCTATATATATATATATATATATATATATATATATACTCTGCATCCAGTGTAGCCTATATCTACAGTGCGTTCTGTGGTGTACTGTTTCTAATACACTTCAGGCGGTGTATTATATTATATTATTATAATATATATATATATATATATATATATATATATATATATATATATATACTCTGCATTTAGCAAAGACTATATATTCAGTGTTTACTCGATATTCAGTCAGTGCAGGCAGTGTATTAATACTGACAGGTATTTTCCAGCCATCTTGGGTGACAATTTCAGGAAGTCTATGTTGAGAGGGATCTGGAGGAAACAGTGCATGGCTTCATCCACCCATTGAGTTTCCTTCTCTGAGATTTCCTCTTCCAAATGAGTGGGTATGTATGGGTAGAGATACCCATATTCTTCTGCCACTTTCTTTATTATTATCCGCTGCAACTTTGACAGCCGAGGCAGGGTTTTGTGCTCCCCATATCCGGGTAGAACCCGGGTGTCTGGGGCATGCTGAACTGAGCACCCAGTGACCACATCTGGCTTATGATCAGGCTTGATGTTAGGCATGGGCATGATGGGGCGGCCTTTGGGAACCCTTTGAGCCCAACGATCTTCCTCAAAAGATCAGGAAATGCTGATCAGCAGGGCTGCATTGGCAGACAGCTTGATCTCTACATTAGCAGCGACAACAGGGGGAACTTCACTCTCTTGCACATTACTCATTTGTTCCTCATCGCTATCACTCCACTTCCCGGTGCAAGACAACGTATCAGAAAAGAGTTCAGATAGACCCTCAAACGTAATGTCTGACTTTGTAATAGTAGAGCACTCTTCGGCTGGGATATAGTTGCACTTGGCCCTCGCTTTAACTGGCACAACTTTAGCATCCCCTTTAATGGCGACTGGCATCACCTCCCCTACGGGCACCCTACTCTCACTCCTCACTGGCTTACCCGGTTCTGGTACTTTCCTCCCGGGTGGCTCGGACATCAAGGCGAGCAGCTGGGCCCAACAGCAGCCTCAAGGAGCGGTCGGGGCACTGGGTCCTGGGGTAGTCACCGATGCAGGGTTAGCAGCTTCCTGTACGACTCTGGTGATGGCAGGTGGGCTTTGGATATCACTCCCAGCCGGGATAGCGACGTTCCTGTCCCAGTCAACTTGCATTATCCGCAGAGGTTGAGTTGGGGAGACAACCTCAAACAAGTGCTCTCTGCAGCGTCCACAGACGATCCAAGGCCTCAACTGCGTGGTCAGGCCGGAACATTTCCCACAGATCAGTCCCAAAACCTTGTAGCCTCCAGCCATATACAGGGTAAGCTTACCCATTCTGTGTATACTGCACTCCGGTGTCAGTCAGGACATGTTTCGCATCGCTCGGACCGAAAATAACACCCGGAGCATATTTTTTCCAATCCGCCATATCTCCTATGAATTGCACCATCTTCTCTCCAACCCACAATCGGATACACGTGGCAGCACTTCCTTATCTTCCTCTGCAGAGTGGGAGCTCCTTCCCCTGCCAATGGATTGGTGCGGATGTTCTCTGAGAACTGTGGCGTGCCAAAACTGTACTAGAGTCCATTTTGGGGTCTATGTTAACCCTCACAGCGCTGACTGAAAGTGTCAAAAGACCAGGCTGATCCTTTCCAATGAGTATGAGACTTGTTGGTTTTTCCCCACAGGAGACCCTAGGTAGTTGCAAGAATAATTGACAGACTCCGAGACTTCAATAGGAGGACAGCCATGCAGGGAAAGGCATCCAGCAAGATGCCACATCTGCATGTGTAAGGATGCTGTCTCCTATGACAACAGTCTTTAACAGCTCCTAACTCAAGTTGTAACAGTTCCTTCACTTCTACTACAATCACTCCTTGTAGTTCTTTAGATTACTGAGCTCCCAGTCTCTCTCATTAGACTAGATGATTCACTGCCACTGAATCCCTTGAGCTCAAGAATCATGATCTTTATTCTAAGCAAAAAAATTGTGATTCTCATTTTACCCAGAATCGTGCAGCTCTACATCATGCTATTAGAAATATTTGGAAGAGACATTGGTCTTTTCTTAAAACTCACCGCATCTTGGTCCCCTTACTCTCGGACATACCACAGGTCCTTTTTAAAAGTGTTCCCTCTTCAAAACATAAAATAGCTCCCAATGTTCTAGACCCCCCACTGAGAACTGTAGCATTTGTCGTATTTAAGTTAGGCTGCAGAAGGGTCACATCCTTTCAATCTAATGTTAGGTTGAAGTCATATTCCATCAGATCTTTTATCACCTGTTCTACGCATAATGAGGTTTATTTATTGCAGTGCCCTTATGGCCTGTAATATGTGGGCCGGACTTTGCAGGCCTTACATGTACGTTTAGGAGAACGTGGCCAATATTAAGAAGGGTTTTCCCAGGCCACAGTGTATCTAAGCATTATGCACGGGTGCGCAACAAAGACTCTTCGGGCACCTAATTTTTAACTATTGACAAATATGTTCCACATTGGAGAGGAAGCTTTGTCAAAAGGGAAATATCCAAATTATGAACCAAGTGGATCCATAACTTGAAGGTATTTTCACCTCATGGGTTGAACATTGAGTGGAATGTCAATGCATTTATTAGTAATAGTTGATCCACTTAAATGTCTGTGTTTAAGCTTTCTTTTTTATGTTATATAATAATTCACTATGTAAAGAAGGACCACAGGAACTAATTTGGAATATTTTTTATAAACGTATTGCATAAGGCTACAGTACCCTGGATAAGAGGGCAGGTCATTCCCTAAACGTATAAGAGCTCTCATGATAAGTATGCCCATGGGACTTTGAAGGGGCTGCACCAACACAAATCAAGTCAGTAAAAAGGACATTTTTTATTCATATACATGGTTAAAATCATATTAAAATACATGAAATATTAACCAAAATTAATGATAGCATAGTGGCATATATACATATAAGAAAAGCCAATAGATAGCCCGAAGCTCAACACGTTTCGTAAATAAGTGTTCACTTCTTCAGGAGATAATGGTGTTCAAAGCAGTATCTGCAGAGAGACCAATGTTAATTTTGGCAGCACATTTTAATTTAGTTTTAGTCTTATGCCGCGTACACACGGTCGGACTTTCTATCCTACTTGGTCCGGCACACTTTCCGACGGACTTTGTCCGCCAGGTGCGCCGGACTTTAAAACGGACGGACTTGCCCACACACACCCGGACTTTCCGGCGGGCTAAGTCCGCCCGTCTTTCCGACGGACTTTCGCCGGAGTTCCGGCGGACTTTCAGAATGAACGGACTTGCCCACACACGGACAAGTCCGTTCATTTTGAACGTGACTCAGGTGCGACGGGACTAGAAAAGGATGTCAATCTTGCCGCTTTTATCGGCGAGATTGACACCTTGCGAGCCCCGTCGCGGGGCATACCAGGCCCTTAGGTCTGGTATGGATTATAAAGGGAACCCCCCTACGCCGAAAAAACGGCGTGGGGTCCCCCCTAAAATCCATACCAGACCCCGATCCGAGCACGCAGCCTGGCCGGTCAGGAAAGGGGGTGGGGACGAGCGAGCGCCCCCCCCCCTCCTGAACCGTACCAGGCCGCATGCCCTCAACATGGGGGGTGGGTGCTTTGGGGGAGGGGGGCGCCCTGCGGGGCCCCCCCACCCCAAAGCACCTTGTCCCCATGTTGATGAGGACAAGGGCCTCTTCCCGACAACCCTGGCCGTTGGTTGTCGGGGTCTGCGGGCGGGGGCTTATCGGAATCTGGGAGCCCCCTTTAATAAGGGGGCCCCCAGATCCCGGCCCCCCACCCTATGTGAATGAGTATGGGGTACATGGTACCCCTACCCATTCACCTAGGGAAAAAGTGTAAGTAATAAAACACACTACACAGGTTTTTAAAATATTTTATTAAACAGCTCCGGGGGGGGGGATCTTCCTCCGGCTTCGGGGGTCTTCTTCCGGCTTCGGGGGTCCCTCCGCTTCATCTTCTCCCGGCGTCCGGTTGGTTCTTCTCCGCTCTCTTCTCCCGGTGTTCCTGTTCTTCGGCCGGCTCCTCTGCTGTCTTCAAGTAGCTCTCTTGCCAGCAGAGGTCCGGACTTCTGGGCTTCTGGGCTTCTGGGCTTCTCTTCCCCAGATGTTGACACGACGCTCTCTCCTGCTGGACTGCTCTCCGAGGGCTGCGTTGTGACTTATATAGGCGGAGACCCCGCCCCCTTTTGATGTCACAGTCCCTGGGCATGCTGGGACTGTGACGTTTTAGGGGGCGTGGTCAACATCACCCAGTGACCACGCCCCCTAAAACGTCACAGTCCCAGCATGCCCAGGGACTGTGACATCAAAAGGGGGCGGGGTCTCCGCCTATATAAGTCACAACGCAGCCCTCGGAGAGCAGTCCAGCAGGAGAGAGCGTCGTGTCAACATCTGGGGAAGAGAAGCCCAGAAGCCCAGAAGCCCAGAAGCCCAGAAGTCCGGACCTCTGCTGGCAAGAGAGCTATTTGAAGACAGCAGAGGAGCCGGCCGAAGAACAGGAACACCGGGAGAAGAGAGCGGAGAAGAACCAACCGGACGCCGGGAGAAGATGAAGCGGAGGGACCCCCGAAGCCGGAAGAAGACCCCCGAAGCCGGAGGAAGATCCCCCCCCCCGGAGCTGTTTAATAAAATATTTTAAAAACCTGTGTAGTGTGTTTTATTACTTACACTTTTTCCCTAGGTGAATGGGTAGGGGTACCATGTACCCCATACTCATTCACATAGGGTGGGGGGCCGGGATCTGGGGGCCCCCTTATTAAAGGGGGCTCCCAGATTCCGATAAGCCCCCGCCCGCAGACCCCGACAACCAACGGCCAGGGTTGTCGGGAAGAGGCCCTTGTCCTCATCAACATGGGGACAAGGTGCTTTGGGGTGGGGGGGCCCCGCAGGGCGCCCCCCTCCCCCAAAGCACCCACCCCTCATGTTGAGGGCATGCGGCCTGGTACGGTTCAGGAGGGGGGGGGGCGCTCGCTCGTCCCCACCCCCTTTCCTGACCGGCCAGGCTGCGTGCTCGGATCGGGGTCTGGTATGGATTTTAGGGGGGACCCCACGCCGTTTTTTCGGCGTAGGGGGGTTCCCTTTATAATCCATACCAGACCTAAGGGCCTGGTATGTCCCGCGCTCGCCGCAATAGGAAAATTTGTTTTTCCTATTGCAGCGAGCGCGAGATGCAATACCCTGCCCTCGTGTCGTATCTGGTCCGTCGGACCAGCATACACACGAGCGGGCTTTCCGTCGGACCAGCACACACACGAGCGGACTTTCCGCCCGAAACTGAGTCTGGCGGAAAGATTTAAAACTTGTTTCAAATCTAGGTCCGGCGGGCTTTTGGGAAGAAGTCCGCCGGAAAAGTCCGCCGCCGCCCACACACGGGCGGATTGTCCGGCACACTCTGGTCCGCCGGACCAAGTATGCCGGAAAGTCCGACCGTGTGTACGCGGCATTAGTCTTTTGACTAAAATGTTATTTTAGTTTTAGTCCCATTTTATTCATCTGCAATTGTTTTAGTCGTATTTAGTCGATTAAAATTTCCAGTACATTTTAGTCGATTAAAACTTATTTCAGTCATCTAAAATCAAATTGATTTAGTTAAATTGTAGTGCATTATTTAAGCTTTTCTCTACAATTTCCAAACTCATTATATACTCCTGAAGTGAAAAATCAAATATGTTATTATTTATGGTATTAAGGTTTGAACGTGCACTACAGACACAGATTTAGTCGTTATATAATGTCTTTATTTATGAAAAGTTTTGTTACAAGAATATTGCTTTTTTGACAGAAGTGTAACATTAAAAAAAAATGATGCCACCATGCAGTGCACATTTGCATACAATTTAACAGTTCAAGAAACTGAACAGGACACAGCAAAACATTTAAGCAGCTACAAGCACACAGCACACAGCACAGGCATCGTCATTGGCAGTCTGGCACAGCATAAGAAACCAATAGGAATAGCAAATAGATAATCCCAAAACTCCATGCGTTTTGTGAAACAATGTTCACTTATTCAGGAGATAACGGTGTTCAAAGGAATATCTGCAGAGAGACCATGTCATTAATACACCATAACAGGCCCAGACTGGGACAAAAAATAGGCCCGGGCATTTTGGATTGAGCAGCCCATGACATGTTAACCGGCCCCTTCCCCACTCTCCACCCTGACAGATCCCCTGAGAGAGGGAAGGGGGGAACCCAGCAGAGGTGTGGAGGGGGGGGTGCGACCAGGAAAGAGCATGGGGGTTGGAGAGCACAGGGAAGAACCTTGAGAACATGGGGTGGGGCGAGAGCACAGGGGAGAGGCAGAGAACACAGGGAGGAAGAGGAGAGCACAGGGGGGCAGCGGAGAGCATGGGGGGAGGTGGAGAGCCCAGGGAGGACAACGGAGAGCATGGGGGATGTGGACAGCACAGGAGGGCTGGCGGAGAGCATGGGGTGATGGGAAGACCGGGAAGAGCACAGGGGGGAGTGGCGGAGAGCATAGGGGGAGGTGGAGAGCATGGGGGGAGGTGGAGAGCACAGGGGGAAGCGGAGAGCATGGGGGTAATGTGGAGAGCACGGGGGGGGTGGCAGAGAGCACGGGGGGGTGGCAGAGAGCATTGGGGAGGTGGAGAGCATGGGGGGGAGGTGGAGAGCATGGGGGGGAGGTGGACAGCATGGGGGGGAGGTGGACAGCATGGGGGGGAGGTGGAGAGCATGGGGGGGTGGAGAGTATGGGGGGGAGGTGGAGAGTATGGGGGGAGGTGGAGAGTTTGAGGGGGAGGTGGACAGCATGGGGGGGAGGTGGACAGCATGGGGGGGAGGTGGAGAGCATGGGGGGGAGGTGGAGAGCATGGGGGGAGGTGGAGAGTTTGAGGGGGTGGCAGAGAGCATGGGGGGGAGGTGGAGCGTATGGGGGGAAGGTGGAGAGTATGGGGGGGTGGCAGAGAGCATGGAGGGAGGTGGAGGGCATCGGGGGGAGGTGGAGAGTATGGGGGGGTGGCAGAGAGCATGGGGGGAGGTGGAGACTATGAGGGGGTGGCAGAGAGCATGGGGGGGAGGTGGAGTGTATGGGGGGAGGTGGAGAGTATGGGGGGAGGTGGAGAGTATGGGGGGAGGTGGAGAGTATGGGGGAAGGTGGAGAGCATGGGGGGTGGCAGAGAGCATGGGGGGTGGCAGAGAGCATGGGGGGTGGCAGAGAGCATGGGGGGAGGTGGAGATTATGAGAGGGGGGGAGGTGGAGAGTATGAGGGGGTGGCAGAGAACATGGGGGGTGGCAGAGAGTATGGGGGTGGCAGAGAGTATGGGGGTGGCAGAGAGTATGGGGGTGGCAGAGAGTATGGGGGTGGCAGAGAGCATGGGGGGTGGCAGAGAGCATGAGGGTGGCAGAGAGCATGGGGGGTGGCAGAGAGCATGGGGGGTGGCAGAGAGCATGGGGGGTGGCAGAGAGCATGGGGGGTGGCAGAGAGCATGGGGGGAGGCAGAGAGCATGGGGGGGAGGTGGAGAGTATGAGGGGGTGGCAGAGAGCATGGGGGGAGGTGGAGTGTATGGGGGGAGGTGGAGAGTATGGGGGGAGGTGGAGAGTATGGGGGGAGGTGGAGAGTATGGGGGAAGGTGGAGAGCATGGGGGGTGGCAGAGAGCATGGGGGGTGGCAGAGAGCATGGGGGGTGGCAGAGAGCATGGGGGGAGGTGGAGATTATGAGAGGGGGGGAGGTGGAGAGTATGAGGGGGTGGCAGAGAACATGGGGGGTGGCAGAGAGTATGGGGGTGGCAGAGAGTATGGGGGTGGCAGAGAGTATGGGGGTGGCAGAGAGTATGGGGGTGGCAGAGAGCATGGGGGGTGGCAGAGAGCATGAGGGTGGCAGAGAGCATGGGGGGTGGCAGAGAGCATGGGGGGTGGCAGAGAGCATGGGGGGTGGCAGAGAGCATGGGGGGAGGCAGAGAGCATGGGGGGGAGGTGGAGAGCATGGGGGGTGGCAGAGAGCATGGGGGGAGGTGGAGAGTATGAGGGGGTGGCAGAGAGCATGGGGGGAGGCGGAGAGTATGGGGGTGGCGGAGAGCATGGGGGGTGGCAGAGAGCATGGGGGGTGGCAGAGAGCATGGGGGGAGGTGGAGAGCATGGGGGGAGGTGGAGAGTATGGGTGGCAGAGAGCATGGGGGGTGGCAGAGAGCATGGGGGGTGGCAGAGAGCATGGGGGGGTGGAGAGTATGGGGGGTGGCAGAGGGCATGGGGGGAGGCGGAGAGCATGGGGGAGGCGGAGAGCATGGGGGAGGCGGAGAGTATGGGGGAGGCGGAGAGCATGGGGGGTGGCAGACAGCATGGGGGGTGGCAGACAGCATGGGGGGTGGCAGACAGCATGGGGGGTGGCAGAGAGCATGGGGGGAGGCAGAGAGTATGGGGGGGAGGTGGAGAGTATGGGGGGGTGGAGAGTATGGGGGATGGCAGAGAGTATGGGTGCGGTGGAGAGCCCTGCGGGAGCAGCAGAGAGAAGCAGGATAGGAGGATCGGTGGGGGTGGCTGCATATAGAAGAATCATTTTCTCCATCTTCCTCCTGAAGTCTCGGAATGCCTGCTTCTCCTCTACCTCTCACAGGCATTCCGATACTGCAGGAGGAAGATGGAGAAAATAATTGTTCTATATGCAGCCACCCCCCACCGATCCTCCTATCTAGTTCACAGGGGAGGCTGAACTTACGTTTTCTGTTCCGGCAAGTCTCGACATAACACCGGCTCCAAGGTGTCTGCTCTGGCTCCTCCCCCCGGCACTGACGGCTGACCTATACGTGCGGCCGTTCAGCCGTGGTGAGGCCGAAGGCGTCTCATTTAGCTCCTCCCCCCGGCGCCGATGGCTGAGCTCCGGGCGGCCGCGGAGAGGCTGGATAAGCGGCACAAGCTCAAGCCTTGGGCCATGCAAGGACTTGCAGCCTGGCGGCCCCAGCGGCCGCGGCCCACCGGGCAAATGCCCGGTTTGCCCTATGGCCAATCCGGGCCTGCACCATAATGAAAAACATATAAAAAAAAAGAAAGGAGGAAGGATAACATAAAGACACTTTCCAAAAAAAAAAAATTTATAAAGGTGATGAGCAATAAAAACCATAACTTACCCACCAATCAAAAAACATGTTTAAAAACGTGTTTAACATAAAAAAAAAAGGGGGTGCAATGAAGGGTGCAACAGGAAAAGCTAAGGAAAGGCAGAGTACCACCAAACAAGGGCCATACAGCAGAGACCAGAATATGAGGGTCCACAAAGGAAGTGGACAGCTGCAAAGAAGTATCAAAAATAAAATAGATAGATAATAATTTTTATTTTTGATACTTCTTTGCAGCTGTAAACTTTCTTTGTGGACCCTCGTATTCCGGTCTCTGCTGTATGTCCCTTGTTTGGTGGTACTCTGCCTTTCCTCAGCTTCCGGCTCCCAATTAAACTTCCTCCATGGTGCATGGTGGTGTTTTTGTTTATGCTAGAGAAGAATTTCTTATTTTTATACATGTTTTTTGATTGGTCGGTAATGGCTCGTACACACAATCAGAAAATCGTACGAAAAATACTGCTTTTGAAGCAATCATACGATAATCTGATCGACGGTACACAGCTTTCGAGAGCCGATCATGACAATTCATGCAAAATTATCCGATGGGACAAGCATGAAAAATTCTCTCGTACGATACCAGATCGTATGATTTTCGTTTAATCTGTACAGTTTTTGTTTGAAAATACAATACCAATACACTACAATACATTACATGACCTCTGTACGAAATTTTTTGGAACTTTAGTAAACTCTTAATTTTCGATATGAAATTAGTATGCAAAAAAAACCAGACGATCATTCGTCTGATAATCCCATTGTGTGTACCAGGCATTAGTTATGTTTTTTATTGCTCATCACCTCTTTAATATTTTTATTTTTTTTGGAAAGCATCTTTGTTATGCTCCCTCTTTTTTTTATATGCTTTTCATTATGGTGTATTAATGACATGGGGGTTGATTTACTAAAGGCAAATCCACTGTGCACTACAAGTGCACTGCAAGCGTAGTCGCTGTAGAACCAAGGGGAAGCTCTGCTGATTTCTATAATCCAATCATGTGCAAGCAAAAATGCTGTTTTTTATTTTCCTTGCATGTCCCCCTCAGATCTACAGTGACTGCACTTCCACGTACACTTGTAGTGCACAGTGGATTTGCCTTTAGTATATAAACCTCATGATCTCTCTATGTTAATTTCGTCAATGAAAACCTTTCTGTCAAAATTTTTGTTTTGTTTTTTACAGTGACAAAAACAAAATGAAAAGTATACCACATTTTCGTCCACTGACGAAAACTATGACAAAAATAAATTCCATTTTCATTAACGAACTAAAACAAAACAAAAATGTGAGGCAGGGACGTTTACCCTCGGAACGTCCAGTTTCCACTGCGCTTTTTCTGCTTCCGCTCCCAGCAAGCAAGCAAGCGAGTTGAGTTTGTAGCTCCTCAGACCACCATCCAGAGCACTGTATAGCATTACAGGCCTCCTCAAACCACCATCCAGAGCACTGCGGAGCATTACAGGCACTGTCCAGAGCACTGTGCAGCATTACAGATCTCCTCAGACCACTGTCCAGAGCACTGTGGAGCATTACAGGCCTCCTCATACCACTGTGCAGCATTACAGGCCTCCTCAGACCACCGTCCAGAGTACTGTGCAGCATTACAGGCCTTCTTAGACCACTGTCCAGAGCACTGTGTAGGATTACAGTGAATGGCAAAAGCTCATATCTTTGCATGACCTACTGCTGCCTTTTGCGGAACATACTAAAACCCTCCAGTGACACCATGTCCATATCCCTGGCTGTCCGTGCCCTCTTTGATCTACTCCTTGAGGACTTTAAACAGAACACTAGCTACCAAGACCTTGCCACAATTGCACAGGGGATGAAAGAGAATGTAAACCAGCGATTTGCTTCATTCTTAGATCTAACTGATGTGTTCTCGCCACGTGCAGCAGCTGTCCCTTGTTGATGAGGTGGATGAGGTGGATGCTTAAAAAAAAAAGGAGTATGCCGTAAGAAAATCCACATTACCCCACACACACAGAGGGTATTCAGTGTCACAGATGACCTCTCTAGAGGCCGGCAGAATAGAGCAAGGGTCATTTTGGTACCAAGTGCTTTCATTAAAATGAATCAAAACAAATAGAAGTGTTTTATTCTCCAGGTATTTGTATTTATTACATAAGTAATACTTGTGGGCTGTGCTTATTGCGATAGGAAGAATCAATATTTTCAGCAACAGTTTTAATTGTCAATTAAAAGCATTGACAAATTTGACAGTAGAGGTAAATAGAAAAATAGATCAGTAACTGTCAAAAAGGGCAGCCTTACGTCGGGTTCCTGCCCCTAGTAGTCTTTTTAGTGTGATATTTACCTCTATTGTCATTGCGAAGAGAGAGAGGAGTTGATAAAAAGTGGTGACTGTTATATTCCACACACTAATGGCATTATTGTAGACTGTGCACTTTTTATTTGAATGTATCTGAGAATTAGAACTGTTGAAATAATAAACTGACAGTAAATTCATAGTTGCCAACAGTCCCGATTTTCCCGGGACAATCCCGACTTTGGGACCCTTGTCCCGATTGGAGGCTGTCCCGAATCGGAATTTTGCCCAGGGAAATCGGGAATGTTTGCATTTTAATTTTTTGGGCAGCTGGCTTCAGCAAAATGGCCGCCGGCGCCGCCGCTACATTGTTCCCCCTTGTGTTCAGTGGAGGGAGGAAGGCGGATCAATCCGTGCAGCCAAATAATCGGCTTCTCTCTTTACACTGAAGCCGGGTTTAGCTGCACGGATCGGCCCCTCCACTCTCCACTGATCACATGGCGCCGGCGGCCGCTCATGCCGTGTAAGATGTTCCTTCTGCTGTAATGGACGTGCTGGGGGGCGTTATGGGAGGGGAGGGTCTGCAGTGAGGGGGTCTGCAGTGAGGGGGGTCTGCAGTGAGGGGGGTCTGCACTGAGGGGGTCTGCACTGATGGAGGGGGGTCTGCACTGAGGGGGGTCTGCACTGATGGGGTCTGCACTGATGGAGGGGGGTCTGCACTGAGGGGAGTCTGCACTGAGGGGGTCTGCACTGAGGGGGGTCTGCACTGAGGGGGGTCTGCACTGAGGTGGGTCTGCACTGTGGGGGTCTGCACTGATGGAGGGGCGTCTGCACTGAAGGGGTCTATACTGATAGATGGGGGGACTGCACTGAGGGGGTTCTTTATTGAGGGAGAGGGGTCTGTACTGAGGGGGTCTATACTTATGAGGGGGGTCTACACTGAGGGGGTCTAAACTGATGGAGGGGGTCTGTACTTAGTGGGGGGGTCTGTATGAGGGAGGAGGATCTATACTGCTGGAGGGGCGGTCTGTACTTAGTAGGGGGGTCTTTACTAAGGGAGGAGGGTCTGTACTGAAGGGGGATCATAGTTGGTGGAGGGGAGGTGACACCAATTTTTTTCCGCACCAGGTGACACCAGCTGTAGTGACGCCACTGGCTCTTGTCTCTGCAGCAATTTAACTTTAATGTACAGGAGGGGGTTAACTATATACAGGAGGAGGGGGATAACTATATACAGGAGGAGGGGGGGTTACGTATATACAGGAGGGGGGTTAGCTATATACAGGAGGAGGGGGTTAACTATATACAGGAGGGGGAGGGTTAACTATATACAGGAGGAGGGGGGTTAACTATATACAGGAGGAAGAGGGTTAACTATATACAGGAGAGGGGTTAACTATATACAGGAGGGGGGTTAACTATATACAGTAGGGGGAGGGTTAACTGTGTACAGGAGAGGGGAGGGTTAACTATATACAGGAGGGGGTTAACTATGTACAGGGGGGGGAACTATGTACAGGGGGGGAACTATGTATAGGGGGGATACTATGTACAGGGGGGTAACTATGTACAGGGGGGTAACTAGGGGGAGAGGGGAAACTATGTGCGGGGGGGTAACTATGGCTCTGCCTGGGACACTGATTTAAGGACTGAGGCTGGGAACACTGGTGTAAAGACTGACTGTGCTGGGGGCACCTGATGCAAGGAGGGACTCTGCTGGGGGCACCTGATGCAAGGAAGGACTCTGCTGGGGGCACCTGATGCGAGGACGGACTCTGCTGGGGGCACCTGATGCAAGGAGGGACACTGCCGGGGGCACCTGATACGAGGACGGACTCTGCTGGGGACACCTGATGCAAGGGCAGACTCTGCTATGGACACCTGATACAAGGACAGACTCTGCTGGGGACACCTGATGCAAGGACGGACTCTGCTGGGGGCACCTATTGCAAGGATGGACTCTGCTGGGGACACCTGATGCAAGGACAGATTCTGCTGGGGACACCTGATGCAAGGACAGACTTTGCTGGGGGCACTTGATGCAAGGAAGGACTCTGCTGGTGGCAGGCGACATGGCTAGTGACACACTCACTGATCCCACTGATTCGGCATTATGGTGAGTTGAATGATTTTATATTACGGGATGATTGAAGCGCTAACACCAGGTGTTTGGAGTATCTTTATCTGCTGATTGTTATACTTTCAAGAATACACATATTTCTATTGTGTAGGATCTGGGGCTGCTGTCCATTCATTCCTCTCTCCCCCTTTCCCTCTCCATCCCTCATTCATCTGACTCTAACCACACCCCCTTTGGGTCACACCCATTTAAGCCACGCCCACTATTTCACTAAACCACGCCCATGTTTCGCACGCCACAGGTTTCTTTTTTATTGCTATGCCACACCCACAAACGTAGGCCCCACCCCCTAATTATTATACGGCTCCACCTACAGCCAAAAAAGTGTCCCACAAATTTTTTTTGCAGTGTTGGCAACTATGTAAATTGATTCTTATTGTAGAAATAAGCATTACCCTCGAGTATTGGTTTCTTATGCTGTGCCAGACTGCCAGTGACTGTGCTGTGTGCTGTCTGCTTGTAGATGCTAAAATGTTTTGCTGTGTCCTGTTCAGTTTCTTGAACTGTTAAATTTTATGCAAATGTGCACTGCATTGTGGCATCATTTTTTTTTAACGTTACACTTCTGTCAAAAAAGCAATATTCTTGTAACAAAACTAGGTTTTCTTAAATAAAGACATTTTATAACGACTAAATCTGTGTCTGTAGTGCATGTTCAAACCTTAATACCATAGATAATAACATACTGTATTCGATTTTTCACTTCAGGAGTATATAATGAGTTTGGAAATTGTAGAGAAAAGCTTAAATAATGCATTACGATTTAACTAAAGCCATTCGATTTTAGATTACTAAAATTAGTTTTAATCAGCTAAAATGTACTGGAGATTTTAGTCGACTAAATACGACTAAAACAATTGCAGATGACTAAAATGGGACTAAAACTAAAATGGCATTTTAGTCAAAAGACTAAGACTAAAACTAAATTTAAATTTGCTGCCAAAATTAACACTGGTCTCTCTGCAGATACTGCTTTGAACTCCATTATCTCCTGAAGAAGTGAACACTGTTTTATGAAACATGTTGCGCTTTGAGAATACCTATTGGCTTTTCTTATATGTATATATGCCACTATGCTATCATTAATTGTGTTTAATATTTAATGTATTCTATTACGATTTTAACCACGTATATGAATAAAAAAAATATTTTTTACTGAATTGATTTGTGTTAATGAAGATCCCTCAAAGTCCCATGAGCATTTTTTATAAGAATTTATATATATATATATATATATATATATATATATATATATATATATATATATTCTTTTATATATAAATTTATTTATTTCATCCTGGGATTTTTTTCCGGTGTTATAATGCCTATTATGGCCTTGATTTAAATAATTAAGTTTTTTTATTTATATTTTCTATGGTCTTTTTGGAATTTTTATATTGGGGTGCAATTTTTTTATATGGCCACAAGATAGCTTGTTAGGGCGCATGCTCTATTATGAAGTCTTACCATTCAATTACATTGTATTTAAATCAAGTGGTACCGAGTCACGGCTTTCCGGGCCCCTGATGACATCAATCATGACAAAACGTGCTTAGGGTGGAACCGGCTGTCGCAACGTCACCACATTCTGCATGTTCCCACATTGCATAGTAGAGTTTGGAGTCTCGGCTGAGACCGATTGCCATACACCGTTTTTAGTGCTTTTTACTGTGTTTTATTACAATAAAGCATCCTAAAAGGATTTTATAGTATGCAAACCTGGTGCTCTGTTTTTTCTTCATTCCCAGGGACCATGAGGGGTGGAGAACCTGTGCGAGGAGGCCTGAGAGCAGACTCTTGATTCCAGCAGTAAGAGTTTACTCACACAAGCGTTCCTTGACTCCTCTTTGACAGAGAGTCACACATCTTCTAGTAAGCCGAAATCTTCAGTGGGTGCAAGGGCACATAGTGTTCTTCTTCAATAGGTGGAGCTGGGAGACGCAGAGATTTAATATGATACAGTTTGCATTCAATATATGGGTGTTGGACTTTTTTTTTTTTTAAAGAAAACAAGTTTATTTGGAAGCAATTAAAACATATTGGCACAATACATGTTATGCAATACAGTATGAGGATACAAAATAAACACAAACAGGTACATTATCCTGAATATCCAGGGTACTATGTAGTTTGTCTTTGCATCTAGTGTCCAACTATATTCTCCAGATAAGTATTCCATCTCCCTACACCATGGACTCTTTTGGGTATCCGTCATTTTGCAGTGTACTACGATTCCTATATGTGACTTGAGGAGACGCTTGATTCGCGTAGTACGTTCAGGTGTAATTGCCTATTCAGAGCATGTATCTGGGACGTCAAGCAACCTATCCCAGACCTTGTTATATTTGGCAGGACAGCCCCTGTGCCGGTATATAACTTTCTTGTATGGTAGATTTGAATTTATTTCCCCTATCCAAGCCTGGACAGTGGGGGGGGGGGTATTTCGCATCAAGTATTTGGCTACTAGCTTCCTAGCGCTAAAAAGGGTTTCATATAGGAAGGTGGCTAAGGATTTATCAATCCTTCCCATCACCCCCAATGGGAGTTGTGCCCAGGATTGGTTCGAGTTTTTTAGATAGGCGAATAGCAGTTCTATGTTATTGGTAATATATTCTAGTGGCTCTCTGGTGATCTGTGTTCCTAAATATTGAATAGAGGACACCCTGTGCAGTGGGAGGGATGCAGCATCGCCAGTTGGAGGAGATAGGTCTAGGGGTAGGATTTGTGAATTAGACCAGTTTATGCGCAGTCCTGAATGTTTTCCGAAATCATCGATGGTCTGGAGGGCAGTCTGTAGAGACAGGTCTGTGTCCTCCAAATAGATGAGCATGTCATCCGCGTACATGCTCACTGTTTCCACTAGAGAGCCCAGCCGAAGACCATGGATGTTCTAAGTGAAATGGCGAGTGGTTCTGCAGCTAGGGCGTACAGTAGTGGGGATAATGGGCAACCCTGCGGGGTCCCTTGCTCAAGAAGGAAGGGGTCAGACATTCACCTGTTTACTGCCACACGGGCCTCTGGGGAGAATTATAGCAACTTTACCCATTTGACAAAATTGGGATTGAACCCGAAGCCTTTCAAGCACTCCCAGAGGTATCCCCATTCCACAGAGTCGAACGCCTTGGCGGCATCCAACACTATCACTGCTCTGGTACCCACTGTCTCATGACACGCTTGGAGATTCATATGTAGTCAACAGATATTCATGGCTGTATTTTTTCCGGGCATGAATCCCGTTTGGTCAGGATGGATAAGGGATAAAATGATTTGATTAAGGCGAGTGGCTAGTACTTTTGCCAGTATATTTATGTCTACCTGGAGCAGTGAGATTGGACCGTAGGAATCCGGGTATTGGGGATTATTGCCTGGTTTGGTAAGTACAATAATCACCACTTGACGAATAGATTCGGATTCAAATATATGGTTATAAAGCTTCAGAAGTTCAGGGATCAATACCTCTGAATATGCTGCGTAAAAGTCTAATGGTAGGCCATCCTGACCAGGGGCTTTAGCGGGCGCAAGAGATGCAATTGCCAATGCAATCTCATCCGTGGTGAGGGGGGCCTCTAGGTCTGTTACCTGGGTTTCAGATAGCTGAGGGAAGGGTATAGTTTACAGAAAGGCCTGGGTCTACTGTGTAGTGACATCTACTTGGGAGGAGTACAAGTTAGCATAGTATGAGCAAAATGCCGCAGCCACCGACGATGGGTCCATTATAGGTGTATTCTGTGGATCCAGCTAGGATACCACCACCTGTGGCCTAGTATCTTGATGGGCCAGGTATGCCAAAAGCTTTCCCACCCGCTCTCCCTGTTCGAACACTCGTTGCCTCGAGAAAAAGTGTTTCTGTTTGGCTTTTTCATAGTGTAATTGATCGACTATACGCGTTTGGAGCTTGGGTGTCGAGGCATTGATCGGTGTGGGGTCTGACAAAAATTCGTTTGTTACAAACACTAGTCTGTCTGAGGCCCGCTGGAGCAGTAGTTTGGAGGAAGCCTTCAGTCTATTTATGTGTCTGGACAGAGTAGAGCGGAAATGTAGTTTAAATGCTTCCCATATTAGGCCTATAGACGCAGTACCTCGATTTGTATTAAAATAGAACTGCCATTCCCTCTGTATGTCATCTTGATTGTTTAGGGCTGACAACCAGAAAGGGTGAAGGCGCCAAGTACGTGGCCATGCTTGGGGTGCGAGGCGTAGAGAAGCCCAGCATGGAGCGTGGTCAGACAGGGATCTGGTGTGGTACCCTGAGTCCTCAAGCATGGGGAGTAAAACGTCCGAGATCATGATAAAATCTATATGGGACATGGAGGAGTGTGTCGCTGATAAACATGAAAAGGCCTGAGTGTCTGGGTATATATAGCGCCATGCGTCTGTCAGTGAGAATTCTGTCAATGTGCGGCTCAAGCGGGTGGTGTTGGGGAGTTGGATAGTCTGGCTCAAGTGTAGTCTGTCTTTAGTTGGATTTAGTATCATATTAAAGTCCCCAAGCCAAATGGCTGGGATTGCAGGGTACTGTGCCATATATAAGAATCCCTCATTTACCACATTAGAGTTGTAAGGCGGGGGAACATAGTAGGCCAGAATAAGGTATTGCGTACCATTTCAATTCCAAATTGGGTTGTTTTAGCAATGAAAATGGAGACGCCACAGGAATAGGGTGTGTGGGTGGCATGGTATGCCCATCCTATCCATGGGCGTTTAATTGCCCGCTGGAGTTGGCCGGTAACATGTGTCTCAACCAGAACTATGATATCCGCTCGGTAGGATTTGAGACAGCCAAACACCGCTGTGCGCTTAAGTTGATCCCAGATCCCACGGACGTTCCAGGTTAGGAATTTTATGGTGGCCATGTATTATTGGGGTGAATGTTTTCCAGGGGAGTGGCGGATCAGTCCCCAGAACAGGGTCATCTACATAATACGGAGGTGTGTATAAACCAAAGCCTTGCATTAGCAAAATGTACCATATGTGCCTACATCTTATAATATATCAGCTTCCCCAACTTAGCTGGAGCATAAATCCCATAACCTGTGCGGAATTGTCGTAGCAACATTCTAACTATGGGAGTAGGCAATACCGCATCAACCTTTCTATCACCCACACGGGTCGTATGGGTAGTATGGGTGATAGTCTATCCGTCTATCTATCTATCTATCTATCTATCTATCTATCTATCTATCTATCTATCTATCTATCCGGGGGGCGAACATTCGCTGGTTGCGGACCCAGCTGTAGGACTTGCGGCTTATGTATATTACCAGTGTTCGTTTGGTTGGTAGTGTCTGTGAGCTCGCTCTCGGTAGACAGTAACAAGAAAATGAGTAATACTATCAAATAAAAGAACAGGAAAGCCCCCCACCCCCCCAATATTTTGGAGAAAAGAAAAAAAAAAGGGAAAAAACAAAAATTTAACAAGAAGAGCAAACGAGAATCAGTTTATGTTTCAGCACATCGTCCCCAGTTCAAAACTAGTATTGAGTATGACAATATGGGTCAGGGTCATCTGTTGGTGCTGACTTGTGAGCATAGTGTCCATCTTGCTGGGGGTAGCATGGAGCTAATGGCACAGGCATGCAACACAAAGGATAAGAGGGGGGGAGTACGGGCCTCTTAAAGAAAAAAAAAAAAAGGAAGGATGTGAGTATAACGCACAGTACTGTTATAGTCTGGGGAAGGCCGTACCACATAATTAATAGAGTGCAGGAGATGGGCTGTGGGCATATTTCCAATGCTATCACAATATGTGGGTCA
Source organism: Aquarana catesbeiana (assembly GCF_042186555.1). NCBI lineage: Eukaryota > Metazoa > Chordata > Amphibia > Anura > Ranidae > Aquarana > Aquarana catesbeiana. The sequence continues at coordinate 699,835,819 of NC_133325.1, read as the reverse complement.
GGCTTCCTTAATGAAACTGGGTATACAGTGGCTTACCCACAGTACAAGGCAGGTGAAGGTCTCCATCAGGCAGGGCGGTTTCTGTCCGCATCATGCTGATCCAGCCAGGCCGAGGCTAATTCTGGGTCTTCAACAAAATGTGCTTGGTCTTCTCCCACAATGTGGAGACGGGCCGGAAATAACATGGCGTATTTCAAGTGATGACCCCTTAGACGCTGCTTGACATTAACAAAGCGAGCCCTCTGTTTCTGGACCTCCGCTGAGAAGTCGGGAAATACCGATATGTAACAATCAAAAAAGTGAAAAAAGTGCAGCGCTAAAAGATGATATCAATGATGATGAGAGAAATCAACATAGCAAAAATATAAAATGTGATCACTACCAATATGTATCCAGTTTGAAAAGGAATGTTCCCTTGTGGCGAGTCAGGCGGGGGGCGGTATCTCGATCCCGGTAATTTAGGAGCTTCGCAATGAAGGTGCGTGGCGGTGCGCCTTCTGGGGGGCGGCGTGCAGGCATGTGGTGAGCATGCTCGACCACGAATGTGGTGGACAGGGCCTCCCTGCCATATGTTTTTATCAGGAGCTTCTTCAGGAAAGTGGCTGGGTCTGGGCCCTCAGGGAGTCCTATAAAGTGGAGGTTCGACCTGCGAGCCCTGTTTTCGAGGTCATCATGTTTTTGGGCCAGTTGCTGCAGTTGGCATTTCATGTCCTCATGAGAATGTTGGAGAGGGTGCAGTGTATCTTCCGCCTGACTGATTCTGGTCTCAGTCTCTTTGACCCGGTCTCGGAGTTTAGTCATGTCTTGTCTAATCAGGGAGATGTCCACCTTTATCTCCTCTATTTTGGTACTCAGGGTGGACTGACATGTAGAAATAGCCTCCAATACCTTCATAGTGTCAGGTGCTGTATGCTCCATTGGTGAGGCCGGGGGGTCGCCATCTTGCTCCTCGTGGTCCCGCTCCTGACACTAATATCTATCCAGCGATGAGGAGGCTGTAGTGTTCCTCTTCGGTGGGGACATGATGAGTGCTGTATGCTGGTCTCAAGCCGTCAGGATAATATGCAATTAGGCAGCCGTAAACATGCAGGATACTGAGTTCAGGATGTACGAGAGCGGAGCTCAGCTTACTCGCGTCCTACACCATAGCTGCCCAGGCCACGCCCCCATGGGTGTTGGACTTTTACATTATTTGCACAAACTATTTTTTTATCACCAGTGGGCAATCTATGTATTCTCTTGCATTCATCAATTTTGTTTAGTTCGGCATGTGGCTTATTGAACCAAGGTCTGCCCTGACCACAGCCTCTCCATGAATCATGTTTGTCGTCCACCGCCTGCCTTGACCACGACCTTGCCTCTGAATTTCGTTACTGGCTTCACACCTGCTAAGGCTAATCCATGCCTGATACTCCTAAAGACCACACTTTTTTTCTATTATCTTCGCTCAGTCCCTCATGTCACTTGGCCAGAGACCATAGCATTGTGTATTATGCTACAAGCAAGTATCGGCCTGATTGTCTTAAGGGAACAAGGACTGCTAAAGGTGAAGCTACACTCAACAGCTATAGTCTCTGCCCATCCAGCAAGGATTTTTTTAGACTTTTCATCAGATAAAGCCTCAGCAGTTAAAAGCCACTATGGCTGCAGGCAAGTGAGATAATGGTTCTGCAGTGTAAGGCATTGAACTATGCTTATGGTTTTTGTGGTCAAATTTAGTAATCAAAATTGCATTTGGGCCATGGAATCCTTCATGACTGCTGTGAAATCCTCCTGGGTTAAAACTGTGGAGGGGGCTCACCTGCCAGAGCTAATGAAGAGATTCAAGTTTAAAAGGTCTAAGAGAGAGCTATATGAAAAATCCTTAAGAATCCAAAGTCTTTATTGTTCAAATGCTTCAGGGGCCACACAATCCCCTTCATCAGGGGTGGAGGATAGGTTAAAAAAAAAAAAAAAACACATATAAGATCCCAAATGCCTTCACTGTCCTTGAAAGCATTCAAAACACCAAGATCTGTATTTTTGAATACTTTCGATTTTTAAAAAGTGGTGCCCTTGACATCTGGACAAACTGGAAGTGATGTCATGTAATCGCTTTTGGGTTACCAATAAAAACAGGTCCCGCCTTTATTTGGGTGTCCGACTGGCCGGCAGACGTGCCGGCTGGTAGTTGGGGTCTCCCGGGGGGGTCCCTCCCGCTGCTTATAATAGCAATTGAACAGCTAGTTAGCTGCTCCAATTGCTATTATATGAGAGCCGATCGTCGGCTCTAAAAAATGGTACCGGGGTAATTCCTGCAGCCAGTGCTCATGGCTCCTTCCCCTGCTGAGTGCCCACCATAAGCTGCTTGCTATGTGGGCACTTGTGCAGCTGATTCCTAAGCTGGCCACACAGAGGGCAGCTTGCCCCCCTAAGGTAACACTAGTATGCACTAAGGTAAAAAAAAAAAACCTATGCCTTTACAACCACTTTAAATCTATAAGCTTGAATGATAAGCTGCCAAATCCACCACAGATTGGCTTCGGGTGAGGACATCGCGGGCGCCCTGAGCAGGTAAGTGGCCCAATATTAAAAGTCAGCAGCTGCAGTATTTGTAGCTGCTGACTTTTATTTATTTTTTATGTAAACATATGAGATCATCTCTCACCGCCGGTGTTCTGCGGCTCTCCCTCCTCACACAGAAACAGCGTGTGAGGAGGGAGAGCGAACCGCTGTAAAAAAAAGTAAGTAAAAAAAAAAAACGAAAAAAGTGTCCCCACTGCCATCTGTCCCCACTGCCATCTGTCCCCACTGCCATCTGTCATCAGTGCCACATAGTGCCATCTGTCATCAGTGCCACAAGTGCCATCTGTCATCAGTGCCACCTGTCAGTGTCACGTGCCATCTGTCATCAGTGCCACGTATCAGTGCCACGTTTTAGTGCCATCTGTCATCAGTGCCACGTATCAGTGCCATCTGTCATCAGTGTCATCAGTGCCACGTATTAGTGCCATCTGTCATCAGTGCCACGTATTAGTGCCATCTGTCATCAGTATCACATGTCATCAGTGCCATCTGTCATCGGTGCCACCTGTCATCAGTGCCACATGTCATCAGTGCCACGTATTAGTGCCATCTGTCATCAGTGCCACGTATTAGTGCCATCTGTCATCAGTGCCACGTATTAGTGCCATCTGTCGTCAGTGTCACGTGTCATTGTCCTGGTGCTCCAGGGCCTTCAAAAGTGTAATAGGTAGTCAACAAGTTAGATGTGTAATTTATGCTCGTAGAACACGTGATGGTGCTCCCTGCATGTTGGGCCTCTCTATGTGGCCAGGCTGTGAAAAAGTCCCACACACGTGGTATCGTAATACTCAGGAGGAGTAGCAGAATGTATTTTGGGGTGTCATTTGTGGTATATACATGCCATGTGAGAGAAATAACCTATTACAATGACAATTTTGTGGGGAAAAAAAATCTTCATTTTGCAAAGAATTGTAGGAAAAAATGACATCAAAAACCTCACCATGCCCCTTACTAAATACCTTGGAATGTCTACTTTCAAAAAAGGGGTCATTTGGGGGGTATTTGTACTTTCCTGGCTTGTTCGGGTCGCAAGAAATGAGATATGCCGTCAGTATATCAGGTGTGATCAATTTTTTATGATTTGCACCACAACTTGTACACTCTCTAACTTTCACAAAGACCAAATAATATCCACTAATTTGGATTATTTTTTACCAAAGATATGTAGCATTATAAATTGTGGCCAAAATTTATGAAGAAAAATTACTCATTTGCAAAATTTTATCACAGAAACAAAGAAAAATGTGTTTTTTTGAAAATTTTCGGTCTTTTTTCATTTATAGCGCAAAAAATAAAAAAACCCACCAAAAGAAAGCTCTATTTGTATGGAAAAAAAGGACAAAAAATTCATTTGAGTATACAGTATTACATGACTGAGTAACTGTCATTCAAAGTGTGACAGCGCTGAAAGCTGAAAATTGGTCTGGGCAGGAGGGGGGTTTAAGTGCCCAGTAGGCAAGTGGTTAAGGTCCGAGAGTGGCCTAGCCAGTCTTCAGACCTTAATCCCATAGAAAATATGTGGAGGGAGCTGAAAGTTCGAGCTACCAAATGTAAGCCTGGAAACCTTAACCACTTCAATACCAGGCACTTAGACACCTTCCCGCCCAGGCCAATTTTCAGCTTTCAGCGCTGTCGCAATTTGAATGACAATTGCGCGGTCATACAACACTGTACCCAAACAATTTTTGTATCATTTTGTTCCCACAAATAGAGCTTTAATTTGGTGGTATTTGATCACCTCTGCGGTTGTTATTTTTTGCGCAACAAATAAAAAAAGACCGAAAATTTTGAAAGTTTTTCTTTGTTTCTGTTAAAATTTTTGGGAAATAAGTATGTTTTCTTCTTCAATGACGGGCACTGATGGGCACCGATTAGGTGGCACCAATGAGGTGGCACTGATGATGAGCACTGATGGGCACTGATAGGTGGCACCGATGGGCACTTGTAGGTGGCATTGATGGGTACTTATTGGTGGCACTAATAGGTGGCACAGATGGGCACTGATGGGTGGCACTGATGACACTGATTGATGGCACTGATGCCCCTAAGGGTGGCATTGCTGGGCATCAGTGCTATATAATGGTGCCAATCAGTGCCCATTTGTGGGCACTGATTGGCACAGATTGGGCACTGACTGGGCACATGTGGATGGCCATGGGGTACATACCTGGCCATCCACATGTCAGGTATGTCAGGGATCGCCACTAGGACCCTGGTGGTCCTAGTGGCAATCCCTGGTGGTCCAGTGTGGTGATCTGAGGGGGGACTGCGCACCCCCCCCTACCAAGGGAGCCGCCGATCGGCTCTCCTCTACTCGCGTCTGTCAGACGCGAGTGAGGAAAAGCCAATCAACGGCTCTTCCTATTGACATCGTGATCAGCCCTGATTGGACACAGCTGATCACGTGGTAAAGAGCCTCCGCCGGAGGCTAAGCCTGGGTTCACACTTGTGCGAACACAGACATTGCATGTGAGTCGCACCCACAAATCTGGGGGCGCCATTAACATTGTATTGACACCCACAGAGGGCAGTGTAAACTTCCTGTGTGAGAGATGCGATGCGGGAACCAGCGCTGTAATCGTGCCGGTCCCGCATGGCATATGTGTGAACCTAGCCTAAGTCATGTTTTGTGAAGGGTTTCACTCATTAAAGTGCAAATCAATTTATAATTTTTTAATGCGTTTTTCTGGATTTTTTGTTGTTAGTCTGTCTCACTGTTAAAATAAACCTACCAATAGGCTACCAAATTATAGACTGATCATTTCTTTGACAGTTGGCAAACGTACAAAATCAGCAGGGGATCAAATACTTTTTTCCCTCGGGGCCAGTTCACATCAGATGCAGTTCCGTGTGCTTTTTTTTCTGCACTAAAAATGCATGCACAGTGTTTTCAATGTATTCCAATGGCTCTAGTTCACACCATGCAGTCAGTTTCCAGTGCAGAAATTCATTTGTGTGAGAGAAAAAAAATGACCAGTTACACTTACCGGTAACGGTGTTTCTGGGAAGTCTTCCAGGATGGCACCCTGACAGATGACTGGTCCCACCTGACAGGAAACACAATCAAGATAGAGGTTAAAAACCCCGCCCCTCCCTGTGCTCCTCAGTTGTGAAAAAGTACTGACCCACACCAGTGCACGAGAGTGAAAACACCTCCAATGTTCAACTATTCAAATAATCACAAAACAGGTGGGAAGTAGGCCTGCCGTCCTGGAAGACTTCCCAGAAACACCGTTACCGGTAAGTGTAACTGGTCATTTTCTCAAGTCGTCTAATCCATCTAGCAATCGTTATTTTTGATGCCTGCTCACCCCTCTTCCACAAAAACTGACCAACAGATGATGAGATCTTCTGAACTCCTTTACTCTAAGTAAAGCAGCAGACACCTTCTAACGTCTAGTGAAAGGCTCTTTCCTTCTCGTTCTGTGGGTTGACACAGAAGGACAGGAGAATAATTTCCTGTGACCTATGGAACCGTGAGGTCACTTTGGGAAGGTACAGGGGGATCCTGCCTGAGGATGACTTTGTCCCCCAACAAACAAAAAAACGGCTCCTTCATAGATAGAACCTGTAAATCGCCCACCCTCCTGGCCGTTGTGATGGCCAGAAGGAAGGCGGTCTTAAAAGAAAGCAATTTAACTGAACTCTGAGCCAACGGCTCAAAAGGTGCCCTGGTTAGGGCCTCTAAGACTAGAGATAAGTCCCACAGCGGAAATTTACTCATTTGAACCGGGGACAACTTCTCCCTAGCTGTCAAAAATATTTTGACCAATGGATCCAGAGCCAGTCTTCTGTCCAAAAAGCTAGACAGTGCTGCCACTTGGACCCTAAGGGTCTTGGTTGCCAGGCCTCGATCCACCCACTCCTGTAGGAAGTCTAGGATTGTAGGAATGTCCTGTTGAAAAGTCCCCCTCGTTTCACACCAACAAGAGAAGACCCACAGACCCTGGCATGAATGCATCTAGTAATCGGCTTTCTGCTCAGTAAAAGGGTCTCTATTACTTTCTCAGAGCACCCCTTCCTGCGCAGGCTCTCCCTCTCAAGAGCCAAGCCGTCAATTTGAAAAATCCCGGGTTCGGGTGGATAAGAGGACTCTGAAGCAGAAGATCCTAATGCTCTGGGAAGTGCTGCAGAAAGGTCCCTGACCAATTTCCCAGAGTGGAAAACCAGGTCCTCTTGGGCCACCAGGGAGCAATCAGGATCAAACTGCCCCTGGACCGACTGAGTTTCTCTATAATTCTTGGGATCAGTGCTATGGGGGGAAAAGCATAAGCCAGACTGAAATCCTACTCTTGTGCTAACGCGTCCACCCCCTCGGACCCCTCCTCTCTGGACAGGGAGAAGAACCTTTTGACTCTCCTGTTTGCCCTGTAGGGGTGCCCAGTTGTTGACACACAACTCATCAGAGAGCGCGACCAGGTACCCCCCTGATGATTCAGGAAGGCCACCATCGTAGAGTTGTCAGAGAGGACATGGACCTCTCTCCCCCTGATCCTGTCCTTGAATGCTCTTAGAGCTTCCTTGACTCCGAGGAGCTCCCTGAAATTGGAGGAGTCGGTTCTCTGGAGCCTGTCCCATACACCCTGAGCCTGTAGCCCCTCTAGATGGGCCCCCCAACCCCAGGAACTCGCATCAGTTGTCACCCTGACAGCCTGAAGCTGGGTGCAAAGGTGACCTGCCCCCAACAGCTGAGAGTTGAGCCACCAAAGAAGGGACCTCTTTACCTTTCCGGGAAAGGAAACCCGTTCATCCAATGACTCCCTTTCCCGTTCCATGAGGAGAGTAGGAAATTTTGAAGGGACCTGGAGTGGGGAGCTGGGCCCAAGGCACGGCAGGAAAACAGGATGTCATGAGTCCCAGAGTCCTCATGATCAACCTTCGGGAGGCCTCCCTCAGATCTATGACTAAAGATACAGTGCGAATCAGTGCTTCTACCTTCTCCTGAGGAAGTACCAGCTTCTGCGCTACTGAGTCTGAAGGCCTAGATATAGTTTGGTCTGAGATGGAGTCAGTGAGGATTTTTCCTAATTGATCAACCACCCCAGGGATTCCAAGGTGCTTACCACCCTGTCTAGATATAAGAGCAGAGAATCCCTAGAAAGGTTGTAGACCAACAGGTCGTCTAGATAGGGGATCTGTGTGATTCCCTGTAGGTGCAGGTGAGAGACGACCTCTGCGAGAATCTTTGTAAAGACTCTCGGGCTGGCTGTCAGTCCAAAGGGCAAGGCCCGGAACTGCCAGTGCTGGATACCATAATCCGTGTGTATTGCAAAACAAAATACCTGATGCTCCGGAAAAATGGGGACTTGCAGATATGCATCTTTTAGGTCTATGGTAACCATAAAGACCTCCTTCAACAGATGCTTCCTGACCGTGTACACGGACTCCATACAAAACTTTTTGTATCGTAGGAATGTGTTTAGCTTTCTTAGATTTATAATCAAGTGGTATTTCTCGGAGGGCTTCGGGAAAAAAAAATCCCTTGTCCGCATTGACTTGCTGGTACTGGGAAGATGACCCCCTGGTCTGGCAACTGTCTGACACTCTGCAAGAGTCCTAAAGCTTTTTGTCTGTCCTTGGGTAGATAGGTAAGAAGGAAGGATTGGGGAGGTCTGGAAACAAATTCCAGTCTGTAGCCCTTTCCCTCACTGAGTTCCCACTGTGTGACAAACTGTGAGAGCCTCCCCTCTACCCTGGTGCTGGTGTCACTTGGAATCCTTGTCTGCATGCTTTGGGCCTGAGAAAGGGAGACCTCCTTTCTCTTTGCCCCTGCCAATGCCCCATTTATTGCCATCTTTACGACTTTTAAAACGATTGTTGACCTGGGGGCCACGGAAAAATTTTCCTTTATCCTTTTTAGGTTTTACAGGAAACTTCTTTCCCTTTTCAGTGGACCTGGAAAGGGTCTGGTCCAAACCTGTACCAAATAGAAGGGACCCTTCAAATGGTAAACCACACAACCTTGTTCTTGATGTGTTGTCCCCATCCCAATTCTTAACCCATACGGCCCTTCTAGCCAAATTAAGGAGGGCTGCCGATTTTGCAGACGTACGTAGTTTCAACTGCCGCATCCGCAAGGTAGGCAACCGCTTTTCCAATTACTTCCAAGGAATCCAAGAGTTGCTTGGACTTGGAAGTATGCGCTACATGGTCCATTAACTTGTTAACCCATAAATCCGCATTTCTAGCTACACAGGCCGGTGCCAGTGCTGGGCTCACGGCCGAAGCATTGGCCTCCCAGGCTCTACGCAAATGGGCCTCGTGCCGGTGCGCCATCTGGTCCTGTATATTGCCTGCGTCCTCAAAAGAGAGGTCCGATTGCTTGGATACCTGTGCTAAAGACGCATCAAGCCTGGGTACCTTAAAAAATGTCTCCTCCTCTTCTTTGAAGGGACACTTGCGTTTCCAGGTCTTACATTTTAGAAGTTTTCTCTCTGGCTCTTTCCACTCTCTCAAAATATCCTTGAGGGATTGGTGGATAGGCAAGACTTTGGACTGAGGTCTGATCAGACCTCGATACATCCTATCCTGGGCAAAAATCTGTGCTTTGCGCTCCTGAAATTCTTCCGCATATATTGTCCCCAGGAGACCCTCCATATCATCTGCTGAAAAGATATGTCTGCCTGGTCTGGAGTGTTCTTCTTCCTCATCCTCCCCCTCCTCAGGAAGGCTCCGATTGGAGTCCTCAACCTCCTCCTCTTCAGAGTCCTGAGAGACCGGGGTCTTTTGGGGTTCAGTGCATGTGTATCTACCACCCCACGTGTGTAGAAGCACTCTCCTGAGAGAATGAACCCTCTCTACTAGGGTGGGACTCTTCCTGCCTAGTATTAAGAGATGCCTGAAAGGTCTTGAGGGTAGACATTTTTCTGTACTGAGGGAAAATCTCTCATGACCTGCGAGGTCTCCTTCCCGGACAATTTGTGTATACACTTGTAGCAAAATGATTTGGTGTGCTCTGGTGCCAATTTTTCATTGCAGTACCCACACCTCTTAGAGGTCTGCTGGCAACTCCCTGGGCAATAGCTTCCGCTCCTGCAAGAAAAAGAGCCCAATTAGCCAAAAAAATGGACCTTCACCGTGGTCTCCTGCAAGGGTAAGGGCTAGGGGACCCACCCCCCTCCATTACCCCCGCTAGCCGGATAGACTCACCCCCTGTGGTCTCCTAAACGGCTGCTGATACTGCCTCCTCTCGTTCCATTGTTGGGGTTTCCCCCTCTGGTGAGAGGGCTGTGGACGCCTGCTCCATGCCAGCAGTCTCCTTTCTCTGGGCTCAAAAATGTGAGTGCCACCTGCAGCGCCGCCTGAACGTTGCGCCACCATTTTTCAAGAGCCCTGGAAACCAAAGTGCCGCGCTCTAGCAAGGTGAGTCACTTCCAGCACCCGGAAGGAAATCCTCCGCAAAATGGCACTGGAATACACACAGGCACGCTGCTCTAGCCGGCACCAGAGGGCAAGTGGTTAATAATGACACTGAACATGTGGGGGAGGATCCATAGAGGACTATATTTTAGGGTGTAGGGGTGCATTTGCCATCAGGCTCTTGGAACTGCACAGCTCTATAACACTGCCAGAAGGTGGGCAAGTCACATATATTGCATTTATTACATAGACACCCTGTCAGCAATATAAAAACTCCTGATGAGGTGAACAATTCCCAAAACATATTGAGTTCTGTGATGTATCTATTTGGAATTATGCTGTATGAAGAGTCCATCTTGTGTAGTATTAGTGTGTGACAAATTGTAAGAACGATTCCCAGTGCAACAGTTTTTAATTCTGTAGAATGCTTTTTATATGTTCTAATAAAGATTTTTTTTTTTTTTTAAATAGAGAGGCTGGCCAGATTACACAATTTTCCTTCAGATTTACCAAAACCATATAAAATGTCAAACCTAAACACTTTCCATTTGTATGTAATCAGGTAGGCCCTTGCACATCATTAGAGCTAAATCTAAGGGAATTTAAATTGAAAGAAAAAAAAAAAAAAATTGTATGTATAGGCAGCTTTACTCCTAAGAAGTCCCAGGGTAATTTTTGTAAACATTGAACATTTCTAGGGATGGAGATACCTCTATATTAGACCCAGCTTTTCAAAATTTTTAGAAAAGTCACTGTTGGCATTTTGAATGCAGCAGAGTACATTTTATTTATTTATTTAAAGATAAACTTGTCAAGCCAGGTAGTAGTGCTTGTTAAAGCGGGGTTCCACCCAAATTTTGAACAATATCTGTATGTATTCTCTTCCTTGCCTAGATGCTGACATGCCATTTAAAAAAAAAAAATTTAAATCGCCGTAATTCCCTTTTATTTTTCTATTCTTTGCACTTCCTGGTTCTCCTCCCGTGGGAGTAGGCGTGTTTCTAGCCTCTCCCAGACTCCTGGGAGCTAGTCTCAGGCTTCCCAGGATGCCACTGAGCATGTGCGGGAACAAGCGGTGAATGCTGGGAGCACAGCATGCACCACATCCAGGAAATAAATGCTTGTGGGCTTCAAATGCCCACAATGAAGATGGAAACCGCCTGCAGTGAATAATATAATTTATTCTTTCCGACATAATCTGACACAGGCGGACATATTACACACAATATGTGAGTATGTAATGCTGAGAAGAAAAGTTTGTGAATGAACTCAAAAAAAAAAAAAAAAAAAAAAACACGATAGATGGGGTCCACCTATCGTTTTTTTTTTTGGAGTTCATTCACAAACTTTCCTTCTCATGATTATCTACTCACATGTTCTGTGTAATAAGTCCGCCTGTGTCTGATTTCGTTGTAAAGAATAACTTATAAAATTCACTGAAGGCGGTTTCCATCTTCATTGTGGGCATTTGAAGCCCACAAGCATGCATTTCCTGGATGCGGTGAATGCTGTGCTCCCAGCATTCACCGAGATGTTGTGATGACGCTGTTGCACAATGCATGCTGGGAAGCCTGAGACTAGCTCCCAGGGGACTGTGGGAGGTCTGGGAGAGGCTAGGAACACGCCTACTCCCATGGGAGGAAAACCAGGAAGTGCCAAGAAGATTAGGGAAAAAAAAAAAGTAATTACGGTGATTTAAATTTTTTTTTTTTTTTTTTTTTTTTTTTTACACAGCATGTCAGCATCTAGGCAAGGAAGAGAATGCATAGAGATAATGTTCAAAATTTGGGTGGAACCCCGCTTTAAGAACACCTACAGCTCAAACTTATGATGTCAGCCAAAAGTTTAAGCCATCCATGGCCAGCCTAAGCCACACAGGCAGTTTTTAGCCTTGCCTCGATAAACACAAAGCAAAACCATTCTATTGCAGCTTACCAATTCTTAGATTTAGTCTGCTTTCAAGCATCTGGTGGTGATCCAGCCAGCAAGTATTTAACAGAACAAGCCGTTTTACTAAGAGTTTATGCTCCACCCAGAGTGGAGGCACTCTGATACAGGTGGGTGGTGTCACTGGCCTGAGCCACCAGGTGAAAGGAGAAGGGGGAAAAAAAAAAAAAAAAAAAAAAAAAAAAAACCAACACACCACACAGGGAAAAATGCAGCCTTCATATCTAATGATTGGCAAGCTGGTCTGAACTCATGATTTCAGGTCAGCAATTCAGTCCGACTTCAGGGGCAATTTGACCGACATCTGGGTTCATGCACAGATATCTATTCATAATTGCCCCCAAAGTGACCAAAAGTAGTACAGAAACTACTTTAGAAAAATCGGTGCCGCGCCGCAAAGTCAGCATTACACTGATTTTTACAGTGCCATTACCAGCAATAGGCTGCGATTTGACATGTCAAAATGGCCTGATGTGAACAGGGGCAAAGGAGCAGTTCTCATTTTAGTCATCTGGTGCTCCTGATTAGTTTGCTAGTTAAGTTTAGTGACCTGGTTGAGCCATCTACTGCCTGCGTAGCTCTAGCCAAGCCCACATGACATTTGTCATGTCAAATTGCATGCCCAATCAGCAGCTATTGCCGACAATGGCACTATCTGAATCAGTACAGCAACGCACCGATTCCCAAAAGTAGTTTCTGTACTAATTTTGGTGACTTCGGGGGGAATTTTGAAGATATCTGTGGACCCATGTGTATGTCAAAATGCCCCCGAAGTCGGACTGCATTGCTGATCTGAAATTGTGAGTCCAGCTGAATTTCAAACCCCCCCAATGTGAACCTGGGCTTAAAGTTGTATTAAACCAACAATGTAATATTGCAGCTTGGAAATCATTAGATATGAAGGCTGTATTAGGCTTTGTCCCCTTTTTTTCTTTAATAAAAAAAACACATGTATAGGTCCACACTGTTTAGCCAATCCCACTTATTCAGCATCCATTGGCAAGTGCTTCAGCTTTCCAATGCCTGGACACAAATATATGGAGCTCCATTAAACCATTATGCTTCAAAAACCAATGCTTTACTGCATGGATATTCAATTATCGGACCTCCAGCTGTTGCAAAACTACAAGTTCCATCAAGCCTCTGGGTGTCATGCTTGTGACTGTCAGTCTTGCAATGCCTCATGGGACTTGTAGTTCTGCAACAGCTGGAGGTCCACTAATTGCATATCCCTGCTTTACTGCAATGCACCAACTGGTACCACAATGCACATTCCCATTGCACCCATGTTGCAGAGCAGGGCATGTGTTGCAGTATTTAAAAAAAAAAAAAAAAAAAGATTGTGTGGAGTATTAGGTAGCCCATTCAAATAAATTGGCGTTCCTAATGCAATAAATGTTAATGCATGGCAGCATTTCTGCCTGGTATTGTATGAGCCTTTAGATTAGAATCCTCCCCCCATTGCTCCTTAAGGCTGTTACCCAAAGTTACCAAACATTTTAATTGCTGAACTTTTGCAGTATTAATGGTAACCAGATTTTACAATTTATTAAAAGGAAAGATTTATTGGTCACCTTGGGCAACAATTAAATTTTCCTACACAAAAAAGGAGACTACACTGGGCTCCCAACACAAGGAGCAAAGTGTAGCATCTCGCATACCCCACACACACACACGTGAGAAAACACAAGTTGTTCAGTGTGCAACAAACTTTATTTTACTATACGGGTCAGTACTGCAGCATACAACAATACAGTGCAACAAAGAAATAGCAATGTGTGATAAAAGTTTTGAGGTTTAAAAGCCACCTCTCAAACGAAGCACAAGGTGCAATGTGGATTCTTTCTGGATATTGTAGTCTGAGAGCGTGCGGCCATCTTCCAGCTGTTTGCCTGCAAAGATCAATCTTTGCTGATCTGGTGGAATGCCCTCTTTGTCTTGGATCTTGGCCTTCACATTCTCAATAGTGTCACTGGGCTCAACCTCAAGGGTGATGGTCTTGCCTGTGAGGGTTTTCACAAAGATCTGCATACCACCTCTCAGACGGAGCACAAGATGCAATGTGGATTCTTTCTGGATATTATAATCTGAAAGGGTGCGCCCATCTTCCAGCTGTTTGCCTGCAAAGATCAATCTCTGTTGGTCTGGAGGGATACCTTCTTTGTCTTGGATCTTGGCCTTCACATTCTCAATAGTGTCACTGGGCTCAACCTCAAGGGTGATTGTCTTGCCTGTGAGGGTTTTTACAAATATCTGCATACCACCTCTCAGACGAAGCACAAGGTGAAGGGTGGATTCTTTCTGGATGTTGTAGTCAGAAAGGGTGCGCCCATCTTCCAGCTGCTTGCCTGCAAAGATCAATCTCTGCTGGTCTGGTGGAATGCCCTCTTTGTCTTGGATCTTGGCCTTCACATTCTCAATAGTGTCACTGGGCTCGACCTCAAGGGTGATGGTCTTGCCTGTGAGGGTTTTTACAAAGATCTGCATACCACCTCTCAGACGAAGCACAAGGTGAAGGGTGGATTCTTTCTGGATGTTGTAGTCAGAAAGGGTGCGCCCATCTTCCAACTGCTTGCCTGCAAAGATCAATCTCTGTTGGTCTGGAGGGATACCTTCTTTGTCTTGGATCTTGGCCTTCACGTTCTCAATAGTGTCACTGGGCTCGACCTCAAGGGTGATGGTCTTGCCTGTGAGGGTTTTTACAAAGATCTGCATACCACCTCTCAGACGAAGTACAAGATGCAATGTGGATTCTTTCTGGATATTATAATCTGAAAGGGTGCGCCCATCTTCCAGCTGCTTGCCTGCAAAGATCAATCTTTGCTGATCTGGGGGGATACCCTCTTTGTCTTGGATCTTGGCCTTCACATTCTCAATAGTGTCACTGGGCTCCACCTCAAGGGTGATGGTCTTGCCTGTGAGGGTTTTCACAAAGATCTGCATACCACCTCTCAGACGGAGCACAAGATGCAATGTGGATTCTTTCTGGATATTATAATCTGAAAGGGTGCGCCCATCTTCCAGCTGCTTGCCTGCAAAGATCAATCTTTGCTGATCTGGGGGGATACCCTCTTTGTCTTGGATCTTGGCCTTTACATTTTCAATAGTGTCACTGGGCTCAACCTCAAGGGTGATTGTCTTGCCTGTGAGGGTTTTTACAAATATCTGCATACCACCTCTCAGACGAAGCACAAGGTGAAGGGTGGATTCTTTCTGGATGTTGTAGTCAGAAAGGGTGCGCCCATCTTCCAGCTGCTTGCCTGCAAAGATCAATCTCTGCTGGTCTGGTGGAATGCCCTCTTTGTCTTGGATCTTGGCCTTCACATTCTCAATAGTGTCACTGGGCTCAACCTCAAGGGTGATGGTCTTGCCTGTGAGGGTTTTCACAAAGATCTGCATTTTGGCCTAAAATTAACAAAAGCATAATTTAGAGCAGGGTCCGCATAATCAATAAAGGCATCATACCACAACAACTAGACTTTTCACCAACCAAAAAACATTTTAATTAATGTACAATGGGGAGAGAATTTAGTAAAACCAGAGCTGCTGTGCATACTAACTTATCAACTTCTAGACTCGAGTGTTTAAGTTGAACAGCTTTGAAAATGAAAGCCAAAATCCTATTGGTTGCCATGCAACACTGCTCCAGTCTTTAGCCCTGGTTCACATTGATGCTGCTTTAAAATCGTGCTACTTCAAGTGAAGTAGCACAATTTCAAAGTAGCAGCTCAGCACAACTTCAGGTGCTACTTGACTGACATCTGCACCACTTCATGTACAGATGTCTATGCAAATAGCACCTGAAATCGCCAAAAAAAAAAAAAAAAAAAAAAAAAACTAGAGTGTGTGGCATTGCAAAGTCAGTCACACAGATTTTAATGGTTCCATTACCGACAATAGGGTGTGACTTGCCATGCGATTTGGACCTGTCAAAATTGCATGACAAGTTGCACCGATGTGAACAGGGGCTCAGTGTTCATTTTGAAAATGAAAGCTAAAAGCCTATTGGTAGCCATTGAACACTGCTCCAGTCTTTAGCCCTGGTTCACATTCATGCTACTTCACTTGAAGCAGCACGATGTCAAAGTATAAAGCTCAGCACAATTTCAGGTGCTACTTGGCTGACATGTGTGCCACTTCATGCACAGAGGCCAATGCAAATAGCACTTGAAATTGTAAAAAATTTAGGAACCCCTTTAATATTGGTGTGGCACCCCAAGATTGGAGTCAAGCCAATTTGAACGGTTCCATTGCTGACAATAGGGTGCCATCTGGAAATGTTAAATTGAATGACAAGTCACACCGGTGTGACTAGGGGGTTCAGTGAATTTCCCTCATTGTATAAATCTGTAACAAAGTTAAGGCTTCATTCACACAGCTGCAAAAAAAAAAAAAAAAAAAAAAAAAAAAAAAAAAAAAAAAAAAAAGTAAATGCATGCGTTTTTTTTTTTTTAATTTACAGCTGCATGCTTTTTCAATTGATACATGTACGGGGGTGTGAAAACATGGACCGTGTTCGGATCTGCAACAAATCTGAGGACATGTATAACAGATGTGGATATGGAGAAGGGAAAAAGGAGGGAAAAAAAAAAAAAAAAATAGTAATCAGAATGAAGTAACATTTTTATGCAGTGTGAATGTAGAGATGGATAAGATAGATAGATATCTCTATATACACACCCCTAGCAAATGGAGGAAGTAAACATAGGGAGGTGGGACAGGGAAGGGCACAGGAGGAACAAAGATGCGCTATGTCCAGCCTTAAAGGGGAAGTCCTAAGCTGGCCCCGAGTTCCTGGTCCCACAATAGAACAGCTTAGCAGGGCATGCTGGGACATGTAGTTCCATAGCAAAAAAGCTGCATCATAGGCTGTAACAAGAGGAGATTGCACCTACAAGTGACTAAGAGGCTCTATTCACTAATCTATAATATTAGAGAGCGCTGATATGATTTCCTGCCATAATTCTTAGCTTTCATAGCTGCAATAAGGACCCTCATAATAAACCTTCAGCTCAGTGAATAGAGCCTCATCCAGAAAGTGAAAGGAGGAACATTTGAGGGGGGGGGGGGGTAGGGTGCGCTGCCACCTCATCCCTTTAAAACCGAACACGGACTCTGAGGCGGATTCAATGCAGATGAGGCCCAAATGAGCTCAATCACCACCTTATTCAGCCTCGGAACCTGTGTGATTCATATCGGGTGTTCCATTTTAAAAGGGATGAGGTTGCAACTTTAAACAAAAGCAGAAAACAGCACATTTTATCAACCAGGACACAAATAAACCCCCTTAAAAGAAGCAAAACCAACCCAGTGAGCACAATACAAATAAAACATAAAGCATTATCTAACAACAACCCCCTTTCCCACCACCGATAGTACAATGTTATACAAAGCCCCCTAAACGGCCCCTCACCTTATTTCAGCGTTCAGAACGACCAACGAACTCCCTCTCGTAATAACAGCGCTCGTCTTCTACGCAGTTAGTATATCTTGGCGGCTTCCTATCCCCTCCTATTTATAGAGCAGGCGGGTGACTCATCACAGCCCCGCCAGTCATGTGCTCTTACGCCACTAAAGAATCCCTAGCCCTCAGAACAGGGCGGGGTGACTCCCGTACTTCTAGAAGAGACTCGCTCTTTCCCGTTAAGTCAGCTACCTTTATCCGCCTACACTCACAAATAGCGATTAAAATAAGCATCGCCGCTTGATAAAGACGTTTCTGCAACAGAAATACGTTACCTCACGAAATACCGGCGCGGAGGGATACCAGGCGGAGGGGGTGAAGACGGCGGATTAGTTCTCTAGAAGATTCCAGCAGTTGCTGTGAGGGGGGTGGGATGTGGTGTTCGCTGATTGGCGGGCTGTGACGCAATGTTGTTGCTGGGGCTGGCGGGCAGATTCTAGACGTCCTGTTAGAGGACTTGCTGTGTACTTCCTGGTTGCCTCTTCTTCCTCAATGTGCTGCAATTGGGGTTATGAAACTGGATTATTCCTGAGTGTAAAGGGACACGACCTTGGCTGATATACACTTATTTTATGTGGAAAGGTTACAAAACAGCAATTACATAATTCCCCAAATTGTATTGTAAAGGAGCTATAGCAGCCATGGGAGTATTAGGGCCGCTTCTCCTCAGTGTCCTCAATGCAATGGAAAATACGTGCCACACTTGCGGTGCCATTATTGTTCATGGAACCCAAAATACGCTGTAAAACCACACAAACCAGAACCCATACCAACAAACAGCCTTCAGTAATAAAACTAAGCATGTGCTGCGCAGAATGCTCAGTGCGGTCAGATTGTGCTAACAGTGGGAGAGGGTCTTAGGCCCCTTCCACACAGAGCGAAATCCATCCAAGCGGTTCCGTCTGCTCAGCAGGGGGTCTCTCCAGGATCTCTCAGCAGAGGATCTCTCGGCGGGGGATCTCACAGTGGAGGATCTCTCGGCGGGGCATCTCTCCAGAATCTCTCAGTGGAGGATCTCTCAGTGGAGGATCTCCCCAGGATCTCTCAGCGGAGGATCTCTCAGCGGAGGATCTCCCTGGGATCTCTCAGTGGGGGATCTCTCAGCAGAGGACCTCTCAGCAGGGGATCTCTCACCGCTGTAGCGCCTGCAAAGCACCCCAGGGTGAAAGGGGTCTTACATCAGAGTACCCACTATAATCAAAATCTCCTTTTATATCAGAGTGCCCCCTTACATCAGAG
Source organism: Aquarana catesbeiana (assembly GCF_042186555.1). Taxonomy (NCBI): domain Eukaryota; kingdom Metazoa; phylum Chordata; class Amphibia; order Anura; family Ranidae; genus Aquarana; species Aquarana catesbeiana. The sequence goes on along the minus strand of NC_133325.1, from coordinate 699,817,245 downwards.
TCTTCCCCTAGATAAGAGTCCTTTTTTACATTAGTCCCCTCTTACATCAGAGCCCCCCTCCCTTAGATAAGTCTCCTCTTTTATCAGAGTCCCCCTTTACATCAGAATCCCCCTTAGATGAGTGTCCTCCTACAGATCAGACTCCTCTTTAGGTCAGAAACCCCCTTAGATCAGAATATATCCTTAGATTAGAGTCTTCCTTTAGATCAGAACCCCCCTAGGATCAGAATATATCCTTAGATTAGGGTCTCCCTTTAGATCAGAACCCCCCTAGGATCAGAATATATCCTTAGATTAGAGTCTCCCTTTAGATCAGAACCCCCCTAGGATCAGAATACATCCTTGGATTAGAGTCTCCCTTTAGATCAAAACCCCTACTAGATCAGGAGTGCTTCCTTAGCTCAGAGTCCCCATTTAGATCAGAGTCCCCCTATCTTACAGGATGGGAGCCGTAGGTTTGAGGCAGAGCTGGGGGTGGAGCAGCTCTGCACAGAGGCAGTTTCAACCTGCCATTCATACTGGAAAAGCAAGTCATTGATTGCTAGGATGCCAGCGGTCCTAGCAACCAATGACAGCAGAGATTATGACATCGGAAGAGAAGCTGAGAACGTAGGCATCCCTTGCTGGCAGGAATCCTCAAAGGGTGCAGAGTGCGTGTGAAAGCACAGTAGGCCCCATCCCCCTAGGACACACACATTGCACCCATTGATACACCACTGGCTAACGCATATGTAGCACCCTCCTAGGTCGGTGCTAGGATGAGTGTATTATAGTTTTTGGTTTCTCTGCTTAACAAGGAAGCTAGGTAAATTTACGTGCTGTCTGCTTAACAGAGAGCTGTGATTGGTTAGTGTAGGCTGAAGCTCTGGTGCTGCTTATGCTGTCTAAGACCAGGTACACATATGTGCGGCCATGGTTCCCTGAATTCTCACCTGAACCAGTCCCAAACATGCACAAGACCCTTTTGCAATGCAGACCGCAGCTACCTCGGACATGTGTGAACTGGCTGCATTGAGAGCCGGTCAGACTCTCATATCATGCAAATTGGATGTGGGGAATTGGGTCCAATTTACACATATGTGAACCCGGCCAGAGTGTCCCTGTGCCTTGCAACCTAGGAAGATTCTGGGCTATAGGTGGAGAATAGGCAGATGAGCAGCATGTAAGGCCCTGGCCAATTGTAAGGGGAGGTTCCCCTAGGCATGCTGGGTGCTGGTATTTATATTTGAGGAGCACATGGGCTTTGGGTCACTCCCAGAAGAGGATTGCTCCAGGCTGGGGGGGAGAGGCTTTGCCTCCCCAGCACTTGTTGCCTCAGGTGGGTGACCTGAGGGCCTGAATTGCTGACATGCAGCTTCAGATGGGAGATCTGAGAGCCTGAAGTCTGTGTGGCAACCCTGGACCTACCATAGCTGACAGAGGGAGAGTCTACAGTGCATCTGGTCTGGTATCATTGAGAGAGAAGGCTGCCGGTGGAGCTGCAGGAGCCTTGTGAGTACGGACACCCTAAGGAACCTTAGACAGTTATATCCTCTTGTGCTCTAAGTCAGCTGAGGGCCCACACAAGGAAGAACCCTGGCTAGTGTTCTTAGAGCTTTCTCCAGACCCATCCACCACAAAGTCTGCATGTGCCTTTGCAAGGACTTCGGTCAAGATTCAGTAGGAAAGGAAGTTAGTCCTCGGTGTGAATAGTTCATATTGGAGTATCCTGCTACTGTATATCCCTTCCCTATCCAAGTTCTTCAATAAACAAATCCCCTAGTCTGGTTACTGGAGTAATGATGCCCCCCCCCGAAAAAAGTCCTGCAGATGCCCATGACGACCATGACCACAGGCATTGGCTAGCCAGCCTATGTTATGGTCCTAAATAGACTGGAACAGAACATGTACAAGATTGTATACCCTATTAAAACCCATCATACCAAAACGACATCCCTAAATAATAAAGTGGACACACGGTAAAGTTTGTGGGAAAACTTTAGGCCACAGCCCCTTAATTGGGTTTAAAAAACATTTTAATTCTGAAATAAACTTTAACCTTTATTACCAAACAGAACCACTGTTAACCATTAACAGACCAACATGCTTAGTCACTTAGGTGGGGGGGTTCCTCAAAAGGAAGGCTAAATGTAATCCAGAGGTGAGTACAGATAACACACCTGAGGTAAATGTTAACTCCACCCAAGGATAGGAGTGAATATACAGGTGAAAGGTTACACTCATTGGCCAGTTGTTTTCCTGCCATAAAATTCGTCACCAATCCACTGGCTCAAGATCTGTCTAGCAACCAGAGAGACATGTACTTGACCACTTGGCATCTGCCTGCTCACAATGTACTGTGGACGGGCAGCCGTTGTAGGCAAATGTGACGTACCCGTATGTCGCTGCCTACTTTCGGGTTTGGGGCACGCGCAATGCCGGGACCTGCTGATCGGCTGTGTGCAGTCACAGCCCAGAGCTCTGTGTTGGTAAAAAACTCTGTACACAGGGAGCAATCTGTCAGTTTTTCTTACCTGCAAAGCAGGGATAAGAAACTGAGGGATCTAAAAGTAAAAGCAGCACACTTTACACACAATACACATAGTTAGGCACACATTTAACCCCTTGATCGCCCTAGATGTTAACCCATTCCCAGATACTGTCATTGGTACAGTGACAGTGCATAGCACATATGTCAACCACAAGGCCCACGGGCCGAATCCGGCCCTCCGGACCTTGTTATGTGGCCCTAGCACCCAGTTTTGCAGCAGGAATGTGACCGAACTCCATTCTGCCACCTCCAACTTTCACCCTCCGCTTCCACTCCCTGCAAGGTGAGGCAAAGCCGCCTACAAAATGAGGTACTAGAGCCAGGCAAGGTAAGAGAGAGATGCACGTAAGCTTCGGGGAGGGGGACGGTGTTGCACACTGTGCACAGAGCATCCCTAAACCAAAGGCAGCCCATTAAGGGCGCACGGGCGCCCCCCCATCCATGCATCCGGCCCCTATGCATGACGCCGGACACATGAATTCCAATAAGGGGGGGTGTTTTTTTGAAGCACCTAATTAGACCCAGAGGCTCTAATAGGTTTTATACCGAGCCCACCCAAGTGTGATACAATAGCGAATGAATATTGGCTATTTATAACACTGAACCTCCTCCCGGCCAATCAGGAAGCTGGAGACGCACGGTGGAACCAACCGGCAGACAGCGGGCAGGCGGTGGAGGTGCCGCTGGCCGCCCAAGGGGGGGGGTGTGGTTGTTTTCCGCCCACCAGTCGCCACTGCCCTAAACCCTGTACTCTGTGCACAGCCCTGAACTTTGTATGTAACGCACTCCTAAACCCTGCACTCTTTGCACAGCGCACTCCTGAACCCTGCACTCTGTATACAGCGCACTCCTGAACCCTGCACTCTGTATACAGCGCACTCCTGAGCTCTGCACTCTGTACATAGTATAATCCTGAGTTCTGGACTCTGTATGTAACGTACTCTTGAACTCAGCACTTTTTACGTATCGCACCCCAGATACAACTGGCTCTTTTAGGGCAACCATACTGCTAATGCGGCCCGTGATGCAATGGAGTTTGACACCCCTGGTGTATAGTATTATCACCAGTGGCGGCCCGCCCCCCTCTCCACTCCACCCCCCTTTTATGCAATAGATAGATTCATGCATAGTATGAATCTATCCACGGCCACCCCTGCACCCCCTATTCATGCGTCCGGCCCCTTTCAGGGCATCGGGTGCATGAATTACAGCTGCATTTTTTTTAATTTAAGCACCCGATTAGAGCCAGAGGCTCTGATAGGCTTCAAAATCGGGTGGGCTCGGGTCGCAGAGGATGCACTCCGATCCCACCCAGGTGTGTTACAACAGCGATAGAATATTCTCTGTTGAAACACTGATCTGGCCAATCAGAAGTGGGTGTGAGACCCATTTTCCGATTGGCCGCAAAGAGAAGACTCCCGATTGGCCGCCGAGGAGGAGGGAGGAAACGAAGCCACTGGGATGACCCAGAGAACGAGAGGCCGTAGGAGAACAGCAGCGAAGCGGGAGGTCGAGCAGGGAAAGCCACTGCTGAGCAGGGGAAGCCGCTGGTGATGGGGTAAGTGCTACCGACCGACCGACCCGGGGGGGGGGGTCTCATGTTTGCCGCCCCCTGTTTGCCGCCCCCCCCCCCAAATTTTTTCCACCGACCGCCACTGATTATCACTGTAGTTATGTTACTGGTGACGTCAGTGGCAGTTAGTTAGTACACACCCCCCCCCCAGCATCAGTTAGTATCAGATTTCCCGCCGCACTATCGCAGTCCCATTATAAGTCACTGATCGTTGCCATTGGTAGTAAAAAAAAAAATTTCAGTAAATTTACCATAGTATAGACACTATAACTTTCACACAAACCAATCAATATATACTTAATGGGATTTTCTTTTTATCAAAAACGTAGCAAAATACATTTTGGCCAAAATTTATGAAGAATTTTTTTTTTTCTATTGGATATGTTTTTTAGTAGAAAGTAAAAAATATTGGGATTTTTTTGAAAATTTTTGGTCATTTTTTCATTTATATCGCAAAAAATAAAAAACCCAGTGATGATCAAATACCACCAAAAGAAAAAACAATATAAATTTAATTTGGGTACAGCATTGCATGACCGCGCAATTACCAGTGAAAGAAGTGCAGTGCTAAATAGTAAAAATGGTCTGGTCATGAAGGGGGTAAAATCTTCCAGAGCTCAAGTGGTTAAAGTTATTCTAAATGTTATTTTTTTTCCTTTAAAATAACAAACATGTTATACTTACCTGTTGTGTGTGAGCCCTCGTTCACATTGCAGCGACTTGTCATGCGATTTGACTGGTCAAATCGCATGACAGGTAGCACCCTATTGTCGGCAATGGCCATGTTCAAATCAATTCGACCCCAACTTTGCGGGGCCACATCGAGTTGAAAAAGTAGTTCCTGCACTACTTCTTCGCTATTTCAGGTGCGACTTAAATAGACATCCGTGTATGAAGCTGCACAGATGTAATCAAAGTCGCACCTGAAGTTGCACTGACATACAGCTTTGAAATTGTGCGATCTCAGATGAAGTCACACGATTCCAAAGCCACATTCAATGTGAACGAGGGCTAATGGTTTTGCACAGAGCAGCCCCGAACCTCCTCTTCTCGGGCCACCCACGGAGTGCTTTGATGTGGAAGCCCTCGTGTGGGCTCACTCCTGAACCCTGCACTCTGTATACAGCGCATTCCTGAGCTCTGCACTCTGTACATAGTATAATCCTGAGTTCTGGACTCTGTATGTAACGTACTCTTGAACCCAGCACTTTTTACGTATCGCACCCCAGATACAACTGGCTCTTTTAGGGCAACCATACTGCTAATGTGGCCCGCGATGCAATGGAGTTTGACACCCCTGGTATATAGTATTATCACCAGTGGCGGCCCGCCCCCTCTCTCCAATCCACCCCCCTTTTATGCAATGGATAGATTCATGCATAGTATGAATCTATCCACGGCCACCCCTGCACCCCCTATTCATGCGTCCGGCCCCTTTCAGGGCATCGGTGCATGAATTACAGCGGCGTTTTTTTTTTATTTAAGCACCCGATTAGAGCCAGAGGCTCTGATAGGCTTCAAAATCGGGTGGGCTCGGGTCGCAGAGGATGCACTCCGATCCCACCCAGGTGTGTTACAACAGCGATAGAATATTCTCTGTTGAAACACTGATCTGGCCAATCAGAAGTGGGTGTGAGACCCATTTTCCGATTGGCCGGAAAGAGAAGACTCCCGATTGGCCGCCGAGGAGGAGGGAGGAAACAAAGCCACTGGGATGACCCAGAGAACGAGAGGCCGTAGGAGAACAGCAGCAGAGCGGGAAGGCGAGCAGGGAAAGCCACTGCTGAGCAGGGGAAGCCGCTGGTGATGGGGTAAGTGCTACCGACCGACCGACCGACCCGGGGGGGGGGGGGTGTCATGTTTGCCGCCCCCCCCCAAATTTTTTCCACCGACCACCACTGATTATCACTGTAGTTATGTTACTGGTGACGTCAGTGGCAGTTAGTCAGTACACACCCCCCCCAGCATCAGTTAGTGTCAGATTTTCCCGCCGCACTATCGCAGTCCCATTATAAGTCACTGATCGTTGCCATTGGTAGTAAAAAAAAAAATTTCAGTAAATATACCATAGTATAGACACTATAACTTTCACACAAACAAATCAATATATACTTAATGGGATTTTCTTTTTCTCAAAAACGTAGCAAAATACATTTTGGCCAAAATTTATGAAGAATTTTTTTTTTCTATTGGATATGTTTTTTAGTAGAAAGTAAAAAATATTGGGATTTTTTTGAAAATTTTTGGTCATTTTTTCGTTTATATCGCAAAAAATAAAAAACCCAGTGATGATCAAATACCACCAAAAGAAAAAACAATATAAATTTAATTTGGGTACAGCATTGCATGACCGCGCAATTACCAGTGAAAGAAGTGCAGTGCTAAATAGTAAAAATGGTCTGGTCATGAAGGGGGTAAAATCTTCCAGAGCTCAAGTGGTTAAAGTTATTCTAAATGTTATTTTTTTTCCTTTAAAATAACAAACATGTTATACTTACCTTTACTTAGCCCTCGTTCACATTGCAGCGACTTGTCATGCGATTTGACTGGTCAAATCGCATGACAGGTAGCACCCTATTGTCGGCAATGGCCATGTTCAAATCAATTCGACCCCAACTTTGCGGGGCCACATCGAGTTGAAAAAGTAGTTCCTGCACTACTTTTTCGCTATTTCAGGTGCGACTTAAATAGACATCCGTGTATGAAGCTGCACAGATGTAATCAAAGTCGCACCTGAAGTTGCACTGACATACAGCTTTGAAATTGTGCGATCTCAGATGAAGTCACACGATTCCAAAGCCACATTCAATGTGAATGAGGGCTAATGGTTTTGCACAGAGCAGCCCCGAACCTCCTCTTCTCGGGTCACCCACGGAGTGCTTTGATGTGGAAGCCCTCGTGTGGGCTCACTCCTGAGCCGCACTGTCTGTGTCTATTGACACAGACAGCAGGACTCGGCCACGCCCCCCAGCTCCCTCGTGGCTGGCTGTGATTGACAGCAGCAGAAGCCAATGACTCCTGCTGCTTTTTCTGAGCCACTGAGAAGGAAGAGAGTAGACAGGCACATTGCTGGATCGAGACCATAATCAGCTAAGTATAGGGAGGGGCTGGGGGAGGAGTTACTGCACGCAGAAGGTTTTTTTAATGCATTCTATGCATGTAAAAAAAAAAAACTTCTGCCTATATAACCACTTTAACAATCACCATAGCCCTCCATTAAAAATATAACTAATTTAAAAACAAATGGGTAATAGGGGTGACAATCCCATAGGCCATGTTTCTAGTTTTTTTTTTTATTTATTTCATGGCCCTATCAGTGTAATTAAAAAACAATATTGGATCTGCTCCATGAATCTGGTGTAAGAAATGAGTGCAGTGTGTTTCATCAGCTTCATTGCCAAGTCATATGAGACACATTTTTTAAGTGTGTGTAATATCCCGAGTTGAGTTCTCTGCTGCACTGCAACAAACAGCGAACAAATGAGAGTAAAAATACTTATTAGGTTAGGATACTGTACATAGATCATGTCTGCTTCTGCTGGTAATACTAATAAAAACATTGCCTTGTAAATGAACCTCAGACGACTGTCAGTACCTTTAACAATGGCTATTATCTGTAATGCACTTTAACAATTAACTAATAATAAATAGAGTGTTAAAAATGATATTTTACAGCGGAACTAAACTCTCTCAACATTAACTATTGTAATCTTTTGCTGGTAGCATTAGTAAATAGATAGGATATAGGTTTATATTTACTTGTTTTAAAGCTTATTGAGTTGTACTTCTGTGGATCACAGGTGTGCAGTTCATTCTGTACTCCTGTGACCTGTTTTCAGCAGACAGCGGGCTGAAGCCCGCTGTGGGCTGATGTCAGAGCCGGTCCAGGCTTGGAAAGATCACGACCATGTGGTTGGAATCTACTCACATGCCTGGACTGGCACCCAGCTCAGCCCCTCAGCGAGCCACTGAGAGCCTGAGCCGGCCGCTCCCACCCCCCTCCACAGCCCAGTGTTCCAGTGAGTGCTGGAGGGGCAGAACAGACAGCGGTGACTGACAGTTGCTAGCTCTCTGCTCACGGAGCTCTGAGAACCGAGCGATTGGCAGTGTCTGATCGCTCGGTTCTCAACCTTAGAGCCAACAGGGAACAGATGCAGCATCAGACCGATGCTGCATCCACCTAGGTAAGTATGATTCTAAAATTAAAAACTTTCCCATACTCTTCTTTTAGACTTTTTTTTTTTACTTCCTGGTTTCATACCTAGGCCAGAATGATGTCATACATCCCAGTAGTCTTTAGGAGGGGTTTTCTCAGCTTAGCACACCCTCCTGCCTGCATGCCCGAGTTAAGGGCAAATGGATTCCAAGAAGTAAATGCTGCATGAATCATCTGCCCTTACTCAAGATGGCCGAGGCTAAAAATGCTAGAGGGGTGTTTTTCAAAAGGATTTCTCAACAAAATAAAGCATGGAAACATCGATAGATGGGTGAGTTTGCTTTGAATATTAAAAATTAATCAAATAGCTTTTTCAGTTTGTGGTGATCAGATACAGTTTTGTTGTGCTGTAAGTGCCCTTTTATATGTCATCATCATCTACAATGTATATTTTGGGTATAGATGGAGTCTGGGAGGTTGCCCTCACTGATATCATATACTAAAAGAATGGAAAGGGGTAAGGAGTCCACTTCCATGAGATTACAGCAGAATTTTTTCTCTCCTTTGTTACATTTTCTCATCATAGGATTGGACTCTATGAATTCCTGTCAGCTTGTCTGCTTTCTAACTTCAGCAGGAAAATCTTCTCCTCGTGGCAGTCTGGAATGTTCTCTGGCTCCCTATAAAAGGATCATCTTGGCAGCTCAGCGTCACCCGGCTTAGTCCAGCCCCCAACCCGGGCTTTGCTCATGGGAAAATAAGAAAAGCAGTCAGATGACCAAGAAAAGAAGGATTGAAATAGGCAAAACTTGTTTTTATTTTGGATAGAGTAAGGGTGGGTTATAACTCCTGTCCGGTTGTTTTGCCATCTGTGTCCCATTGGGGGGATACCTGTCCTTCACTTCCTGACCCATAGCCAAAACAGGAAGTGAGAGGAAATCCCTCCAAAGTGAGGGAATTTCTGTTTGTCACCGGGGTCACTGGAACTCGTGTCCCCATTGGCAGATTTCCCCACTTTTCTTGTTCTGGTGAGAATGTTTGCAAAGCAGTTGGATGTCCAGGACTGCAGGTATACGAGTTGCAAATAATCAAAACTCCTGTTGAAGATTATGTGCTGAAAGAGAGGCAGCTGGGTTTGCACTAGAAAGGGCCCCATTCTATCAGCATCTTGCTCGGTTAAATTCCCCATTATAAAGGGATTATTAAGGAAATGCCATCCTACTGGGAACAGAGAGCGGGGCTTTACATAAATGTACACACAGCATTCATTCGGAGAACTTTAATTTACTTTGAATTCTTTACACTTTAGAGTACATTTTTATGGGTTGTTACTTCCAGCTAGGTTTGTCACCTTTTCTTCAACTCAAACCCAAACAGTTTAAAGGCGCACAGCATTTTTTTTTTTTATAGTATAAACTATACATATATTTTGCTATTAAATAACACTTCTAATCATATGAAGTCAGGAACAAGATTCCCCCTTTACATCAGAGTCCACAGAGTTCCCCTTTTACATCTGAACTCTCAGAGTTCCCTTTCACTGTAAGAGGGGACTCTGCAGACTCTGATGTAAGGGAGAACTCTGGGGATTCTAACATAAGGGATCCTCTGGGAACCATGATTTAAGGGGGAACTCTGGGAACTCTGATGTACGGAGAAGACTCTGATGTAAGGAGAAACACTGTGGCCTCTGGTGTAAAGGGGAAATCTGATGTAAGGGGTGCTCTGAGAACCCTGATTTGCCTTAGTGTACTTACTCAGAGGCAGGAGAGAGAAGAGGGAAGACTTCAGTTACAGACAGGGATGGATGGTGAGCTCACTCACCTCTTGGCAATCGGCACCTCTCATCCAGGCTGCTGGACTTCAAATTTCCGTCCCCGACTTACTTTCCTATTCGGAGGCACAGCATCGGGGATTGGAGTGTGGGCAGACAAAGAGGGGTAGGGGTGGGGGGAAGAGGCACAGATCATACTTTCTCTCCTCTCCTGTCTGTGTGTGTGTTGAGGGGGGATTGTTAGTGCTGGCTTTGGACAGTGTGAAAGAGTGTAATGCCGCGTACACACAAGCGGACTTTACGGCAGACTTTGCTCGGCGGACTTTTCGACTGACTTTACGACGGACTTTCTGAATGAACGGACTTGCTACACACAATCCACCAAAGTCCGTCTAATTCATACGGGATGACGTGCGACCGGACTAAAACAAGGAAGTTCATAGCCAGTAGCCAATAGCTGCCCTAGCGTGGCTTTTTGTCCGTCGAACTAGCATACAGACGAGCGGACTTTTCGACCGGACTCGATTTCGACGGATTGATTTAAAACATGTTTCAAATCTAAGTCCGTCCAACTTTTGAGAAAACAAAGTCCGCTGGAGCCCACACACGATCGAATTGTCTGACGAAATCCAGTCCGCCGGGCAAAGTCTGCCGTAAAGTCCGCTCGTGTGTACGCGGCATAACAGACACTCTCAGCTGAGACAACTGCAGCCAGCAACCCTGCTGGGAATCCATAGTCCAGTCTGAAGAATGTGTCCGGGTTTCAGGCAGTCTAAACCCGGACACATGATCCCAAACCCGAACTGTCCGGGTGAATTCTGGACAGGTGGCAAACCTACTTCCAGCTACATAGCTACCAGCAGATCCAGCATTGTTCTAGCAGTACGAGGAACTAGTGACATACAAGAAAACATTTGGTAAACATTCGCTGTCTGAAGGTACTTTCTGGAAGCTTCTACAGAGAAAACATTTCACCTAGTTGACTCATAGTCATGAGTTATAAGGAGGAGATTATTGTGTCATTTTGCTGCAGGTCATGCTTTTGGCAATGAACAGGCTGATCCCTAGTACACAAAGTCAGTTTCATTTCACAGATATGAAGTCTACGCAAACGCCTGATTCTATTTATCTAAAGACCTGATTGCCATCGTGGAACATATTCTGTGAACTTTGAACTCATTTTATAGGCAAACTTTTCCCCTCACATCCTAGATCCTTTCTTCCATGTTATCATAAAATTCATACAGCCATTAAAAAAATTATAGCTGGCCATAAAATATACAATTACCTTTAGATTTAACTCTAACTATGTCGTGCAAGGGCGTGCCTGATCGCATGCAAATTGAAAGTGTTTAGGTTTGACCTCATATTATATGGTTTTGGTAAATCTAAAGGAAAATTGTACAAGAAAACAATATAATGTATGACCAGCCTATGCCTATGATCGGCGACAATCTGGCACAGCAGGACCGGATGGGATGAAGAGGGGGGCCAGTGTAAGGTCACCTTATGCCCCGTACCCACGGGCGGACTTTTCGGCAACAAAGGTCCGACAGTCTTTCCGACGGACTTTCGACGGACTTCCAACGGACTTTCGATGGACTTCCGACGGACTTTTGAATGAACGGACTTGGCTACACACGATCACACCAAAGTCCGACGGATTCGTACGTGATGACGTACGACCGGACTAAAATAAGGAAGTTGATAGCCAGTAGCCAATAGCTGCCCTAGCGTCTGTTTTGGTCCGTCAGACTAGCATACAGATGAGCGGATTTTTCGACCAGACTGGAGTCCATCGGAAAAATTTGAAACATGTTCCAAATCTAAAGTCCGTCAGATTTCCACACGAAAAAGTCCGCTGCAGGTCCGATGGAGCCCACACACGGACAGATTGTCCGTCGGATTCGGTCCGTCGGGCCAGTCCGGTCGAAAAAAGTCCGCTCGTGTGTACACGGCATTACAGATTTTTGGTAAAGGTGAACTTAAACTTTAAGTGTGATAAAAGACTGTTTGCCTAAAATCTGACTGTTAGTACGCTCCTTCAGACAACTTTCGGCCAACAAATGTTGGATGGCAGGCTAATAAATTTTCGGTGGACAACGGTCTGTTGTCAGATTTTCGTATAGTCTGTACACAAGTCCGTCACACAAAAGTCCAAAGTACAAACACGCATGCTCGGAATCAATGCTCACCAAACACGACATTAGCAGAAGGTTCCCAAAGGGTGGCACTCAAGAAATTCCACGTAGTACGTCGTGTTTGTTGGCCGACAATTGTGTGCTGTTAGTATGCAAGACAAGTTCCTGGCACACTCCCTTCGGACAAAAGTCTGACGCTCTGTTGGCCAACAATCCGATCGTGTGTACGGGGCTTAAGAAATGCTAAATAACCCAGTGTTAGTATAGGTCAAGTTTCTGTACATACATTTTGGTTTTGATAAATGGAGCTCCAATACACCCAGAAATGACCAAAAGTACATGTACATATGAATACTGCTTTTTCTAAAAGTCATTATTTAAGCATGCTCTCTTTCCCTCTATTATCTTAAAATGCAAATAGGAGTGCTGCTATTAAGCGCAGCATGTAAGCAAGGCTACTCAAGAGCTGGGATAATGTATCCTGTTCCTAGTTCCAGTGCCCACACTGTCTGCTCCTGTGTGTACAGATGGTGGGTGTGAAACCCCAATTCACCATCCGCTTGGTCCACCTTAGCACTAATCTCTCAGTTCAGCCAGGGCCTACTTCCATCGCAAGGCCTTAGATTCTCCTTGTGCTTGTAGGCTAAAGTTGGCCATAGATAAGTCTTTTTTTTTTTTTTCAGCCAAGCATAAGCTCTCGCATAAGCGAGGTGGATGGAGAAATCCCCCCAGTGCCTGGTCCTGCTGTCAATATAAACTAATCAGCAGCAGGCAGCCTATTGGCTGCAGTCACTGATCGTCAATAGTTTTCCAATTTGTCAGGATGGCCACACACTAATTGAAATTCTCCAGGTCCCTGCTGAATCAGAGGAATTTCGATCTGTCTATGGCCAGCTTAGGGCTCAGAGGGACGAGCTTAACACCCGAGGCTCATGAGATATGGGGGCTCAGGTCACCTGACTGAGCCCTGTTTGAGAGGTCCTCTTCTCACTTCAACTGCAGCCACCAAGAGTGTGTATAAATCTGACAAGCTGACTGTTAGCTGTCACATGGAAGCAATTTGGCCGCTGTGTAGCCACCAGATTGTCCCCCCCGTATGTGTGCCCCCTGCTCCTCCACAGTGCTTCCCAGATTCTACACGCTCCTTTCGGTTAATGACCAAGAAGAAACACAGGAAGTGTCACTTCCAGATCTTGGTTTCACTTTCCCCAACCAGTACGAATAGGCACGCAGCTAATGGAGTGTAATGTGCACCCCATTAGCTTCAGTGGAGGACAGGTGAGACATTAGGGGTCTCATTAAAGGGAACCTGTCACCAAAAATTGCATTACATAGGGGACTTTTTGTCCTGTAGGGGCTTTTAAAGCACCGCCTATGAAAAATATAAGGTAAGTTTGTCACCATGTTGGGTATCTTTTTACTCATCTTTTATATTTTACCAAAAAGTGGATCATTTATTGAGCTTGTGTGCCCTAAAATTGACTTTAGTTTTTTTTCTGAAATTTGATATATACTGTATAATATTTTGAGGGTTTTAGAGGCCTTCAGGCCATCAGGCTCAAAACGATTTTTTAAACGTGTGCAAAAAACACAAAAATAGCTCTTGCAGCAGAAGAGTTAAATAACTTAAAAAATATATTTTTTAGTCCCAAAGTTGATAAATAATAAATTGATATAAAAACAGTGTACACTCACTTTAAAGAGAAGGCAAAGATCAAGGTCTCTCATATTATTTCTTTTGGTTGAATGTTCTTAGCCTATAGTGTTAGGCTCTGTTGGTTGAATGTTCTTTAATTCTTCTGGTCGAATGTTCTTTTTCTCTTAGGATCGACAGCTAGGGAATGTTAAAGTGATACTAAAGTCTCCTTTTTTTTTTGTTTCAAAATAACAAACTACAGTGGTTTTGCACAGAGCAGCCAGATCCTCCTTTTCTCGGGTCCCTCTTTGGTGCTCCTGGCCCCTCCCTCCTGTTGAGTGCCCCCACAGTAAGCAGCTTGGTATGGGAGCACCCAAGCTGAGCCGCAGCTCTGTGTATCCATTAAAAAAATGGAGCCACAGCTCAGGCCCCACCACTTCTCTCTCCTCATTGGCTCACTGACTTTGATTGACAACAGCGGGAGCCAATGGAGCTTCGTTGCTGTTTCAGCCAGGGAAGAGGGACAGCCGAGTCTCTCCGGCAACAGCGCTAGATCGGAGGGAGCTCAGGTAAGTATTAGGGGGGCTGCTGGACACAGAAGGATTATTATCCTAATGCATAGAATGCATTAAGATAAAAAAAACTGACTTTACAGCCACTTTAAAGTCACCCTGCAAAAGGCAACATATACAAACTGACATTTCACACATAACAAACATTACGAGTATTATTTGCGAATTTCGACTTTGTTAATACTGAGACATTCACAAAGCATTTTTTTAAAAATAAATAGACCCTTTAGTGTCTGATGATGCAATCAAAGCTGTATGTTCTAAAAAAAAAAACAGATCACCACCTGATTTGAGTTCCTTTGTCCAGTACTACATGTATCGCATATCCTATATCTTATAAACACAAGCCCACAGTCTTTCCTGTCCTGTAAACAGATCCATTCCCACATTTCAAATAACTAAATAGTTTACAAGATTAGGGAGACTGTCATGTGAGGAGAGAATAGGCAAACAGCCAAACCCCTGTGACTAGTCCAATGAAGATTCCAGGCACTGAGACATTTTGGTAAGCAGATTACTGGGTTTTGTTTGCAACTTATTATTGAAATATTTTTCTTTTTACATTCCTCAAAGCTGAAACTTGGGTAACAAAAAATCGATTGATTGTTCCTTTTTTCACAGTTTTCTAATAATTAAAAAAAAAACATTTGGAAGTGCTTTTATTCAAAGTGATACTTAAGGTAATTTTTTTGTACATTAAAATAAAAAATAGATTATACTTATCTGCTCTGTGCAACAGTATTGCACAGAGCGGTCGCTCCCCTCCTGTTTTGCAGTCCCCTATCTGCTCCTTCCTCCTCTGGGTGCCCCCTTAAGCCGAGTATGCACTGTACGCTTTTTTTTTTGTTCAACCCAGTGGGCTGAAAGAAAAATAAAACTGACAGATCACCTTACTAACACAAGCGATGTTGGTGCGGCGATCTCCCCCACTTTACCTTTATATTCTGACAGGGCGACTGACTGCCAGAACACACTGATCAGCGCTGGCAGCCATTGACAAATTGATCAGGTCCCTGGGCATTTTGGCTAAGATCAAGTGTAGTAACTGTTCTTATCAGTTTCCGGGAGGGAGAATGACGGTGCCTCTTGTTGAGTGGGGAGCTGGCGAGTATCCCTTCTGATGTAATTAGGTAAGGAATAGTGAGAGTGGTGGGAGGGCCTTTTTCCTCCCGGGTTGAATCTGGCCTGGTGCACCAGGCTTGTCCCCGGTAGTAGGCAAGGCTCTCCCTAAGCTTTCAAAGTTCGGACACCTTCCTGGTAGGGATGAGGCTGCACTGGTCTGGCCGAGGGCTGAGCTGTGAAAGAAGCCCATGGTGTATTTGCCCCTGGAGTGGCAGTCCAGGGGTGCCAGAATTCTCACGGTGGGGGAGCTCACCCTGGGTTTTTGGCACTATGGCCACTGCACCATGTACACACTTTTTCACACCTGCCTCTAGACGTTTGGCCGGCTTTTGTTGAAGGAGCATAATCAAAAAATGTCTGCCAATCAGCATCCGATCAGTGCTCTCAGCAGGGGAGATCGCTGTATTAACATTGCATAGTTAGTACAGCGGCTCCTCCTAAGCTATCCGTTTTTTTTTTTCATTCAGCCTGCTGGGTTGAACAAAAAAAAAAAAAGTAGTGTGTACCTGGCTTGGCTATAGGAGGAAAGGAGTCTTTAGACCTCAATACTATCTTATGCTTGAATAAGACTAGAAAAAGTTCTTGACGGGATAATGCTGCCAGCTCAGACAAATGTCTTGAAGAGATAATGGTGGCAAGGGCCGCAACCTTGTGAGTGAGAGTGATAAGGGGAATATCGCTGATAGGTTTAAAGGGCAGTCTTTGAAAATCCAACAGCACCAAATTTAGATCCTATGGACTCACAGGAGATTGAACAGGAAGAGCCACGTGAGAGACACCCTATTTAAGGGTATTGATCAAACGATGGGAGGCCAGCCGAGATTTGACTCTTCATGGTACTCAAGGCCAAATGCTGATTTAGAGCTGATTGTAATAGGTCAGGATTTGTCGAATTGAGTTGTTCCTGGGGTGGAACTTTCTTTTCTGACAGCTCCATGTCAGCTTACCACTGGATATGCTCTGCCCATACCCCCACCTGCAGGACCTAATGCATATATTTGACTCCCTCTCCCAGGCCCGCATGTTAATTTTGGCAAAATGGTTCTCTTCAGCGAGAGGCCATAAATAATCTTTTTTTGTTTCTGCATCATCCCACCCTGGTTAGCTAGTTAATGCCCAGTAGTAAGACTGACACCTCCACCACCATGCTTGACACTCCCACCACCATGCTTGACTGTAGGCAAGGCACACTTGTCTTTGTACTCCTCACCTGGTTGCCGCCACACACGCTTGACACCATTTGAACCAAATAAGTTTATCTTGGTCTCATCAGACCACAGGACACGGTTCCAGTAATCCATGTCCTTAGTCTGCTTGTCTTCAGCAAACTGTTTGTGGGCCTCCTTGTGCATCATCTTTAGAGGAGGTTTCCTTCTGTGATGCCAGCCATGCAGACCAAGCACTGACAGGCTGACTCCCCACCCCTTCAACCTCTGCAGCAATGCTGGCAGCACTATACATCTATTTCCCAAAGACAACCTCTGGATATGACGCTGAGCACGTTCACTCAACTTCTTTGGTCGACCATGGCGAGGCCTGTTCTGAGTGGTACCTGTCCTGTTAAACCGCTGTATGGTCTTGGCCACCATGCTGCAGCTCAGTTTCAGGGTCTTGGCAATCTTCTTATAGCCTAGGCCAGTGAAGGCGAACCTTGGCACCCCAGATGTTTTGGAACTACATTTCCCATGATGCTCATCTACACTGCAGAGTGCATGAGGATCATGGGAAATGTAGTTCCAAAACATCTGGGGTGCCAAGGTTCGTCATCACTGGCCTAGGCTATCTTTATGTAGAGCAGCAGTTCTTTTTTCAGATCCTCAAAGAGTTCTTTGCCATGAGGTGCCATGCTGAACTTCCAGTGACCAGTATGAGAGAGTGAGAGCGATAACACCAAATTTAACACACCTGCTCCCCATTCACACCTGAGACCTTGTAGCACTAACGGGTTCCTATGACACCGGGGAGGGAAAATGGCTAATTGGGCCCAATTTGGACATTTTCACTTAGGGGTGCACTCACCTCAAATGGAAGGTGGAGGAGCGCAAGGTCTCTAACATCCACCAGCTCTGTGATGTCATCATGGAGGAGTGGAAGAGGACTCCAGTGACAACCTGTGAAGCTCTGGTGAACTCCATGCCCAAGAGGGTTAAAGCAGTGCTGGAAAATAATGGTGACCGCACAAAATATTGACACTTTGGACTCAATTTTGACATTTTCATTTAGGGGTGTACTCACTTTTGTTGCCAGCGGTTTAGACATTAATGGCTGTGTGTTGAGTTATTTTGAGGGGACAGCAAATTTACACTGTTATACAAGCTGTACACTCACTACTTTACATTGTAGAAAAGTGTCATTTCTTCAGTGTTGTCACATGAAAAGATATAATAAAATATTTACAAAAATGTGAGGGGTGTACTCACTTTTGTGAGATACTGTATGTGTGTTCGTGAAATTATATAAATATATAAAACAGTGAACTGGTTTTTCTTGCTCTACCTTTACTGCTATTATTGGAAATACTGGGAGGGGAACGTTTTGCTGAGTCACTTACAGTCTGCATGTTTCCAGAGGGCATAGAGGAAACATTAGGGCATTTATACGTAACATATTAAAGTGTCACCTTACCTTATTTCTAGCACATACACAACCAAAATGATGTTTCTAGAATTTAAGATTTTATTCTTCCTGCCTGGTACAATGGTATGGTGATTAAAAGAGAGCATATGCTCATCCAAGTCAACAATAAAACCTTTGTTTCTAGTATAATATAATAAACTGTACTTTTACTTTATACTTTACTTCTCAACCAATGACAGTTACAAGTTCAGGGTGTACTATGACTTTTTACCAGGAAGTACATAAAAAGAAAAAAAAAAAAAAAAAAACAGTTTACTTTTTAAAGCAGACCTGCCACTTTCATGTATGTGCTAGACCCCCCCCTTTAAAAAAGCAAGGTAAAAAAAAACACAAGCTGACAGCATCCGGGTTTGGCCATCAATCCATAATTGCAGCTGACTGCTATGTGTGCGGCTATGTGAACAACAGCAGCCAATGTCAGCCTGCCATTAGTTTAAATATGCCTCAGTCACTCCAGCCACAAGAATCGTCTGATTCTTGCCGCTGGAACCCGGTGACCTCATGTAGCCAGC
The DNA here is from genome assembly GCF_042186555.1 of Aquarana catesbeiana. NCBI lineage: Eukaryota > Metazoa > Chordata > Amphibia > Anura > Ranidae > Aquarana > Aquarana catesbeiana. The sequence continues at coordinate 699,798,592 of NC_133325.1, read as the reverse complement.
CATTTGCATGTGGCCTAAAACTGACCTAGCAGTTAAAGCAAGTAAATTCAATACATATCACATATTTGCTCACTTCTGAAAGCATTTATTATATCTGTTCAACAAGTGCAAAAAATGTAGCTGTGTTCATCTACCCAGAAAACCTGTGAGCTGATAACTTACCGTACTCTCTGCCTCCGGGCTGTTATCGGTTAGCAATGTTCCCTGCTATCCCAGTGGACTACAAAACACCTCCCCCTGCTATATAGAAGAAAAGGAGGTGTTGTGTAGTCCTAATAGTGTTATGTAATCCTAAGACCAGCTTCACACTGGGGTGGTTTTCAGGCGCTTTAGCACTAGAAATAGCCTCTACTAAGCGCCTGAAAACCGCCTCCCATTCATTGCAGTGTGTCTTTTTACACTGGGGCGGTGCGCTAGCGGGAGGTTCAGAAAAGTCCTGCAAGCAGCATCTTTGGGGCGGGTTTGGAGCGCTGTATTTAGCTCTCCCAAAACGCCCTGCCCATTGGAATGAATAGGCAGCTCTTTCAAACTTTCAAAGCGCCTGAAAAGCAATGCAAAACGGGACTTTTTACCCTCTTTTTGCTTAAACAGCACTAAAGCGCAGCTAAAACGAGCGGCGCTTTAACGCTAACGGCTGCCGCTTTCAGTGTGAAAGCAGCCTTATACACTCCCTATTCCTTTAGACTGTTAGTATGGTTGTCACCTTAGGATAGGAAGTTAGGTAATGGCAGGGTTACCAGGTTAAATTAAAGGAACAGTGCTGTCACCACATCCAAGGCCTTGTAAGCTGCAATACTATCATATTTTGTACATTAGATATGCTTTAACGTTCTTAAAACGAACCTAACTTTATCCTTTACTCTTAAAGGATAACTAACGGTTAGTTTTTTATTATTTTTTAACCACTTCAATACCAGGCACTTATACACCTTCCTGCCCAAGCCAATTTTCAGCTTTCAGCGCTGTCGCAGTTTGAATGACAATTGCGCGATCATGCTACACTGTACCCAAACAAATTTTTTATCATTTTGTTCCCACAAATTGAGCTTTATTTTGGTGGTATTGATCACCTCTGTGATTTTAATTTTTTGCGCAACAAATAAAAAAAGACCAAAAATTTTGAAAAAAAAAAAGTTTTTCTTGGTTTCTGTTAAAACATTTTTGTAAATAAGTACATTTTCTTCTTCAATGATGGGCACTGATATGGCTGTACTGACAGGCACTGATAAGGCGGCACTGATGGGCACTGATGAGGTGGCACTGATGATAGGCACTGATGGGCACTGAGAGGTGGCACTGGTATGTGACACTAATGGGCACTCGTAGGCGGCACTGATGGGTACTTATGGGTGGCACTGATAGGTGGCACGGATGGGCACTGATGGACACTGATGGGTGGCACTGATGACACTGATGGGTGGCATTGCTGGGCATCACTGATTTTATTTGTGCCATAGAGGTGCCAGTCAGTGCCCATCTGTGGGCACTGATTGGCATATGCCGGGCATTAATTTGCACATGTGGATGGCCATGGGGGATGTACCTGGCCATCCACATGTTAGGTGCTTCCCTGGTGGTCCTGGCAGCCTCCCTGGTGGTCCAGTGTAACAATCAGCACAGACCTCCCTGGTCAGGAGAGCCGCAGATTGGCTCTCCTCTATTCGCGTCTGTCAGACGCGAGTGAGGAAAAGCCGATCAAGGGCTCTTCTTGTTTACATCGTGATCAGTCGTGATTCGACACGGCTGAGCACGTGGTAAAGAGCCTCCGTCGGAGGCTCTTTACCGAGATCAGTGTAGCGGTGTGTCAGACTGACACACCGCACCACCGAGCGCCGCAATGCGCGCCCCCACGGGCGCACGGCGGCTGTTATCCTGCAGGACGTCATATGACGCCCAGTTAGGATAACTGAACCACCGCCTGGCCATCATTCTGCTATAGGCTGGGCGGGAAGTGGTTAAAAACAAACATGTCATACTTACCTTCTCTATGCAGTTGGTTTTGCACAGAGTGGCCCCGATCCTTCTCACCAGCGACACTCCTGGCTCCTCCTCTTCTCGAGTGCCCTGTCGGAGAAGCGCTCTCCCTCGGGACACACGTGCGGGCGCGCTCCAGTGTCCTGCTGCTGGCATGTCATTTTTTTTTTTTCCCAGAGGGTCCCAGCTCCCACTTCCTCCCGGTGCACCACAGCACTGGAAGGGAGATCACCTCTCCCCCCTCCCTCTCAGCAATCATCTGGGACACGTCACAGGTCCCAGATGATTGCCCGGCCAGTCACGGCGCGGCTCACACATGCGCAGTAGGTGCACAGCCAGGCGCCCACACTTACAATGCCAGCGCCGCAGAGAGGAGGGGGAGACGAGCGGGGCTTCGCTCCCCCACATCGTTGGACCCTGGGACAGGTAAGTGTCCAATTATTAAAAGTCAGCAGCTGCAGTATTTGTAGCTGCTGACTTTTAATTTTTTTTTTTTTAGCAGAACTCCGCTTTAAAGTGGCTGTAAACCCACTAAAAAATAAACAAAAACAAAACAAAAAAAAGCAAAAAAAACTGCAAGACAAAGGCATAATGACCTAGTATACTATAGCATAGCATACTAGTGTAAACACCCATGCGATCAGATTTTGGTGCGGACAAAAAAAAAGGGCCCTGCGCGATTTTGGTCCAAATGCGATGCAAATTCAGCTATACAGTCTGTATGGCTGAATTTGCATTGCACAGACATTGCATGTGATTTGCACAGCAGTGCGGTGCGAATCACATGCGATCTCTAATGCCGCGTACACACGTGCGGACCTTTCGACCGGACTGGTCCGATGGACTTTCCAACAGGCTTTCGACGGACTTTTGACGGACTTCCGACGGACTTTTGAACGAACGGATTTGCCTACACATGATCACACCAAAGTCCGACGGATTCGTATGTGATGACGAACGACCGGACTAAAATAAGGAAGTTGATAGCCAGTAGCCAATAGCTGACCTAGCGTCGATTTTTCATCCGTCGGACTAGCATACAGACGAGTGGATTTTTCGACCGGACTCGAGTCTGTCGGAAAGATTTGAAGTATGTTTCAAATCTAAAGTCCGTCAGATTTTCGACTGGAAAAGTCCGCTGAAGGTCCGATGAAGCCCAGATACGATCGGATTGTCCGCCGGACTCGGTATGTCGGACCAGTCCGATAGAAAAGTCTGCTCATGTGTACGCTGCATAACACTGCATATGTGTGAACTGGCACTTATAGCCAGCTTTAGTTATAGTTAAGTATAAGTTTCATCCCTCAAATGTGCATTATGTGTGTTTCCTATATAATCAGGTTATTTCAGGAGGCTCCATGCAAGATGATGTGACTTACAGTTAGCAAGATCAAAAATAAACTAGTACAAAATGTTGGCTGGTTGTATGCCCTGACATGTCCCAGCATTAGTCAGCAGTGACACATCTTTACCAAGTAAATTTGTTTAGACATCCCAGTGTGTTCACTGACCAGAATAGCTTCTACTGCTTAGCACTCTTGTGGTCACAACAAATTGTCATGGTGATATCTACTATGGGATGTTACTAACGCTAAGTGAATAAACACAGGACTGATTATGCAATGTAACAGAAGCTTTTTATGGTGAGAGCCGACCTTTCAAATCTGAACGCTTACACCTACAGACAATACATCCCTTTGACCTTTTTCACATTTGACATGAACGTCCATGGTTTAGTGTATGCTGGAGGAATCTCCATTTTTTGAGTATTTCTGCTCTATTAACAGAGACGGAAACAGGACTGAGTAAAGTTCTCAATCTACCCGTAGCACTCTCTGAGTGTTCAGTATAGGAAAATTTAGTTGGGCTCCTCTGTAGAGTTAGTTGGCAGAGCTCCAAATGCTGAGTCTCTGTCACCTCCCCCTGGCTTCTAGAACTGTTGGAGAGTCCTTGAACTTAGATGGCAGAGGAGCAGAGATGAGGCCTGAATATTTATGAAGTCTCCTCCAATCCCTGGTTGAGGAAAGCCCAGAAGGTAGAGGGATAGCCCATAAATATTCTGGAGCCTGGCCATGTGGGTCCAGGGCCCGGTTGCCTGGAGGGGACCCCTGTGCTGGGGGATGGAAGGAGCCAAAGGAAGAGAGAGAGAATACAGCAGGAGAAGACTCATACCCTTCCAGCTTCAGCTAGACTTAACTGAGCCATCCTGGGAGCCATTGGGTCCTGTCCAGCAGAAAGCCTGTTCAGCAGTCACATGTGCCACAGGATTCGCCTAGAGCAATGTTTCTCAACTTCAGTCCTCAAGTACCCCCAACAGGTCATGTTTTAAGGCTTTCCATTATTTTGCACAGGTGATCTGATTAGTTTCACTACCTTAGTAATTACAACAGCCGTTTCATCTGAGGGAAATCCTGAAAACATGACCTGTTGGGGGTACTTGAGGACTGGAGTTGAGAAACATTGGTCTAGAGGACTGAGTGAGTAGCTTCAACCACTAACAGAGCCTATAGAGGAGAAGCAGCCAGGTGCAATACCAAACTAGCTTTCTAACAAGGGATAGCTTAGAGCCATTAAAGCCGGTACAGCTATCCAACACCTCTTGCTTGGGGAACCTAAAAAGCAGCTAGGTGCCTTGAGCCCCTGTATCCAGTAATTGGAGATCTTTCTTTACCAGTTGAGCTGATCCATTTTTTTCCTACGGTAGGACAGCCTTGCAATTTTTTTGGTAGCCAGAGACAGTTTACAGTCCCCAAGTTGCAAACTACACTTCTGGGCATCCATTACCTTCCCATCCTTATCCAAGTGCATCCCCTAATAAACCAAAAACAAAACTAAAGCACCCTGGCCTGGTTTTTGACTACCAAGTGAATGGTGGAAAATTCCTGTTGACTGGCTGTGCACGTGAAGGAGAACCCAAAAATCCAACGGCCCTTATGGGGGGTAGCACTACATGCCTGATCCTTCATAATTCATCTAAGAGTTGTTGCCTAGTACAAATGTTCACTCTTTATACACAGCCAGACAAGTGTGCAAAAGAATTCAATCCTGTCCCATGAATGGACATTTTCTGTGACTAATTTGGCCAGCATTTAAATGGCATGCCTGTCACTCATAGTAAAGTTCCTGCTACACTACAAAAAGGCGCTTTTCGGCCGCTAGCGAGGCACTCTTAACCCCCCACTAGTGGCCAAATAAAGGGTTAATAGTGCCGAAGCGCTTCGGCAGCGGTGCCCATTGATTCCAATGGCAGGGGCAGTGTATACACCGCTCCTCCACCGCCTGAAAGATGCTGCTTGCAGGACTTTTTCTAATGACCTGCAAGCGCATCGCACCAGTGTGAAAGCACTCGGGTTCCTCACATTGGGGCTGCAGGGGAGGCGTTTTTCAGGCGCTTTACAGGCGATATTTTTAGCCCAAAAGTGCCTGAAAAACACCCCAGTGTGAAAGGAGTCTACGTGTGAACTACCTGTGCTTCTGTGTTATGGCAGACACAAACCGTAAAGGTCTTTGTGCACAGATGCAGACTGCCATCCCTTGGCACTCATTGTTATGTATGTGTATGCCTTTTTGCCATGATGCCCCTTGTCCTCAGCCTGTCTCCCTCAAGGACTACAAGCCACCAACAGGTGCCCATTCAGTCTTTGTTTCCTACCACAGCTCACGTTTCGCTCTCCAGTTCTATCCACCACAGCACAAAATAGATTACCGCGCACACATACAAAAATTACATTTTAAATCCTGTGAGGCTATTTAACACCTGAACATAATAAAAAAATATGGGGATTTGATCATACTATATGGTCATATAGTGCTAAGCCCACTCACTGCATCAAAGTACCCCATTATCAGTGGGTAGTACCCCATTATCCACCACTGCATCGCTTTCCGTAGACGACAAGCACCCATGGACTGAATTTAATGTTACATCTTTTTTTTTTACTAGCAAACGGTCATTTATAGAGCTGCCCAGATGGTCAAAAGTAGAAGCACTTGCTACATGCTTAGCTGCTTGCCTTTCATTTCTTCCCTACAGCTGCTCAAAAGACATTTTTTTTTAATTTTTAGGCCCCATCCATCAGTACAGTCCACCCCTATACCCATGATTATGTTCGTCGGAGAAATCCCCCCATGCCACATGTGCTACTGCTATATGGTTCTGTTTCCCTGAATGTCATTTTGTAAAATATCCCTCACTTTGGTCTGTATAAGAATTAGTATATAATATGCTTCCTGTCTTTTATTGCTGTAGCTTGAAGCAATGACAATTCTTTGTCTCTGTGTCAGTATAAGAAAACACTTTCTGATCGGATCTGGAACAAGTGAGTCACCTCCACTCAGCGTCCTACTGTATTTATTCTATGAAATGAAAGGCAATGTGTCTCTGACTCTCTCTGCTGGTGGATTCACATAGTTCATGCAATAATACAGATTACATTCAGCACACTGAAGCCTTAGGCTGGAAATAATAAAGACGTATCCAAGAATAAGTCAAATAAATCTGTTCTCAGATAGGGAAGGATTAGAAGATCTGTAAAGTTTTTGCTGTCTGTGCCCCTCATAGGTAGGATTACCCTTTGTATTCACTAGGTGACCATTGTTACCAAGACAAAAAGAATTGGAAATCCAACATTTTAGGACCCACTTACATTACCACTTTGTGGGATTATCGCAATTCGCAGTAACGTATGTAACACGCACTGGGATGCCATTCATTTTAAACAGTACTCCAATGTACTAAAGCAACGCACCTGTGGTATTGTTGCCATGCATTGCATTTAAAAAAAGGGTCATATCCAATTTCAGACACACTGGGGTGCGTTAAAAACCTATTCATTTCAATAGGCTGCCTTAACACAATACATGGTAACACGTGATGTAACAGGCCCTTAAAGTTGTCACCAGAACAAAAGGGCACACTTGTTTTAGTGACAACAGTCTGGCCACACGTGGCTCATGCTTCGGCCTCCTCCTGCTGAATAGGCTAAATTTCGAGACGTGGGTGGACCTGTCAGTACCACTTGGCTCAACAAAGTTTGACCTTTCAGTGGACTTGTCCACGGAACTGGGTGGAAATGGTTGGCCCAGCAGTGACTGCAACCAACCAGATCCAGTCACTGTACAGGTATTCAGCAGCCACAGATCCCACTGCCAGGGGAGGTTCCTTCATTCACACTGCTTAAAGGAGCTGTAAAGGCAGAAGGTTTTTTTATCTTAATGCATTCTGTGCATTAAGAAAAAACCTTTTGTGTGTAGCAGCCACCCCAGCACCCCTCTAATTACTTACCTGAGCTCCATCTCTCTCCAGCGATGTCCACAAATGTCTAAGCCGTCCAGGACACTCCTCATGATTGGCTGAGACACAGCAGCGGCACCATTGGCTCCAGCAGCTGTCAATCAAAGTCAGTCGGCCAATCAGGGGAGAGATGGGGCGGGGTTGGGTCGGGGCTCCGTGTCTGAATGAACACATGGAGCAGTGACTCAGTTCCAGTACTCCCATAGGGAGCTGCTGACTGTGGGGGCACTCGATAGGAGGGAGGGGCCAGGAGCAGCAAAGAGGGACCCGAGAAGAGGAGGATCCGGGCTGCCCTGTGCAAAACCACTACACAGAGGAGGTAAGTATAAGGTTTTTTTTTTTTGGTTTTTTTAAGCGAGACTTTACAATCACTTTAATGCAGATGGAAGCATCCATTAGATTTCTTTTGTGTAGCCTGTGGGCTGAGCAAGAGAAATCTGTATCTGTGTGGCTAGCTTAAAGTGGTTCTAAAGGCAGAAGGTTTTTTTTACCTTAAGCGTTTGTTACCCTAACATTTCATATTCCTGATATGTGCCTGCTGTACCATGTACTTGTATGAAAAAGTATCCTGTTTTCTTTGTAGCACTTCCTTTGTGTGAAATCCCTGGTGTTCCTGCTAATCCCCTTGCTTATCTTTTAAAAACTGACCACACTAAGCAGGAGAGCACATCATGGTCAGTTCTCTAGCTGTGTTGGGAACTCAGCCTGCTCTCCTCCAATGATCAGACTTGTCCTGACATGCCCCCCCCTCCCCCTGCACAGCCATTTACTGGCAAGCTCAGTGTACTGCTGCTTCCCCTCCCCCCAGCTCATATGCAGCTGAGAACAGAGGGAATGTGATCACAGGGAAAAAATGTATTTATAATGTTTTTTTTTTATATCTATACAAAAATGTTTTGCCTTTCATTTCTATTTTAAACTTAATGGGTTGTTTTACAAGATAATGCTGCATCTGTCCCCCGGCGCCTCTTCACTGAGAACCGAGCCACTGAACACCGCAGATGGCTCGGTTCTCACTGCTCCCCGAGCTGACTGTCAATCAGCAGCTCTCCTGCTCTGCTCCTCCACGCTCATTGGAGCACTGAGCTGTGGAGGGGTGGGGAGTGGCCGTCTCAGCGGCTTGCTGAGAGGCTGAGACTGCCATCAGTCCAGGCACCTGGCGGATCCAAACTTCCAGAGTCGGGATGACGCGGTGCCCGGACTGATCTTGGTGACGTCAGCAGAGAGCGGACTTCAGAATATGAATTGCACTCCTGTGACCCATAGGAGAAGCCCAGCCGAATGAGCTCAGAATGGACTTCTCCTATATGGATCGATCGATCAACTTGGGTACATTCAGCCTGCCCATACATGGTTCGAAACCAGACTGTGGTTCAACTCACTAGACACCATCTAAAACTGAAAAAAATCAGCTTTGAATAAAGTGTATATAAACTCAGGTACATGAATTTCCTATACTGCAGTTTACCAGTCTTTAGATGTGGTGGTTGCCGTTGTTTTCTTCCCATCAGGCTTCTTTTCCTGGTGATTCTGCAAATAACACAATTTCAGGCCAAGGTTGGCAAAGCTCACTTACCTTGCTGTATTTATAAAGAAGAAACATTGTCACCCTTCTGTGGAGGGGAGCATGGTGGCATTTCCCACATCACAGGTTTAAATCATAGAAGCTATGTCCAGAGGTCTTCCCGAGGCAAATGGCTTTTCCCATCTCTGCCAATGAGAAACCTACTGGATATACACATTAGACACTCTTTCTCTTGATGGGTTAAATGAGAAACTGGATTATAATACCATTTTGTGACACATTTTTATGCATATATTTTATTTATGCCTGTTCATCCATGTTAACTTTGATTTTTCAGGGGTTTCCGCCACAGTAGATGTCTCCCTGAGTTCCATCTTAACTTCCTCATTTCCTCTTGCAGGGTGGAGCTCCAACCCCTCAGCTTCCGGTAGAGAAACCCTGGTCTTCCTTTCAGAATATGCTTTCTTACTGTTTCCCCCTGAGGTCTGAGGAGGAGTGGGATTGTCTTCAAAGGGGGAAATCCATAGCCAATCCAAGGTTAGTTCCTCTTCATCACTCTCCTCATCTGGAGGCATGGATTCCTGGTCCCAATAAACCCTAGGCCTCAGTATAGGAGTCTGATAAGCCTCGGGGCGAGAGATTTAAAGCACTCGAACAGCCTCAGATATAGGCAGCAAGTGATTCCGATGCACAGTTTTGAGGGGGCCAGTCTGGCCGGATTTGATACATGAGAAGCCCAGCTAATCGTTTGCAGACAATATAGAGCTGGGAGCGCCACTGATCAGCCAAATTGTGTTTCCCGGGCACTCCCAGGTTGTGAAACAACACCTGATCTCCAGGCTGCAGGTCTTGAACCCTTATGCCGTGTACACCCGACCGGACTTTTCTACTGAATGTGTGGGCTTCATCGGACCTTTTCTGTCGAAAAAACTGTCGGACTTTAGAAATAGAACATGTTTCAAATCTTTCCGACAGACTCGAGTCCGATCGAAAAATCTGTTCGTCTGTATGCTAGTCCGACGGACAAGAAAGGACGCAAGGGCAGCTATTGGCCACTGGCTATGAACTTCCTTATTCTAGTCCGGTCGTACGTGATCATGTTCGAAACGATCGGACTTTGGTGTGATCGTGTGTAGGCAAGTCCGCTTTGTTGGAACACCGTTGTAACTCTGTCGAAAAGTCCTTCGGAGTTCAGTACGACGAAAAGTCCGGTCATGTGTACACGGCATTACTTTGAGGTCAAAGTTTTTCTTGTTTCTTTGTTCTCTGGCAGTAGATGCTTCCCTAGCTTTTTCATATACAGTCTTTAAATTCTTTCAGGGTCTGTCGACATACCCTCAGTAAGAGGCCTGGGATGTGTGATCTAACGATGTTCCAAAAGCCAAATCCACTGGCAAGCGAGCTTCCCTGCCAAACATCAACCGAAAATGGGAGTATCCAGTAGAGTCATTCGCTGTGCTATTGTAAGCATGAACCACTGCAGCAATGTGGTCTCCCCAATGTTGTTTCTTCTCCAAAGGAAGGGTTCCTAACATATTCAACAAAGTGCTGTTGAAACGCTCAGGTTGTGGTTCTCCCTGAGGGTGGCAAGGAGTGGTCCTGGACTTTTTGATACTCAAGAGTTCACACAATCTTCGGATTAGCTTACTCTCAAAATCCCAACCTTGATTTGAGTGTAGACGCTGAGGCATTCCATAAGCATGAAAAACTTCTCCATTAGGGTCTTCGCTACAGTACTGGCTTGTTGATCCCTAGTAGGGAAAGCCTGAGCATAACGAGTAAAGTGATCAGTCACAACCAGGACATTACTCTGCCCACTCAGGTCAGGTTCCAAGCACAAGAAATCAATGTGCACCAACTCCATTGGTTCCTGACTCTGTAGATGACTCATTGGGGCTGCCCTGCCTGGTAAAGTCTTTCTCTGAATACATCTGATGCAAGAGCAACAGTAGCTTTTTTTCAGCCCTTATGGACGGCCAATAAAATCGGTCCCTGACTAACTTAAAGGTCCTATCTGGATCTAAATGGTCATGGTCTTAATGGAGAGTGGTCAACACTGTCTATCCGTGTTTCTCAGGAAGGAACAATTGATGAACACCTCCTAATTCCTTAGCTGGGCCTTTCCAGTATACATGTGTGAGAAAGTGCAGTGCTAATTTTGTGAAATAAACTACTAAGAAAACTGGATTTACACAACTAAATAAACAGTAGTTCAAAATGATGCAATTCCTTCCACCTTAAGAAAGTGAAGATCACTGTGTAGATATTTGAGTCCACATCACTCACAAGTGTGAATATCAATCGTGAGAGAAAACAAATTAATAAAAAAGTCCAAAAAGTAACATAATAAAAAGTGTAGGCCACAAAACTCGAAACAGGAAAATGCAACCACCGATGTGACCCTTTGAGTTAGAGGGATAGCCAGAAAAACCACCACCATTGATAGGGGGAGGCTTACTGGAATTTGTTGACTTGAGAAGGCTTATACCGCCCAAGTCAAACAGGCTTGTTAATCAGTAAACCCGATGGGTACAGCTGGTCCTGGATCCAGAACGATCAATCCATATCAACGGGCCAAAACATCAATGGAATGTATGACTAGATGACGATGTGTTAAACATCAATGGAATGTATAACCAGATGAAGGCTTGTTAGTTGAAACGCGTTGGGTGGACCTACCTACATGCATCACTCTTTTCATCTGTATCTATGTACGATACGCCCATTTTCAACCATCTAAATGTGAGTGTTCATTTGTAATGCTTTTTATTAAACGCTTTTAAACGGTATCACGCTATGCAAGTTCTTTTCATTATCTTACACATGCTACGTGGTACCGAGCCTCTGTCCTCTACATGAAAGTTTGGTTTATATCTTCTACATTCCATTGATGTTTTGGCCCGTTGATATGGTTGCATTTTCCTGTTTCGGGTTTTGTGGCCTACACTTTTTATCATGTTACTTTTTGGACTTTTTTATTAATTTGTTTTCTCTCACGATTGATATTCACACTTGTGAGTGATGTGGACTCAAATATCTACACAGTGATCTTTACTTTTTTCTCCTTAAAATCAGGGGAAAATCGTGGGTGCGTGTTATACGCCGATCCCCCGCAAATTGTGAGCCTCTCGGCGGCTCTCAGCCGCTTTTGGCCGTTCTCGGCAGCTTTCGGACGCTCTCTGCGGCTCTCGCAGTCCCACATGCGCGGCTGAAAGCCGCCAAGAATGGGCGAGAGCGTCCGAAAGCCGCCGAGAACGTCCGAAAGCTGCTGAGAGCGGCTGAGAGCCGCCGAGAAAGGCTGAGAGCGGCCAAAAGCTGCCGAGAACGGCCGAGAGCCGCCGAGAACGGCAGCGCCATTTTTAAACGGGAGTTCAGTGTACTGACAAGTAAATGACACAGGGGCAAGGCTGCAATGATGTACACTGACAAGGATGCAATGATGTACACTGACAAGGCTGCAATGATGTACACTGACAAGGCTGCAATGATGGACACTGATAAGGCTGCAATGATGGACAAGGCTACAGCTGGACACTGACAATGCTACACTGACACTGACAAGGCTGCAGATGGACACTTATAAGGCTGCATTGATGGGCATTTAAATGTAAGTTTTTTTCCTTAAACTTCCCTCCTAAAAGTTTTTTCCTTAAAATTTCCTCCTAAACTTGGGGTGCGTGTTGTACGCCGGAACGTGTTATACGCTGATAAATACGGTACTTAACAGCATCTACGGATACCGAGCTGACAAAGATTTCTTTATAAGGCTACCCAAGGGGTCTTCACGTTGGTGACTCTGCATGCCCTCTCTGGTTAATTGAGGCAATTCTTGACTGCGCACTTGTGTCAAGTCACAGTAATATCTTGGCACTCCAGCAGGGGTGACTCCCACAGCTTCGGCCCCTGTCACCCCTTTATGCCTGTTCTCTACTCCTTGACATACAGCCAGTACTCCCTCCAAGGACAAATGGACCCAGCTTTTCTGGGCAGTATCTGTGGCGTAGGGTCTTCGGGGAAAGAGCATCAGCATCTCGATTTCCCACTCCTGGCCGATATTTCAAACTGAACTGGAACTCAGACAGAGCGGCCAACCACCGATGTCCAGTGGCATCCAGTTTGGCAATGGACAGCAAGTAAGTCAACGGGTTATTATCCGTCTTCACCACAAACGTGGCCCCATACAGATAATCTTGTACCTTGTCCACCACAACCCACTTGAGGGCCAGGAACTCCAATATGTGTACTGGATAATTCTCAGAGGGAGTGAGACTGCGACTCACATAGGCCACCGGGTGGAGTTCTCCTTCCGATTTTTGATACAACACAAGGTTTAGAGGAATCAGCATAGGCCAACACAGGCGCTTCAATAAGGCTCCCTTTCAAACGTTCAAAGGGTCTTTCACACTTCACTGTCCATTGCTCTTGAATAGATTCACGTGGCTTCCTTGGGCCTCCAATGTGGACCTTCTGCAGGTCATCACCCATCTGCTTCTGCAATAACTCATTCAGACGTTTGGCAATCTGTGAAAAGTTCTTCACAAATCTTCTATAGTAAAAGCAGAAACCCAAAATCGACCTCAACTCAGTGACGGTGCTGGGGTGGGGCCAGGAGGTAACAGCCTCCAACTTCTGAGGGTCGGTAGCTACTCCCTCGGCTGAGACCACATGTCCAAGATAGGTGACTAAAGTCTGTTAGAATTGACACTTCTCTAACGACGACTTCAGCCCTTCGGTGTGTAATCGTTGGAAAACTTTCTCCAATCAAGCTTCGTGCTCCTCCAATGTTTTGCCAAAGACGATGATATCATCCAGATACACCAGCACTTCTATCAAGTTCATGTCTCCCACGGTGTTCTCCATCAGTCTCTGAAAGGTGTCAGGCGCCCCTGTTAGCCCCTGTGGCATTCGGTCTAATTAAAAGAATCCTAGAAGACAGATAAATGCCGTCTTCTTGCGGTCCTCCAGATGCATGGGTATCTGATAATATACACTCTTCAGATCCAGGACACTGAATCATTTGGCTCCTGATAAGCATTGCAGGGCCTCCTCTATGCGAGAGGTCATGTATTGATCTGGAATAGTCCTCCGATTCAAAGTTTGGTAGTCAATACACATCCGAAGGGACCCATTTTTCTTTCTCACGACCCCAATAGGAGTGGCATAAGGGCTCCTGGATTCCATAATGACCCTTGACCTCTTCAGTTCAGCCAACTGCTCTCAAAGTTCCTCTAGGTCACACAGAGGGGTTCATCTGGCTTCTCCAGAAAAGGCTTATCTTCGCTTAGCCGAGTTCGGTGTTGGGCACTCCTGGCACAACCCACATCAAAGTCATTCTTGGGGAACATTTTCTCCCATCGAGCTAATTGAGCTTCGATTCTTTTTTCCCGTCTGGGAGACATATTTGGGCACTGGATGGTGGTCTCACTTCCACTCTCCTTCTGGGTTAAGTCGTCCCCTGTCACTGGGGTGGCAGCACTTACTTTCCCAATCACCATACGAGGCTTCAGGCTGATTGGATGGCTGGTGACATTCCTCACACTGACGGGAATTCAGCCCCCACTTCTCAGTAGGGCCCTAGTGGGTACTATCTTCGGAAACAGTTCTATCCTGTTCTCTTCCTCCAGTGGATCGGCTTCTACCACCACGTATGGATCCATGACAACTTAACAGTGGCTTTCATGCAGGTTCTTTCTCCAGACTGAGAAGCAAAGTAGGCTTCATGATTTCTTTGCTTACTGAGAGAGCTTTGGCCTGGACCCACCCTTTATGGGAGACGCAAAAACCCTGTCGTCCTGAGTTACCCAGAGTTTGTGGCTTTCTTGAAAAGGGTATTTGACGTTCCCGCACTCTCTACTTCTGCTGCCAAGAGCCTCGTGTCCATCAAACAGAGTACGAGAACTGTTGCCGATTATGCCATTGAATTTCGCACTCTGGCGGCAGAGATTGCTTGGAACAATTAGGTCCTCGTGGCTGCTTTTTCTCATGGTCTCTCGGATACCATCAAAGATGAGATAGCAGCCGGAGACATACCCACTGAGCTGGAAAAGTTGATCACGTTTACCATTCTCATTGACTCCAGTCTCTGAGAGAGACTGTCAGGGCTGGCTCAGCCCTTCCTTCTCTGAGCTTTCCGCTCAGCTGTCGGCTAATTGCCAGCTCTCTTCTCTCTCCACAGTTAACCAGCTGTTGTGGATCTGCTCGTCAGTCCTGCCTACTTAAAGACGTCCAGCTCACTTCATTCCTGCCTTCGCCTTGGTCATATCACTAGAAACCATCTCCTGTGTTCCTGTTTAAAGACTGGCTTGCTGACATCCCTTCTGGCTCCTTATCCTGCTTGCTGTTCCTCTACTTGGATCCCTGACTTCTGTGTCTAAGCACTCGATTCTGATTACCCGATCTGGTTACTGAACTCTGGCTTGGCTGATTACCCGATCTGGTTACTGAACTCTGGCTTGGCTGAATACCCAATCCGGTTACTGGACTCTGGCTATGCTTTGACTATGCTTACTCTATTTACCTTATTTTTATTAATAAACAAGTGTGATCTTACTGTACTTCTGTCTCGGTCTGGTTCATGGTTTCTGACAGAGACCTTCCTTTAAGGACCGTTTGCAGAAGCCTCCTGTACGATTGGCTCCGAGCTCTGCAGTCCCACCCTTGCCTCCCTCACCTCCCATGCCTCCTGGTACTGAGTCTGCCAGTGAAGTAGAACCCATGCAGTTGGGCTTCACATGTCTCTCTGTCTGCGGAGGAGAGGTCCTTTAGGAGGAGGGGGAGATTGTGTCTTTATTGTGGCCAGGCAGGTCACTTCCTGAAGTTAGTCCTACCCATCCGGGAAAACGTTGCACCTGAGGTCCTGTAGGGGACAGACCTTAGGTGGTGCTGTTACATCCCAGTTATCCAGAAGGATAAGCCCCGGGTTACGGTTACCCTTTGTTGGTCTGAGTCTTCCATCGAGATACAGGCTCTAATTGACTCTTGGGCTGCAGATCTGTTCATAGATGGTGCCTTTGTGTCTAAGCACTCGATTCTGCTGCAGCTTCATGCCACTCCACTTGCCACTGAGGCTACTGATGGGAGACCTCTACAACCTGACCGTGTGACTCATGAGACTGCTCCGTTGACCATGGCTGTAGGGGCTCTTCACTATGAGATAATCCAATTCCAAGTTATTCCCTCACCTCATTTCTCAGTGGTTATTGGTTATCCTTGGTCACAGTGGCACAACCCCTCTTTTGATTGGCTTTGTGCCGAGGTTCTTTCCTGGTCGCCACAATGCAGGAAAACATGTTTTCAGAAAGTGGCTAAGGTCTTGTGCACCTCTTCCCTCTCCTCCCTGCCGGAGGAGTACCGCAAATTTAGCGATGTCATTTCAAAGGTCAAGCAGGTAGTTTGCCTCCACACCGGTCGTATGATTGCGCAATTGACCTTCAACCTGGTGCCATACCCCCTCGTGGCCAGGTTTACCCTTTGTCTGTCTTGGAGGTCAAAGCCACGGAGGAGTATGTTGCCAACGCACCCTCTTGAGGACTCATCCGTAAAGCCTCGTCCCCTGCTGGTGCTGGTTTCTTCTTTGTGAAAAAGAAGAGTGGTGAACTGAGACCTTGTATTGATTATAGGGGTCTCAATTGCTTCATGATTAAAAATGCTTATCCGATTCCGTTGATTATGGAGTTATCTGACCGCCTCAAGGGAGCAACGGTTTTCACGAAGCTTGATCTGAGAGGGGCATACAATCTTGTGAGGATCAAGGAGGGCGACAAATGGAAAACTGTGTTTAATACCAGAACAGGCCATTACGAACACCTTGTAATGCCGTTTGGTCTTTGCAACGCCCCCGCAGTTTTCCAGGAATTTATCAACGATGTCCTCTGAGATTTGTTGCAGCTATGTGTGGTGGTTTATCCCGATAATATCCTCATATTTTCCAAGTCCCTAGAGAGCCACCACACAGATGTCTGCTGTGTGCTTCAGAGGCTGAGAGATAATAACCTGTATTGTAAATTGGAGAAGTGCGAGTTTCATCGTGAACAGGTTAAATTCCTGGGTTATGTAATTTCCACTGCTGGTTTTTCGATGGACCCAGAGAAACTTTTGACAGTTCTACAGTGGCCCCAACCCATGGGTTTACATCCATTGCAACGTTTTCTCGGCTTTGCCAATTATTATCAGAGATTTATTCGTAATTTCTCGTCTTTGGTCTAACCCCTGACTGACATGACCAGAAAGTGGTCCAGAATTGGTCTCTGGATTCCATTATTGCCTTTGAGAGTCTCAAGGCTGCCTTTGTTTCTGTTCCTGTGTTGGTACATCCTGATCATACGGTGCCATCATCCTTGAGGTTGATGCATCCGAATCTGGAGTTGGTGCCCTACTGTCTCAACGTCCTACCTCTGAGAGCGGTATGCATCCTTGTGGCTACTTTTCCAAGAAATTGTCTCCTGTGGAATTCAATTATGAGATTGGGGACAGAGAGTTGTTACAGATCATTTTAGCCCATACGGAGTGGAGGTATCTCCTCGAAGGTACCACTGTGCTGGTTCTTATTTTGACTGACCATAAGAATCTAACATTCTTGCCTGAGGCTAAATGCCTCTCTCCCAGAAGGGCACAATGGGCTTTTTTCTTGTCAAGCTTCAACTACGTAGTCTCATTCTTACCTGGTACTAAGAATGTAAGGGCTGATGCTTTGTCGCAACAGTTTTCTCCGCTTCCAAGTTGGAGTCGTTCCTGTTCCTGTCATACCTCCCGATCGTATTCTGGCTATGGTTCGTACCAGTCTCACTTCACCTTTGGGTGACAAAATTCTTGCCGCTCAAATCCATTCTCCTCCTGAGAAACCTTGTGACCGCTGCTTTGTCCCTGCTTTGAGAGTCTCCGCACTCCCGTGCTCCAGTGCAAGACGAGCAACATTTTTTAATAAATTTTGACTAATATTCAACATCGCTTGATATTCAAGCGATGTCTTGATATACAAGTCACAACTAGTGAGTATAAAAGAGAAGAGAGACGCCTCTAAGTGTAGCAATATGGATACATTTAATGAAGGTACAACATTTAGCAACATATTGCTGCACTTGGAGGTGCCTCTCAACTTTTATACTCTGTAGTTCTTGCTGGATTTTGCCTCTAATCGCCTTGTGGAGGCTTCCATTTGTGGATGGACATTTTATGGTTACACAACTTGGTCACATTTCTATAATCTTTATGTATGGATTATAAACCAAAGGACTTATGAATAAATGGTTGTGGAACTAATCATTTGAGTTTCCATTATTTCTTATGAGGAAATTTGCTTTGATATACGACTGCTTTGGATTAGAAGCATGTTTCTGGAATGAATTATGTTTGCAATCCAAGGTTTTACTGTATTAATAGTTTACAGTAAATGCGGTGATCGACTGAGCTGTATATGGCTAGCTTAAATGCTAATTCCACCTTTTACAAAAAAATCATAAATGTACATATGTATACTATATTTGCAGAAAAATAGCATTTCATGTTTTTTTGCAAATAAGCCAGCAAAAGATCACTAGTGCAGTGATCTATACAATTGTGCTCCATTGAGAACTTCAAGTCCGTATGCCCTGATGGCAGATGGGACTTGTAGTTTATTCATTAACAGATCTCTGTGAATGGATGATGAAGCTGTGTGGGTGGAACACCAATTTCACATCTGACAGCCGTGGGGGAGTAGAACCCCTGCATACTGCTCTGGGGGGGGACGGGGACATTAGGGGGTGTGGGTCAGCTTGGCACCTTGTTACACCCTAAATAAGTAACATGGTCTTAATGGCGGAGTTAGCCTTTAATCCCACTGCTAATCAGTCAGGAGACATCGGAGACAACTAACACAAAAGATCACATTTACCAAACATTGTTTTGTTATACAAATCTTTGGCTAGCTGCATGCTCCGAAAACAACAGACAACAAGCCACATGATTGTTTTAAAGAACATTCTTTTGCATTTTCTCACATAGTGAAGGTGAATTGTAAACACGATTCTTGTATGTACAGGAGGAACAATTCATTGCAATACAGATCACAATGCTTTCATGAATATTCGGAACATTTCCAGCTCACTGGGAGGCAACAGCTAGTGTGAATGCACACAGAGAGTCTATAGATGTGTGTTTACCCTTCAGCACCTCCGTCAGCCAAGCAGTGTGACTGTGAGCAGATGGTAATACTTGTATTTATCTGCTTCTTTTCTTGACGTTCAACGGAGCAACAATGGCGTGAACATTGGGACAGCTGGGCAGCTCCCTGATGAACATAACACTCCGTAAAATAACAGGTGTCACAACTGCACCAACACCAACAATGAGGGTTTGTCATTTTCCCAGGAAGGTCGGAACTGATTTAATATGTGTACAAGATTATATATATATATATATATATATATATATATATATATATATATATAATCACCAAAAGTATTGGGACACCTGTCTTTACAAGCACCTGAACTTTAATGGCATCCCAGTCTTAGTCCATAGGGTTCAATATTGAGTTGGCCCATCCTTTGCAGCTATAACAGCTTCAACTCTTCTGGGAAGGCTGTCCACAAGGTTTAGGAGTGTGTCTATGGGAATTCTTCCAAAAGCGCATTTGTGAGGTCAGGCACTGATGTTGGACGAGAAGGCCTGGCTCACAGTTTCCACACTAATTCATCCCAAAGGTGTTTTATTGGGTTGAGGTCAGGACTCTGTGCAGGCCAGTCAAGTTCCTCTACCCCAAACTCGCTCATCCGTGTCTTCATATACCTTGCTTTGTGCTCTGGTCCAAATCATTTGATGGAGGGGAGATTATGGTGCGGGGATTATGGTGTGGGGTTATTTTTCATGGGTTGGGCTTGGCCCCTTAGTTCCAGTGAAGGGAACTCTTAAGGCGTCAGCATACCAAGACATTTTGGACAATTTCATACTCCCAACTTTGTGGGAACAGTTTGGGGATGGCCCCTTCCTGTTCCAGCATGACTGCTCACCAGTGCACAAAGCAAGGTCCATAAAGACATGGATGAGCGAGTTTGGGGTGGGGGAATGTGACTGGCCTGCACAGAGTCCTGACCTTAACCCGATAGAACACCTTTGGGATGAATCCACATCAGTGCCTGACCTCACAAATGTGCTTCTGGAAGAATGGTCAAACATTCCCATAGACACACTCCTAAACCTTGTGGACAGCCTTCCCAGAAGAGTTGAAGCTGTTATAGCTGCAAAGGGAGGGCCAACTCAATACTGAACCCTACGGACTAAGACTGGGATGCCATTAAAGTTCATATGCATGTAAAGGCAGGTGTCCTAATACTTTTGACAATATAGTGTATAAATGTATATACACATACAGTATATATAGCTACTGTATATAGTGTAGTAGTATGTGTCCTGTTTAACCTGTTCCTGTAACTTTGTCTTGACAGTGTACCATGGGCACAGGGCCCCATAGGGGAACGATCCTACATCCCGGCTTAACCTGTTGACAGTCCTCTGCACAACTGCTTCAGACCTTACATCAATGGAGTCCACTCTTCTCTTTGGGCACAAGTTTAATTCCCAGGCATATGGAGGTTAGGAGAAGTCCACACCATGAATGCCTTTAGTAGTATACTGAATCTATAGAAGCATAAATATTCATATACTTCACCTATCCTTCAAAAGGTGGTGGCACTGAGCTTAAGTTACAGACGTAGTTCAGAGAGATCGATCAGGACTGGAGAGACGAGAGGCCGGCTACTCACAGGAAGGCAGTGCCAGAGTCCAACATCCCATAACAAAACTCCTACCATTGCTCCAGACTTCCCCGCTATGAAACGAATAAGAGGACCAAATGAGTACATGTTGAACTGGTCTGGTCAACCCAGAAAGATAACAAATAATCCCTTTCCATGTGACAACTAACCCAGGAGAGTTCTCTGTCTTCCTTATATACCCTTACTTAGGGTGCCCCTCTCCAAGCATGGCACTTAAATTGGTAATAAAACCAAAAAATGTAATATTTAGCAGTTTACTAATCCTTAGATGTGGTGGCTGCATTTCTTTTCTTTTTAGGCTTTATTTCCTGTTTTCACCTGTTGATCTGCCCAGTAACACACTTTCTGTATTGCCCCCATGCTGGATGAAGGAGCACAGAGGGCACATCAGACTGCAGCATTGTTAATCTGGGGATAGGGAAATGTTAGATGGACTAGCAAATTTAGATATAACAAACTCAAGACAAACTTCAGCCCTCACTGCAGTTACACTAGCAGTTACAGCAACAGTTTTTCTTTTTTTTAGTTTTGGTATAAAAGTTTTACATGAATAAATTAAAGCTAATCATTTTAAGCACCCCTGTCAGTAATAAATGGTTTGCCTCAACACTCTTAACTGATACATTTTTGTATGAGAGCTTGTTCTTTGGGGGAAAAAAACAACAGACTTACTGGCTAGATCACCAGATGAAAATAAAGGAAAGAAAATCTAAAAAGGAAAACTAATACAGTAAATTTTATCTAAGAATGGGTAAGCTGCAATATAATAAATATTTACTTTTAACTCTGTTGACTCCTGAGTCATCCCTGACTCCTTGTTTTGGGGACATCTAGTGGCTTAAGAGGGAATTACAACAGGGTCACCCCGTGTCCCATCCTACATACAGTGCCTTGAAAAAGTATGCATTCCCCTTGAAATTTTGCACATTTTGTCATGCTACAACCAAAAATGTAAATGTATTTTTTGGGGATTTTATGTGATAGACCAACACAAAGTGGCACATAATAGTGAAGTGGAAGGAAAATGATAAATGGTTTTCAAAAATTTTTACAAAGAAATATATGAAAAGTTTGGTGTGCATTTGTATTCATCCTCCTTTACGCTGATACCCCTAACTAAAGTGGAACCAATTGCCTTCATAAGCAACCTAATTAGTAAATAGAGTTCATCTGTGTGTAATTTAATCTCAGTATAAATACAGCTGTTCTGAGAAGCCCCCAGAGGTTTGTTAGAGAACCAAAGTGATCAAACAGCTTAATGAAGGGCAAGAAACACGCCGATATACGTCCTAAATTTGAAGTGGAATATCATTGTTATGGCAGCAGCCAGCTGCCATAACCCCGGTATCCTCTTCTTTGGCCAGCGTTCTGCTTCCCAAAAAGAGTGGTCTCTGCAGCAGGTTCGCCGCAAGATCACTTTTATCGGGGGCGGGAGAGGGCCCCCCTCCCGCCGTGCTCAGGTGCTCTCCGCCGCTTACCGGAGCCGTCAGGTGCGGCGGAGGCGATTGGATCTTCACCCTTGCTGGGTATGGAGATGAGTGAGGGGAAGATGGCCACCACCCGTCTCCATAACATTGCAGGGCGAGAGCTTTGCGCAGTGGCAGTATCATAGCCAATGAGGTTCAACTGAGGCGTGATTATTGCTAATTGCTTCTCGGCCTTTTGGCGAAGATCAAGTGTAGTATCTATTCTTATCAGTTTCCAGGAGGTGGCGCTTGCTTCCGTCCCTGATCTATGGCGAAATAGAGATGGGATTGCGGTTGCTATGCAAAACCTGCTGGAGTGAAGGTGACCTGGAGCGGTTTGTAGCCGAAAGGGAAGCCTTCTGATGGGGATGGAGAACCACGGGGTCTGAACCAGAGGGTCGGGACCCTGGCCTTCTGGCCTGGATTGGGGCGGATCTAGCTCCAGACAGTTATTTGGGAGAGAACGCTTACTCCTGCCTTGCAAGGGGGGGAGGGAGTGGCAAGTACTTCCCGAATGTAATTAGGAGGAGTGATGGGAGCGACGGCAGAGCCTGATGGTAAAGGGCTCTTTCCGGCTTCCTGATCTCCATATCCTTCCTGTCTGTGGTGGGGTCTGCTGTGGTCTGGGCTGGGTGGTCAGGGCTTTTTCGAAAAGCCAGTGGTAAATGTGCCCCTGAAGTGGCAGTTCAGGGGTGCCGTATAGTCACGGTGTGAAAGCACTTGATTTTATGGCACCATGGTCACTTCACCACAACACACGTTTTTCGCACCTGCCTCTTGGGCCGGGCCTTTTGGCCAGGACCAGGGGAAATTTTTATGCCTGGCCGGAGGGCCGGCCATTGTATAGCACAATGGCCACTTTCACTCTCCCATCTCACTATCTTCCCCACTCTTTCTTTTACCCCTGTTTGTCACCTTTTTGTCTTTTTTTTTGGTTGTCTTTGTATACACGTTTTGTCACTGTGTGGCGAGTAGGGTGTGGGTCCTCGGGCCTACTCTGAAAGTCTTGGGAGGAGGTGGACATAGGCCTTTTGGCTTGGTTCGCCCTCTCCTTTGAGGGGTCTCTCTTCGGGAGAGCCCCACTGTACTTGGGTTGGTCTGCTTTGGCAGTCCTTCCAGTTGTGGGGGTCCGCCTGGTTTCGGCCGGATGGACCCTTTGTCTGAGTACCTCAGTCCCTGTCTGGAGCCTAACGCCCCGGGGGATCAGGGTAAGGTCCTTCCCTAGTGGAGGACTCTGTACACCCGTTGCACGTTTTTGTGTTTCACTCTTTATGTGTGGGCACTTTTTTTTGGCACCGGGTGGAAGTTTTTGAGGTGTGTTTTGCACGCCACTGGCTTTTCGATAGAGTGATTGCAGGGCGAAAGCGACATTAAAACGTCATTTCCGCCCATATCTTTTAAAGGGCTATTTGTTTTTTTTATTGCATTTTAGTGTAAATATGAGATCTGAGGTCTTTTTTTTTCTGTCATGCTTTTTTTCTATTACAAGGGATGTTTACATTCATTGTAATAGGAATAAAAGTGACACATTTTTTTTTTTTTAAAAAACAGTGTAAAAATAAAAAATAAAAGGTAAAATAAATAACAAAAAAAAAAATTAAACACGCCCCATCCCGCCGAGCAGAAGTGAACGGATACGTGAGTATCTCCCGCATATGAAAACGGTGTTCAAACAACACACGTGAGGTATCGACGCGATCTGTAGAGCGAGAGCAATAAATCTAGCCCTAACTTAACCGCCTCTGTAACTTAAAACATGCAACCTGTAGAATTTTTTAAACGTCACTTATGGAGATTTTTAAGGGTAAAAGTTTGTCTCCATTCCACAAGCGTGCGCAATTTTTAAGCATGACATGTTGGGTATCAATTTACTCGGCGTACCATTATCTTTCACAATTTTAAAAAAAATTGGGCTAACCTTACTGTTGTCTTATTTTTTAATTCTAAAAAGTGTATTTTTTCCGAAAAAAGTGCGCTTGTAAGACCGCTGCGCAAATACGGTGTGGCAGAAAGGCAACGACCGCCATTTTATTCTCTAGGGTGTTAGAAAAAAAATTTATAATGTTTGGAGGTTCTAAGTAATTTTCTAGCAAAGAAATCTGTTTTTAACTTGTAAACAACACATCTCAAAAAGAGGTTCGGTCCTTAAGTGGTTAAACCCCCCCCCCCCCGCTTTTGTGATCACTTTCTAATTTCTACTTGGAAACTTTTTTCCAGCAATGTAAAAACCTTATATTTATCCCGAATCTTCTGCTTCTGCTGTACTTCGGAAGCAGAAGATTCATCAATCCCAGGATTCAATGGCCATCTGCCGCTTTCTGATCGGGAGGTGCATGCTGGGCAGCCAGCAGCACTGTATTCCGGAAGGAGCAACGAGTGGGCTTCAGATGCCCACACTGAAGATGGGAGCGCGACAGCAAAGTGAGTTTAACGAGAAAAAAAAAAATGTAGAAAACCTACATTTCTTACTCATACCATTATGTATAGCATTAGGTGTAAACATCATGGGGGTGTTTACAAAAAAAAAAAACAAGCTGGAACTCCTCTTTAAGTTTGTATAATAAACATGGGCGGGAAGCCATAAAATAGTTTGGACTGGCATGGACTCATCCCCAGTGTACATTTTTGTCTTTTGGCAGAACTGCCTGAAATTCTGACATACAGTAGTAGCAGGAGCTGCACTTCTTGATGCTACCATTATCTTTGCACATTAATGCGCATTAGTGCTAGGCGCGGTCCTGCGTTCCCGTGTTAATGCATTATAATGGCCAGAATTCTGGCAAAAAGAATGTATTAACATCAGATGCGGGAATGCGTGCTAATTCGAATTAGCATGCATTAACACCCATGCAAAATGCACCTTTTTACAGCTTTTGGTTGCTGCTAAACTCCTATAGGGGAAAAAAACGTCAAGAGCATACAGTGTGCATGAGGCCTAAAATCCTTTAAATCCTCAGGGGTCTCCAAACTATGGCCCTCCAGTTGTTCAGGAACTACAATTACCATCATGCCTAGTCATGGCTGTTAAAGTGGTTGTAAACCCTTTACAACTACTTTTTGCTACAGGTAAGCCTATAATTAGGCATACCTGTAGCTACACTGGATATCTCCTAAACCTGCACGGTTTAGGGGATATCCCTTGTATTTGCATGTGCCGACATCATCGGCACATGCGCACTGAAGCAATGGCAATACGTGCTGTTGCTTCAGTTATGCACCGTACACACGGTCGGACTTTGTTCGGACATTCCGACAACAAAATCCTAGGATTTTTTCCGACGGATGTTGGCTCAAACTTGTCTTGCATACACACGGTCACACAAAGTTGTCGGAAAATCCGATCGTTCTAAACGTGGTGACGTAAAACAAGTACGTCGGGACTATAAACGGGGCAGTAGCCAATAGCTTTCATCTCTTTATTTATTCTGAGCATGCGTGGCACTTTGTCCGTCGGATTTGTGTACACACGATCGGAATTTCTGACAACGGATTTTGTTGTCGGAAAATTTTATATCCTGCTCTCAAACTTTGTGTGTCGGAAAATCCGATGGAAAATGTCCGATGGAGCCCACACATGGTCAGAATTTCCGACAACACGCTCCGATCGGACATTTTCCATCGGAAAATCCGGCCGTGTGTACGAGGCATTAGACTGCGTGGGAGTGACGTCATCGTGGCTCCGGCTAATCACAGCGCTGGAGCCCGTGATACCCGGAAGTAACTCTGGGAGCGATGTCAGCCACCACAGCGGGGTACGAGGACAGCTGCAGGGGCTTCGATCTCAGGTAAGTAATTCATAATAAACTAGAATGCTATGCATACTAGCTCATTATGCCTTTGTCTTGCAGGTTTTTTTTGTTTTTGTTTTCTGGGGTTTACAACCACTTTAATGTCAGAGTTTAAAGCGGAGGTTCACACAAAAATTGAACCTCCGCTTTTTGGAACCCAACCCCCTCCGGTGTCATATTTGGCACCTTTCAGGGAGGAGGGGGGTGCAGATACCTATCTAATACAGGTATTTGCACCCACTTCCGGGCGTAGACTCCCACGGGAGTCTACGCCACTTCCCGTCCCCCCGCACTGTCTGCTGGGACACACTTGGGTCCCAGAGACAGCAGGGACCGTTCTGATTGCGCATCGCGACTCGCGCATGCGCAGTAGGGAACCGGGAAGTGGAGCCGCAAGGCTTCATTTCCTGATTCCCTTACAGAAGATGGCGGCAGCAGCACCCGAGAGCCGAGCGACGGTTCAGCCTCGGGTGCCAACATCGCTGGACCCTGAGACAGGTAAGAGTCCTTATTTTAAAAGTCAGCAGCTGCAGTATTTGTAGCTGCTGACATTTAATTTTTTTTTTTTCGTGGGACTCCCTCTTTAACAATGCCTCCTGGGATGTGCAGTTCCGCAACAGCTGGAGGGCCGTAGTTTGGAGATCCCTGCGTCTAATTGTTTAACCACTTCAGCTCCGGAAGGTTTACCCCCCTTCATGACCAGGCCATTTTTTGCGATATGGCACTGCGTTATTTTAACTGACAATTGCGTGATCGTGCGACGCTATACCCAAATAAAATTTGTGTCATTTTTTTCCCACAAATAGAGCTTTCTTTTATACAAAAAAAAGGCCGACAATTTTGAAGAAAGAAAACAATATTTCCTGACAGACTCCATGGCAGCCTACGTATGGGTTAATCCCGCCTCTCATACCTCATAGGACCCCACCCCCATAAATCTTTGCATCTAGACAGAGACTGTGTTCTTTTTTGTCCTCCTCCTAGGACCAAGGTAGTCTTATCTTAGTTATGTTGTCGGTCCAGTCCTGGTGATTTGCACGTGAAGATGGCGTCCTGGCGGTGTTTTTTTCTGGAGTCCATTTACCTTGGCTATTAGCAGGGTGGACATGGGAAGTTATTGCGATGCCTTGAAGATCTTACTAGCCAGCCATTGGCAGGCAAGCGGCAACATGGCCAATCGTCCCAGCTATTAGCGGGAGGCCCTTTATTGAAATGCCCTGGTCGTGCAGCATGAGCAACATGGCTCCCAGTCCCAGGCCGGATCGAAGTAATGCCGTGGTGGTAATGTATAATGCTCCTTTATCATGTACATGGCAGCTGTTTTTGTATTTGTAGTGTTGCGTCTCCTAGTTTCATGTTTGTTTGTACGGCCATGGCGGCTGGAACGCATCTGCGTCCCAGTCCGCCGCCTTTCAACCCGTCTGCGCATGCGCAAGCTGCGATTCAGGTCGAGGCTTGGTTGTGTGTGTGCGGTCCGGGCAAGATGGCGGTGGTCGCGCATGGTCTATGGGGTGGCGTTGGGCACGGCGTAGGCACGCTGATGCGCGATGACATCATCCGGGGGGGGGGCGGCAGATTCAAATAGCTGTCAGATTCAGCTATTCTCTGGGTTGCCTTACAAGCTGCAGCAGCTGCTTCCCCGAGCGCATATCTCTGCTGTTTAAGGTAAGGGGTTATGCTGCACTACTTGCCTATGCTTATCCTGCTCATCCATCTGTTTCTTTTCTAAATATGCTGTATTGATTGCTTTCAGTGGTTTTGAACCCTTTTTTGCCATGGATGTGTCACCGCCCCCCAGTGGCCAACCCTTACTCTGCAGGTAGGATGGAATTGATTTTCCTCTGCCTGTTTGTTTTGGGTTAGTGGTTAGGTGCATGTTAACTCTTTATTTCCCTCAGCCCTTCTAGGTCTGAACACCGTTCCTCAGCACGTAAAGCTAATGACAAAAATCGTCATTCAACGTCAAGTTTCAGACGCCCTAAATCATCTTCCAGACGGTCCACGTCTAGTCGTCATTCTCACCGCCATTCCAGCCGCTCTAATAAGAGAACATGCTGGGGATGTAAAGCTCAGGTCCCAGAGGATAAATCTCTCTGTGAGTCATGCTATTCTCGAGCTGTAAAAGAATGTGGAGCTGGAGACCAACAGGTGGAAGCTCTGGTTAGAAGAGTGGTTCAAGAATCTCTGAACAGGACAGATCGCGTCCGTACTTCCAGCCCTCCTGCTGCTCCACCACCAGTTCCTGACAGGGTCGACCCTGAGGTTCCAGGTCCCTCTCGTCGAAGTCTCTCTTTAAGTGGTTCCTCCGACGGCGAAGCCGAGGTGGAAGACTCCAGTACAGGATTTGATTTTTCCTTTTCCTCAGTTAGTTAAAGCGGTTAAAAACGCATTGAGATGGGAGGAGCTGGTAGAAGCACCCTCTAAACAAAGGGAGTACTTCAAGCAGCTCAAGAAAGAACGCCCAAACTTCCCCTTCCTGGGTGAACTTGGGGAAATTATTTCAGATGAATGGAGTAAAGTTGAGAGGAAAAACTCGCTGATTTCCAAGATAGCGAAAATGTACCCATTCAAGGTGAGGAGGTAAAGCATCTGGAAGCGGCACCCCTCATTAATGCGGCTTTAATGAGGTTAGTGAAACATGTCACGCTTCCTCTGGAAGACACCGTTTCTTTTAAAGATGGTTTGGAGAGGAAGATCGACACTGACCTCAAACGCATTTATATTACAGCAGGCATGGCTTGTAAACCAGCCCTGGCTCTTGCAGCTTTGTCTAAAGCTATGGAAGCATGGATGGATGACATGGATGCAGTGTTGGGAAAGATCTCTGAGGAATTGCTCAAGAACTCACCAGTACATGAGCTGAAGCTGGCATCAGCCTTTCTGGGGGAAGCATCCCTTGATATTATTCGCCTTGTGGCACGTGTCATGCTTTCTTCATTCACGGCGAAGCGCGCCTTGTGGTTGCGCCCGTGGGTTGCGGATCCTGCCTCTAAACAGGCATGGTGTAAAATTCCCTTTGAGGGCTCCTCCCTCTTTGGGAATAAACTTGACTCTGCCATTACCCGTGCTACAGGGGGTAAATCAGGGTTCTTACCCCAGGATTGCCGTCTTTTTGGTCAGAGAAAAACTCATCTCAGACAAGATCAGGAGCGTGCGAGGGATGCACGTCGCTACAGACCTGGCCGTGATTTGAGAAAAAACTGGAGGAGAAATCAACCTTCAGGGCAGAAGTCCTCAAATTCAGCCTCTTCTGGGGGACATGAGGCTGCGAAGTCCTTTTTGATATAGAGCCTGTCCAGATGGAGCAAATCGGGGCTCGTTTACTCCGTTTCCATTACGTCGATTCGGGATTTCTGGACCGTCAAAACGGTCTCACTCGGGTCATACTTGGGTGTTCAGCAGTCCACCCACACACCGGTTTGTTCCTACAGCTCTTCCACACTTAGAAGAGAAGAAACAGGTTCTTCTGTCATATACAGATTCACTAGTAGCCCAGGGGGCCGCCATTCAAGTACCAACAGAAGAAAGATTTCTAGGGGTCTACTCCCCCCTTTTCATGGTCCTCAAAAAGAATGGGTCCTGGAGGCCTGTAATCGACTTGACATATCTGAACTCCTTCATCAAGAAGGAAAAATTCAAGATGGGGACTCTGCTAACAATACGCCAGATGATACAACCGGGAGATTGGCTTGTCTCCATAGACCTGAAAGATGCCTACTTTCATGTGCCGATTGCAAGGGAATTCCAGGTGTATCTCCGATTCGCAGTAGATCAGAGGCATCTCCAATTCACTTGTCTCCCATTCGGGCTTACAACATCGCCTTGAGTGTTTTCGAAGCTCTTATTGGCTGTAGTAGCGTTAATCAGGGTCAAAGGTATCCGGTTACACCATTATTTGGATGACCTACTTCTGCTTTCACAAGACAGGGATCAGCTGTTGGCACATCGAGATCAGGTCATCTCTACCCTAACAGAGTTCGGTTGGCTGTTGAACAAGGAGAAAAGTCATCTAGATCCAACGCAGTCTCTAATATTCCTTGGAGCCCAATTCAACACGGTGGAGAGCACCATCTCTCTGCCTCTGGAGAAAGTTTAGTTGATTCGGGAAAGAATTCGTCTAGCATCATCTCTTCTCAGAGCCTCGCAGTGTCTAAAGATAATCGGCACCATGGTAGCCACAGCCCCCATGGTGAAGTGGGCGCAATGGAAGATGCGGCCCTTTCAGAAGGGGTTTCTCCAACAGTGGGATCCAGGGTCTCGAGACCATCTTGTACGGGAAACCACCTCCATGCGGGAGAGCCTCACCTGGTGGCTGCAATGGAAGAATCTTCTCAATTGCCATTCCATAGCACCTGTCTCCTGGATCACGGTGACAACGGATGCAAGCAACAGAGGTTGAGGCGCTCTCTGTTTGATGGAGGTAGCCCAAGGCAAATGGGACTTCCCATTCCAAGGGATAGTCTCAAATATTCTGGAGCTTCGAGCTGCCTTCCGTGCGCTTCAAGCCTTTTCCCACCTGACATCAGGGGCCTCAGTCCTCCTGAGACTGGACAATACGACTGCAGTGTCTTACATCAGGAGGCAGGGGGGCACCCGCAGTCTCTCTTTACTGAAAGAAGTAAGTCCGATCATGTCCTGGGCCCAGGCGAACTTGACAAATTTATCAGCTGTTTATCTCCCCGGAATTCAGAATGTCCAGGCGGACTTCCTTTCAAGGGTCACCCTGGACAACAACGAATGGTCTCTCCACACCGAAGTGTTTAACTGGGTCTTGTCTCTGGGAGCGATGCCGGAAGTAGATCTGTTTGCATCCCCTTGCAACTTCAAACTGCAGAAATATTACATGAGGTGTCGTTGTCCCTAAGCCTTCGGAGTGGATGCCCTGACGGACCAGTGGAGATTCCACAAGGCCTATGCCTTTTCCCCGGTACCAGTCATTCTCCGATTTCTATCGAGGCTCAGGTGGGAAGAAGTCAAAGTAGTGGCAATTGTTCCTTTCTGGCCCAACAGGCCATGGTTTCCTCTCCTGGTTCAGCTCAGTTACCGGG
Source organism: Aquarana catesbeiana (assembly GCF_042186555.1). Lineage (NCBI taxonomy): Eukaryota > Metazoa > Chordata > Amphibia > Anura > Ranidae > Aquarana > Aquarana catesbeiana. The sequence continues at coordinate 699,767,745 of NC_133325.1, read as the reverse complement.
ATCCGATCCCTCTCCCGTCCAGACCAGATCTCCTGTCGCAAGGAACGTCTCTTCACCCATGTCCATCTCATCTCCATCTGATGGCTTGGCGGTTGAGAGGGGAAGGCTGGAAGCGCTAGGATGTCCAAGTTCAGCGATTGCTACATTGTTGAATGCCAGAAGAGCGGGCACCAACAGAGTCTATCAAAGAATTTGGTCAAAGTTTGCGGACTATGTGGCCTCCACTAATGGTTCCTGTATTGACCCAAGGATACAGGATATTCTGGGTTTTCTGCAAACAGGCCTGGATCTGTCTTTATGGGTTAGCTCCTTACGAGTCCAAGTTTCTGCAATCTCCGCCTTCACAGGTGTATCATGGGCCAGACACCCCCTTACTAGGCAGTTCTTCAGGGGAGCAATAAGACTTAGACCTCAAAGAAAAGCAAGATTTTCTAAATGGGATCTTCCTCTTGTCTGGGACTTCTTCGCAGGAAGAGAAATACGACATGTGGACCAGTCATCTATTAAGGAACTTTCCCTCAAAGTGGTCTTTTTAGTAGCCATAACATCGGCTAATAGGGTTTCCGAAATTGGTTCCTTAGGATTCAAAGCACCATTCCTTACTTTCTTCCCTGATCGAGTGGTCCTGATTCCTATGTTAGGTTAAAATCCCAAAGTAACAACTGTCTTCCATGAAAATCAGGAAATTGTTCTTCCTACGTTCAGGTCTTCTGAGGACTCTAATATTCATCCTCTAGATGTCGGAGAGGTTCTAAAGCAATACTTAGAAGCCACAGCTTCTTTTCGCCAATCTGATCACCTGTTTGTTCTCTTCCATGGTAAAAGCAAGGGAAAGCGTGCTTCCTCTAGAACCAACGCAGCATGCATTGTTCAGGCCATTCAGTGGGCTTATAAGTCTAAGGGTTTGGCTCCTCCGGAGGAAGTGACCGCTCATTCTTCCAGGAGCGTTTCTACATCGTGGGCAGCATCCCGGCATGTATCTCCGGAAGTAATCTGTAAAGCGGCCTCATGGTCATCAATTAACACTTTTATGACGCACTATTGTGTAGAACCGGCTTCCTTGTCATCTGTTAATTTTGGTTTGCACGTATTATCTGTTGATGGTGCCAATTAAACCTTTTTTTCTTTAACCAGCAATTACCCACCCGGGTGTGTATGGCTAGTTATTTCCCATACGTAGGCTGCCATGGAGTCTGTCAGGAAAACGGAAAATTTATATCAAATACTTACCGTAATTTTCCTTTCCTGATGGACTCCATGGCAGCAGGAGTTACTCCCATGGAGTAGGCTAAGTTACAGAACATGGTCTCTGTCTAGATGCAAAGATTTATGGGAGTGGGGTCCTATGAGGTATGAGAGGTGGGATTAACCCATACGTAGGCTGCCATGGAGTCCATCAGGAAAGGAAAATTACGGTAAGTATTTGATATAAATTTTCCGTTTTTTTACTTTCTGCTAAAAAACATATCCAATAAAAAATGTAAAAAATCTATTTTTTTCATCAATTTAGGCAAATATTTATTCTGCTACGTCTTTGGTAAAAAAAAAATCCCAATACATGTATGTTTGGTTTGCGCAAAAGTTATCGTGGCTACAAACTATAAAGTTTATATAAGTATATTTTTATTTGTTTATTTTTTTTACTAGTAATGGCGGCGATGAGCGACTTATAGCGGGACTGCAATATTACAAAACAGACACCTAACTGACACTTTTTAGGGAATAGTGACACTAATACAGTGATCAGTGCTAAAAAAATTTGCACTTTTACTGTACTAATGACACTGGCAGGGAAGGAGTTAACATCAGGGGCGATCAAACGGTTAACCTGGGAGTGATTACTAACTGGGGGGGGGAGTGCATTGACTGGGGGAATGTAAAGATCAGCACATTCCCCTCTCACAGAACCGTGGTCTGCCATGTTTACATAGGCAGACCGCCGTTCTGCCTTTCTCCTGAATGATCGGTGGGTCCCGGCGGACATCACCTCTGCCAGATCTGCTGATTGGCTCCCCCTGTGTCCAATCACAGCGGCAGCTGGTGGCCCTGCCGCAGTAAATTTACGGTGGGCGGTCCGCATCTGGTTAAATAATTTGTTACAGAAAAAGCTTTTATAAAATACATTTGATCGTTTCCCCTATGGCCTAATTTGGATCCAATACCAGTTCATCACAGGCCAATATAGCAACCGCCCTGTACACACGACCGGTTTTGCCGTCGGAATAAACTCTGAAGGTATTTCCGACGGAGTTCCGACGGAATTCCGCTCAAGCTGTCTTGCATACACACGGTCAAACCAAATTCCGACCGTAAAGACGCGGTGACGTACAACACGTACGACGGGACTAGAAAATTGAAGTTCAATAGCCAGTAGCCAATAGCTTCCTTCTCATACTTGCTTCAGAGCATGTGTCGTTTTTGGTGTGTCGGAACAGCATACAGATGAGTGTTTTTTCTGATTGTAATTTGTTCAGTCGGAAAAATATAGAACATGTTCTCTATCTAAGTCTGTCTGAATTTTCAATGGAAAAAGTCTGATGGGGCATACACACGGTCGGAATATACAATGAAAAGCTCCCATCGGACTCTTTCTGTCGGAAATTCCACTCGTGTGTACACGGCATAATGCCCCGTACACACGGTCGGATTTTCCGACGGAAAATGTGTGTTAGGACCTTGTTGTCGGAAATTCCGACCGTGTGTAGGCTCCATCACACATTTTCCATCGGATTTTCCGACACACAAAGTTTGAGAGCAGGCTATAAAATTTTCCGACAACAAGATCCGTTGTCGGAATTTCCGATCGTGTGTACACAAATCCAATGCACAAAGTGCCACGCATGCTCAGAATAAATAAAGAGATGAAAGCTATTGGCTACTGCTCCGTTTATAGTCCCGACATACGTGTTTTACGTCACCGCGTTCAGAATGATCGGATTTTCCGACAACTTTGTGTGACCGTGTGTATGCAAGACAAGTTTGAGTCAACATCCGTCGGAAAAAATCCTAGGATTTTGTTGTTGGAATGTCCGATCAATGTCCGACCGTGTGTACGGGACAATAGAAGAAAAAGGAAAGCAAACCTATAAATGTCATTTATTTACTTTATTAATAATTTACAGCAACATGTAGATATAAAGAAAGTGGTAGAAAATGTCAGCCCTTGTCTTTATGTTGTCTGTGTCATGTGTTCTAATGGGAAAAGGTGGTATGATTTGAAAAGTCATGACTTTTGACTAATGATATCTATCTTTTGGGGATTCATGTTGAACCCTATTGCCAGTTCACTTTAGTAAAGATATGTGGTGTGGGAGAGCTGCCAAATACAATAAAGTTACAAAAAGCCGATTCTTTTCTTTTTCTCTACTCTTTGACCTTTGCTGTGATATTCATCTAAATGTTGTATGTGGAATATTTAGATAACAGCAAGGCTATAGAGGAACCAGCCTCAGAACACTGTTGTAAGACCAAATCAAACTAATTTAAAAGTGATTGTAATATTGTACACATTTTTATACAGGTTGGTTTTAAACCACTGTTGCGCAAACTCTAACAGTATATACCGTATGTGCATCAACAAACTATAAACCTTCCATAACCTGTGATATATAACAGTACAAATAAATCAAAGCATAACAATAGTGCAGTCCGTTTCCAAGTGTATTAATATATTATAGCGTGTGATAGTTCATTTTCCAGCGGTGATGTGACTATTACAATCACTTGCTTCCAGAAAAAACACTTCTCGTATCTATATGTGTAAACAAATGGTGTGCTTCCAGCTCCTCGTGACACCTCTGTGCTCCCAGAACTCTCACGTTACTGAGTAATCAAATAGGCCTTTTGATTACAATACTCAGGACGATGTTCCACCGATCTTAGCTAGATGTCAGATATGTCTAGTTGATCCCTTTAACCGCTTCAGCCCCAGACCATTTGGCTGGCCAAAGACCAGAGCACTTTTTGCGATTCGGCACTGCGTCGCTTTAACTGACAAATGCGCGGTCATGCGACGTGGCTCCCAAACAAAATTGACGTCCTTTTTTTCTCACAAATAGAGCTTTATTTTGGTGGTATTTGATCACCCCTGCAGTTTTTATTTTTTGCGTGATAAACAAAAAAAGAGCGACAATTTTGAAAAAAACGCATTATTTTTTAATTTTTGCTATAATAAATATATCCAAAAAATATATAAGAAAACATTTTTTTCCTCAGTTTAGGCTGATGCATATTCTTCTACATATTTTTGGTAAAAAAAAAAACGCAAAAAGCGTATATTGATTGGTTTGCGCAAAAGTTATAGCGTCTACAAAATAAGGGTTAGTTTTATGGCATTTTTATTAATAACTTTTTTTTTCACTAGTAATGGCGGCTATCAGCGATTTTTATCGTGACTGTGACATTATGGCGAACACGTCGGACAATTTTGACACATTTTTGGGACCATTGGCATTAATACAGCGATTAGTGTGATTAAAAATGCATTGATTACTGTAAAAATGTCATTGGCAGTGAAGGGGTTAACACTAGAGGGCAGTGAAGGGGTTAATGTGTGCCCTAGTTTGTGTTCTAACTGAAGGGGGATGGGGACTGTGCAGGGAAACTAACAGATCGCTGTTCATACTCTATATGAACAGATGAACTGTCAGTTCCCTGCTCAGAGAACCGGAAACTGTGTGTTTACACACACAGTTCCCGGTTCTCCGTGTGCCCCGAGTGATCGCGGGAGCCCGGCGGTGATCGAGACCACCGGGCACTCGCATCAACTCAGGGAGCGAGCGGGGGCGCGCGCCCCCTAGTGGCCACAGGGCGACGTTACATAACGTTGTTTCAACCAGTCGTGCCATTCTGCTGCAGTACAACTGTGGCGGCTGGTCGGCATGTGGTTAAGGTACCGTCCACCGCAGTTATCCGTATGTTTAGGATAAAACAAAGTGACCTCCAATAATGTAGTGGGTAAAAATTAAATAATTTATTAAAAAACAAGCAACATGCAGGTCTCCGACATCACCTCCGGTCCGGTATGCCCTACACGTTACGTCACGTGACTTCACCACCCTGATGAAGTCACGTGATGTAACGCATAGGGCATCATAATTATTACTATATTTTTCATTGTGCACACATGAATTGTACTTAAATACTGCATTTGGATCACTATTTTGCACTATGGTAGCGCAGAGGTCCACGTTTGTTAATTTCAAACACAACATAACCTACAAAATTCCTGCTAAATCTAAAAGATAAAACTGTATTGAGTTTATAAATAAAGCTCTATTTGTGAATGAGGTATTTGGGGAGTTGTGGCTTGTACAGTGTAAATCAGGTTTTTTTTTGTGGTTGGAGCTGTATACAGGCAGCCAATGTTATGCTAGGGGGACTCAGAGGCTGTACAAACAGCTACAGGTCCTAATTTGACAAGTGTGTGGGTGCAGGTCTATAACCTTGAATGTAGACAGTGTGCATTCAGGTCCACTCACCTACACCTGTGAAGTTAGGACCTGCGGCTCTGTTCGTACAGCCACTCCATTCCCATTGAGTAACAGGCAGCTCCACCCGCACAAATAAACCGCTTATTCACACTGTGTGGGACAGAGAACCTGTATAAATGAGCCATTAATTATGAGTATTTTATCTTTAATTTTATTTTAGAATTACATTTTTTGTTATTTTTTTATTGTATTTTTTATTTTTTTTTACATTTTTTAACAGCCCTTTTGAGGGGGCTTTGGTTAAATCTTAGGGGTCTAAACAGTCCTCAATCTTTATCTCTGCAGCCTCAGCTGCACAGAATGGATGAACAGACATAGCTCTGTACAGAGATTCCTGTTCATTCACAAATGGAAGCCCAGTATACTGTTTACTAGGTTTCAGCTATGAATGAACACAGTGAGTGATTGGTACTGACATATTTATCGGCCCAACTTTGCTTTTTATCCTGAAATGATCTCCTGTGCTCTGCCGGGGAAGCTGGTAGTGCTGCAGGGGTGCCTGGGCAGCAGAAGGAAGGGGAACTTAGAGAGGAGGGGGTGAGCGGTGCAGCGGAGTGACAATCGGAGGAAGCAATTCCCCTGTAGCACCCCTTGGTAGCAGCTGAAAGCTGGCTGGAGGAAGAGGAAAAGAAGCAGGCTTTCAGCTGCTGCAGTGGGGGAATAAAGGGGGATCGGCTCTGTATGCCCCCCCACATTGATCACCCTTTCCTGTAGAGGATCCCCTTTCTTATTGGCAGCTGCCTGAGCTCCCCCATTGAACTGATGGGGCCTAAGCCCCATACAGGAGGACCAGTGGTACCCCCTTATTGGCAGCCCTGCTTCATATCCTAGGGTTGCTGCTTCCACCCTCTATTGCAATTAATTAATCCACCATAGGCAATTAGTGCCCCTTCAACCCTCCATTCTTGGTACATAACACACCATAGTCACGTAGTGCCCCTTCCACGCTTCATTCCAGGTACATAACACCCTCATAGACACCTAGTACCCCTTCCAACCACATAACCCATCATAGGCACCTAATGCCCCTTCCACCCTCCATTCCTGGTACATAACCCCCATAAGCAGCTAGTGCCCTTTCCACTATAGGCACCTGGTGCCACTTCCACCCTCTATTCATAAGCCCCATAGGCACCTAGTGTCACCTCCACCCTCTATTCTGGGTACATAACCCCCCCATAGGTATCTAGTGCCCCCTTCACCCTTTATTCCAGGTATATAACCTCCCATAGGCACCTGGTACCCCTGCCACCCTCTATTGCAGGTACATAACCCCCATAGACACCTGGTGCCCCCTCCATTCCAGGTACATAATCCCCCATAGACAATTGGTGCCCCCTCCACCCTCCATTCCAGGTACATAACCCCCCACAGGCACCTGATGCCCCTGCCACCATCTATTCCAGGCACATAACCCCCCATAGACACCTGGTGCCCCCTACACCTGCCATTCCAGGCACATAACCCCCATTGGCACCAGGTGCCCCCCCCCATCCTGTATTCCCGGTATCTAACCCCCATAGGAACCTAGTACCCCCTTCACCCTCTATTCCAGGTACATAACCCCCCCCCCCCCCATAGGCACCTGGTACCTCTGCCACCTATCATTCCAGGTACATAACCCACCATAGACACCTGTTGGCCCTCGACCCTCTATTCCAGGTATATAACCCCCATAGACACCTAGTACCCCTGCCACCTTCCATTTCAGGTATATAAACTCTTAAACTCTTACAGACACCTGGTGCCCCCTCCACCCTCTATTCCAGGTGCATAACCCCCCCTTGACACCTAGTACCCCTGCCACCTTCCAACCCAGGTACAAACCCCCCCCATAGGCACCTGGTGCCCCTTCACCCCCCATTCCAGGTATATTACCCCCCTAGGCACCTAGTGCCCCTGCCACCCTCCATCCCAGGTACATAACCCCCCACAGACCCTTAGTACCTCTGCCACCCTCCATACAAGGTACATAACCCCCCATAGGAACCTGGTGCCCCTTCACCCTCCGTTCCAGGTACATAACCTCCATCCCAGGTATATAACCCACCATAGACACCTAGTGCCCCCGCCACCCTCTATTCCAGGTACATAACCCCCCATAGACACCTGGTGCCCCTCCATTCCAGGTACATAACCCCCCCATAGACACCTGGTGCCCCTCCATTCCAGGTACATAACCCCCATAGACACCTGGTGCTCCCTCCACCCCAGGTACATAACCCCCCACAAACACCTGGTGCCCCTGTCACCGTCTATTCCAGGTACATTACCCCCCTAGACACCTGGTGCCCCTCCACCCTCTATTCCAGGTACATAACCCCCTTAGACAACTAGTACCCCTTCCACCCTCCATTCCAGGTATATAAGCCCCCATAGACACCTGGTGCCCCCTCCACCCTCTATTCCAGGTACATAACCCCTCATAGACACCTAGTACCCCTGCCACCTTCCATCCTAGGTACAACCCCCCCCCATAGGCACCTGGCGCCCCTTCACCCCCCCCCCCCCATTCCAGGTATATAACCGCCATAGGCACCTGGTGCCCCTGACACCCTCCATCCCAGGTACATAACCCCCCCACAGACCACTAGTACCCCTGCCACCCTCCATACCTCCATACAAGGTACATAACCCCCCATAGGAACCTGGTGCCCCTTCACCCTCCATTCCAGGTACATAACCCCTCATAGACACCTGGTGCCCCCTCCATTCCAGATACATAACCCCCTATAAACACCTGCTGCCCCCACCACTCAAGGTACATACCCCCCACAGACACCTGGTGCCTCTGTCACCCTCTGTTCCAGGTACATAACCCGCCATAGGCACCTGGTGCCCCCTCCACCCTGTATTCCAGGTACATATCCCCCATAGGAACCTAGTACCCCATTTACCCACTATTCCAGGTGCATAACCCCCCATAGGCATCTAGTGCCCCCTCCACCCTCTATTCCAGGTATATAACGTCCCATAGACACCTGGTGCCCCTTTTACCCTCCATTCCAGGTACATAACCCCCATAGACACCTGGTACCCCCTCTATTCCAGTTACATAACCCCCCCATAGACACCTGGTGCCCCTCCACCTTCCATTCCAGGTACATAACCCCCCACAGGCACCTGGTGCCCCTCCACTCCAGGTACACAACCCCCCATAGACACCTGGTGCCCCTCCACCCTCCATTCCAGGTACATAAGCCCCCATAGACACCTGGTACCCCCTCCACCCTCCATGACCCCCATAGGCACCGGGTGCCCCCTCCACCCTGTATTCTAGGTACATAACCCCCATAGGAACCTAGTACCCCTTTTACCCTCTATTTCAGGTACATAACCCCCCATAGGCATCTAGTGCCCCCTCAACCATCTATTCCAGGTACATAACCCCCCCCATAGACACCTGGTGCCCCCTCCATCCTCCATTGCAGGTACATAACCTCCCATAGACACCTGGTGCCCCTCCACCCTTCATTCCAAATCCATAACCCCCCATAGACACCTGGTGCCCCTCCATTCCAGGTACATAACCCCCCATAGACACCTGGTGCCCCTCCATCCCAGGTACATAACCCCCCATAGACACCTGGTGCCCCTCCATTCCAGGTACATAACCCGCCATAGACAACTGGTGCCCCCTCCACCCTCCATTGCAGGTACATAACCCCCCATAGACACCTGGTGCCCCTCCATTCTAGGTTCATAACCCCCCATAGACACCTGTTGCCCCTCCACCCTCCATTCCAGGTACATAACCCCCCATAGACACCTGGTGCCCCTCCACCCTCCATTCCAGGTACATAACCCCCCATAGACACCTGGTACCCCTCCATCCCAGGTACATAACCCCCCATAGACACCAGGTGCCACTCCACCCTCCATTCCAGGTACATAACATCCCATAGAAACCCTGTCCCCCTCCACCCTCCATTCCAGGTACAAAACCCCCCATAGACACCTGATGCCCCTCCACCCTCCATCCCAGGTACATAACCCCCCATAGACACCTGGTGCCCCTCAACCATCTATTCCAGGTACATATCTCCCACAGACACCCGGTGCCCCTCCACCCTCGGTACATAACCCACCATAGACACCTGGTGCCCCTCCACCTTCCATCCCAGGTACATAACCCCCCATAGACACCTGGTGCCCCTCCACCCTCCATCCCAGGTACATAACTCCCCACAGAAACCTGGTGCCCCTCCACCCTCCATTTCAGGTACATAACTCCCCATAGAAACCTGGTGCCCCTCCACCCTCCATTCCAGGTACATAATCCCCCATAGACACCTGGTGCCCCTCCAACTTCCATGCCAGGTACATAACCCCCCCATAGACACCTGGTGCCCCTCCATCCCAGGTACATAACCCCCCATAGACACCTGGTGCCCCTCCACCCTCCATCCCAGGTACATAATCCCCCATAGACACCTGGTGCCCCTCCACCTTCCATGCCAGGTACATAACTCCCCATAGAAACCTGGTGCCCCTTCACCCTCCATTCCAGGTACATAACTCCCCATAGAAACCTGGTGCCCCTCCACCCTCTATTCCAGGTACATAACTCCCCATAGAAACCTGGTGCCCCTTCACCCTCCATTCCAGGTACATAACTCCCCATAGAAACCTGGTGCCCCTCCACCCTCCATTCCAGGTACATAACTCTCCATAGAAACCTGGTGCCCCTCCACCCTCCATCCCAGGTACATAACTCCCCATAGCCACCTGGTGCCCCTCCACCCTCCATTCCAGGTACATAACCCCCCATAGACACCTGGTGCCCCTTCACTCTCCATTCCAGGTACATAACCCTCCATAGCCACCTGATGCCCCTCCACCCTCCATTCCAGGTACATAACCCCCCATAGACACCTGGTGCCCCTCCACCCTCCATTCCAGGTACATAACCCCCCATAGACACCTGGTGCCCCTCCACCTTCCATGCCAGGTACATAACCAACCATAGACACCTGGTGCCCCTCCACCCCAGGTACAAAACCCCCATAGACACCTGGTGCCCCTCCACCCTCCATCCCAGGTACATAACTCCCCATAGAAACCTGGTGCCCCTCCACCCTCCATTCCAGGTACATAACTCCCCATAGAAACCTGGTGCCCCTCCACCCTCCATTCCAGGTACATAACTCCCCATAGAAACCTGGTGCCCCTCCACCCTCCATTCCAGGTACATAACTCCCCATAGAAACTTGGTGCCCCTCCACCTTCCATCCCAGGTACATAACTCCCCATAGCCACCTGGTGCCCCTCCACCCTCCATTCCAGGTACATAATTCATCATAGATACCTGGTGCCCCTCCACCCTCCATTCAAGGTATATAATCCTCCATAGCCACCTGGTGCCCCTCCACCCTCCATTCCAGGTACATAACCCCCCATAGACACCTGGTGCCCCTCCACCTTCCATGCCAGGTACATAACCAACCATAGACACCTGGTGCCCCTCCACCTTCCATGCCAGGTACATAACCAACCATAGACACCTGGTGCCCCTCCACCCTCCATCCCAGGTACATAACTCCCCACAGAAACCTGGTGCCCCTCCACCCTCCATCCCAGGTACATAACTCCCCATAGAAACCTGGTGCCCCTCCACCCTCCATTCCAGGTACATAACTCCCCATAGAAACCTGGTGCCCCTCCACCCTCCATTCCAGGTACATAACTCCCCATAGAAACTTGGTGCCCCTCCACCCTCCATCCCAGGTACATAACTCCCCATAGCCACCTGGTGCCCCTCCACCCTCCATTCCAGGTACATAATTCCTCATAGACACCTGGTGCCCCTCCACCCTCCATTCCAGGTATATAATCCTCCATAGCCACCTGGTGCCCCTCCACCCTCCATTCCAGGTACATAACCCCCCATAGACACCTGGTGTCCCTCCACCCTCCATTCCAGGTACATAACCCCCCATAGACACCTGGTGCCCCTCCACCTTTCATGCCAGGTACATAACCCACCATAGACACCTGGTGCCCCTCCACCCTCCATCCCAGGTACATAACTCCCCACAGAAACCTGGTGCCCCTCCACCCTCCATCCCAGGTACATAACTCCCCATAGACACCTGGTGCCCCTCCACCCTCCAGTCCACGTACATAACCCCCCATAGACACCTGGTGCCCCATCCACCCTCCATCCCAGGTACATAACCCCCAATAGACACCTGGTGCCCCTGCACCTTCCATGCCAGGTACATAACCAACCATAGACACCTGGTGCCCCTCCATCCCAGGTACATAACCCCCCTTGCCACCTGGTGCCACTCCACCCACCATTCCAGGTACATAACCCCCCCTAGACACCTGGCGCCCCCTTCACCTTCCATGCCAGGTATATAACTCCCCATAGACACCTGGTGCCCCCTTCACCTTCCATGCCAGGTACATAACTCTCCATAGACACCTGGTGCCCCTCCACCTTCCATGCCAGGTATATAACTCCCCATAGACACCTGGTGCCCCTCCACCTTCCATCCCAGGTACATGACTCCCCATAGACACCTGGTGCTCCTCCACCCTCCATGCACAGCCTTCATGCCAGCCTCGCTCCGTGCTCCTCGCTCTCTCGCGCCCCCTGCTGGATGCTCAGTGAAGCGAGAGAAGGCGATAGAAGAAGCCAAACAAAGCGAAAAGCGTCTTCCCGTCCGTCCTGTGCCCGATCCGTCCCTGGCAGCCTCCGATCTCCGGGAACACACACCGGGAGGGAAGAGTCACCACTCCGCCAAGACTTCCTATTGTCCCGGGGGAGAAGAAAAGGACAACCACCCGGAGCCAAGATGGTGAAAGCGAAGAAATCCCCGGCGAAGCGGGCACCCGCGGAGCGGCACACCAGGGCATCGGGGAAGCTGGAGGCGCCCAAACCGGCGGCGAGGGCCCCGGAGCCCAAGAAGAGCAAAGCTAAGAAGGCGGCGATGAAGAAGCAGGTGGAGGAGGAGGAGGTGAAGGAGGACGATGTGCTGGAGATGGGCGCACAGACCGAGCGATGGATCAACTTTATCCGACAGCACAGTGTCAGCCCCGAGGAGGCGGCCAAACTTCTGCTCGACTCCTAGTGAGTATATAGAGGGCTCTTCAATGGGGTCCTCCCACTAGGGGCCACATGGACACCCAACACTCCACTGGGGCCATGCTATAATACAGGGCTACAGGGGGTACTGAGGTCTGATGGATCATCTATAATACAATCCAACTCATCTCCATCAATAGTACTATAGGGCATGGGGGCAAAAAGGGCAGATACATGGAGATGGAGTTACCCCTTGGCCAATGGCACTTGCTCCATTACCCAGACACAGGGCTGTAGGGGGTTCTGTGGTCCCCCTGAGCTCAGGTCTGGTGGCTCATCTATAATAGAAGAACCCAACTAACCTCCATGAATAGTACTATAGGTTATGGGGGTCATTAGGGCAGAAAAACGTAGATGGGATTAATCTTTGGCCAATGGCACTTGCTCCATTACTTGGACACAGGGCTGTAGGGGGTTCTTGGGTTCCGCTATGCTTGGGTTTGGGGGCTCATCTATAATAGATAGAATCCAACTGATCTCTATTCATAGTACTATAGATCATGGGAGCAATAATGGCAGATAAATGTAGATGGAGTTACCCCTTGGCCACTGGCACTTGCTTCAATACCTGGACATATGGCTGTAGGGGGGGTTCTGGGGTCCCCCTGTGCTCAGGTCTGATGGCTCATCTATAATAGAATCATCTAATCCCATAAATAGCACTACAGGTTATGGGGGTCATTAGGGCAGAGAGATGTATGTGGGATTATCCCTTGGCCAATGACACTTGCTCCATTACCTATACACAGGGCTGTAGGGGAGTCCTTGGGTTTCGCTATGCTTGGGAGGCTCATCTATAATAGACAGAATCCAACTGATCTCTATCCGTAGTACTATAGATCATGGGAGCAGTAATGGCTGATAAATGTAGATGGAGTTACCTTGGCCATTGGCACTTGCTTGATTACCTGGACACAGGGATGCAGGGGGTTCTTGGTTCCCTATATGTTGGTGACATATATATAATAGATAAATGGCAACTGATCTTCATCAATAGCATTGTAGGTTTTAAAAGGTTATGGGGCAATAAGGGTAGATATATGTAGAAAGAGTTACCCTCATGGCCATTGGTGTTTGCTCCATTGGGTGATGTTTGGTCCCCTCTATGCTAGGGTTTGGTGGCTCACATATACTATATGGCAACCAATCTCCATAAATAAGACTATAGGTTATGGAGGCAACAGTTCTTGGGTCCCCTCTGTGCAGGGGTTAGGTGTCTCTTCTATAATATAGATGGCCACTGATTTCTGTAATAATACTATAGGTTATGGTAGAGAAATGTAGATGGAGTTAAACCATGGGTAATGGTCCTTGCTTCATTATAGGGACACAGGGGTGTTCTTGGGAGTACCCAATGATGGGTGGCTTATATATAATAGATGTTAACTGATCTCCATAGCAAGTGGATAGTACTATAGGTTATTGGGACAATAAAGCACATAAATGTAAGGGTTACACCATGATCAATGGCGCTTGCTCCATTACCTGGAAACAGTGTTAAATGGTTGTTTTTAGGTTCCTCCATGCTGGAGGTTTGGTGGCTCTGATATAATGGATGACAGCTGATCTCCTTGAATAGTGCTATAGATTATAGGAGCAATAAAGTCAGACAAATGTAGAAGGAACACCATGAGCAAAGACGCATGTTCCATTGCCAATACACAGGGTTGCAGGGGTGTTTTTTTTCGTTCCCTCTGTGCTGGAGGTTTGGTGGCTCATATATAATAGATGGTAACTGATCTCATTAGTAGTATTATAGGTTATCCCAGGTTATGGGAGCAATAAGGAAAATACATGTAAAATGAGTTACACCATGACCAATTGTACTTGCTCCTCTAGCACAATTGGCACCATTCATGTTTGCACAGTGAGAGTAAAAAAAAAAAAAATCATTCCAGGCACTATAGAGTCTTTTTTGTTTAGGGTCTTCCATGGTGTCTTTGTTTGGCCAGCAATCGTTATTGCATGGCAGTGGGCTGGCAGCTGAAGAGGCAGATTGATCTGTGAATATCACATCTAATTTATGCTACCAGAGCTCTGCCCAACATCAAAACCATCCAAAAAATGATCTATAGGATCAGAAGATGCAGAAGTCATACAACACGTATTAGCAATTCTATGGGTTTTATCACTTTCTTTGTCTCCAATGTGTTAGATTATATCAGATTATATTCCTGTTTTGCTTCTAAAAAATATATATATATATATTTTCAGCCAGTCTTTTAGGAGTTCCTATATAATGGAGCACAGTGCAATTTGTTTCATATCACAAAATGGCAGCATGGTGTCTCTATAGACAAAGCTGGGGAATCCTGGAGGTGTAAATACATATAGATTATAAGACATAGCAGAATAATATTTGCACATATTTCACTCTGCTGTGTAATAAACATTATTTCTACAACGAGGAGAAATCAGCAGCTACACTGGCCCTCTTCTGTAAATGATTTGTCCCTGCAGGTCGCCATGTCCTAATTACAGGTATATTCAGGGTCATCTCGGTGCGGAAGAGGTGAGGATCCTGTAATTAGTTAGATTGCAGGACTGGGTATCTGGTTGGATTCATTGTCAGAACCTTATGCTATACTGTATTCTGCTTAATGTCAGAGTCTTTTATTATGTGTGTGTGTGTTTGGATCAAGTGATGTATAGTGAAGTGTGAGCTCACTGTTTTATTATCATCTGCTATCAACTTATATTTGAGAAGGGGATGCTGTATTTAATGATTCTATTTTTTTTAATGGGAAAAAAAATACTAAAAGGTGAGAAATACAATGCATAGAGGTTGAAGTGGAGGAAGAAATATTAAAACATAGAATTTAATTTATTTAAAACTATTTTATATATTTTTTTTAACATTTATTTTGATTTTTTTCCCTCGTACAGCTCTGCCTATAGTATCTGTATCCCTCTATCTACTCATATAACTCAGGTTACATTATATATACTTGCAGCTATGATGTGATGATGGGGACTCCTGGACCTGGAACTGGGGGAGGGATATAGGAAATGGGAGACAAAATGTTCATTTGATTAATTTGAATGATAATAAAAAAAAAATTAATAATAAATTACCCGTTGGATAATAAAGGAAGAGCTGGGATTTTTTAAACTGAAATAAATGAGGATTAAATTTAAACACCCTTGAATGAGCTTTGTGTCTCAAACATTAGGAATTGTCCTTTAAATTTTATAGCTGGAATCGGGTGGCCAAAATCTTTATTTGTAAATAATAGAGAACAATTGTAAACAATAACATTTCTTGTATTTGGTCAACAAAGTTTCCCAGCACCTCATATAAAAGCCGCTGTTATACTGCATGTAGATTGTAGTCCTCCAGGTGAGATGAAAGTGTGGGTGACATCAAAAGATACGTGAAATCCCTTCATCTCAATGTATATGATGAGAAGCTGTTTAGGTGAGTACAGCAACAGGGAAAACGTAGGCACATCGATGTGTATTAGTATGTAGTGTGTAATAAAAATCCTTCTTGATGCGGTTTCCAGTAAAGCTGGCCATTGATGGGTACAAAAAAAATCTTAGAAAATAATCTGAGTTTTTTTTTTTTTTTTTTTAATCATTAGTGCCTCAAATCAACATTCGTTTTCGACTGCAGTGACGAAAAAAATCGAAGGAGCAAGATGGAAATTTTTTTTTTGATCAAACTAATTTCTAAAGCCTAGTACATGTAATGAGAAAATCCCACACAAATCAGATCAGTTCAATAATCTAATTGTTAGTACACAGCTTCCGGCATCTGAACATGACATGATATTGATCTTTGTCAGTGTTGTTTATTTGTTATAAAAATTTTCCTCCCAAAAAATTAAAATAAATAAAATCTAAAAAAAAAAGAAAAGATCAAGGGGTTAAGTGTGTCCTAGGGAGGTGTTTCTAACTGTGGGGGGAGGACTGACTGGGAGTACAGAAAGATCATTGTTTCTGATCACTAAGAACAGACGATCTCTCTGTATTCCCCTGTCAGAACGGGGATCTGCTTTGTTTACACTGGCAGATCCCAGTTCTGCCTCTCTGAGGAGCGATCGCGAGTGGCTGTCGGACATTGCGGCTGCCGGACCTGCGCATCGGCTCCCCCGGCGCCCGCAGTGTCTCTTTCATTAAACAACGTACGGGTACATAGTTTCGGACAATAGGGCCGCCCTGCTGCAGTATATATGCGGTGGGAGGGCCTTAAGTGGTTAAAAAACAAACATGGTATATTTACCTGCTCTGTGTAATGGTTTGGCACAGAACAGCCTGAGTCCTCCTCTTCTCAGGTCCCCCACCGACGATCTTGGCTCCACTCTCCTGCCTAGTGCCCCCATAGCAAGCTGGGATCTGGAAATTACTTTATTAGTCATGGCTACAACAGTAAACTCTAATGCCCCGTACACACGGTCGGACTTTGTTCGGACATTCCGACAACGAAATCCTAGGATTTTTTCCGACGGATGTTGGCTCAAACTTGTCTTGCATGCACACGGTCACACAAAGTTGTTGGAAAATCCGATCGTTCTAAACGCGGTGACATAAAACACGTACGTCGGGACTATAAACGGGGCAGAGGCCAATAGCTTTCATCTCTTTATTTATTCTGAGCATGCGTGGCACTTTGTCGGATTTGTGTACACACGATCGGAATTTCCGACAACGGATTTTGTTGTCGGAAAATTTTATATCCTGCTCTCAAACTTTGTGTGTCGGAAAATCCAATGGAAAATGTGTGATGGAGCCCACACACGGTCAGAATTTCGGACAACAAGGTCCTATCACACATTTTCCATCGGAAAATCCGACCGTGTGTACGGGGCATAATAGCTTCTGTGTCTCATGTCAAGCAGCTGCCCTGCTGCATTGTGAATACAGCAGGTTGCTTGCTCAGCATTGGTGCCATTCAGGGAACACTTTGCATTTTTTCAATGAATGCAAAAAGTTCTCTGATTGGATGAGGTGGAGATTACTATCCTGTCTACCTCATCCAATCAGAAAATGCCTTGCTTTCAACAAGGAAATGCGATGCGTTCTCTAAATAGCCCCTGTGCCAAGTGTGCGGCTTCCTGTGTTCACAATGCTGCAGGGAAGCCACTTGAAACAAGGACCCAGAAGCTAGTGGAGATAACTGTTCTGTAGCCGTGCCTAATATGCAATTACTGGCTCTGCCAGCCCTGGACAAAGACAGGTTGCATTCAGCGATGATGTTTCCACTGTATACAAAGTGGCTGTAAATAATTGTCCAGTTTGTACTGTAAACAGGGCCAGTGCTAACACTAGGGAAACTAGGCAGCTGCCTAGGGCGCACTGCCATCTAGGGCATAGCCATGGCCAGTGTCTTATTCCTCTCCTGTCACCTCTTCATCCTCAGTGGATGTCACCTCTAGAGCCGCCGTCCCTCCCCCGAACACACCAGTGCACTTGCACACAGCTGAAGTGAGCTGAGATTCCGGCACCGAACAAGGTCAGTCACTGGATGATGGTGATTGCCGGCTCACTGCAGCTGAAGTCAGCCCAAAGCCCCGATCGCTGCCTGTCATCGCCAGCTGCCATGGAGCTTGGGGTGGAGATGTCTGTGTGAGTGTACCAGAGGACAAGAGGAAATGTCCTCTACAGGGGACTGTGCAGGGGCTGCAAGCTGAGATGAAGGAGTTCAGGCACAGGATGGAGAGGCAGCTGGAGGACATGCTGCGCTTGGCGGGGCCCCTCTCCTGGACTGTCACCGACCTGTAGTGTGAGAACCGAAGGCTGTGGGAGCAGGTGGACAAACTCTGCTCTCAGGTGGAACTGTGAAAGCACTGAGCCGGGTGACGGGACTGACAGACCAGGTACTCCAATCATGCGCTGCTTGCTGTGTCTGGCAAGGCAGCTCAGGTCAGTTCAATGAGGGGGCAACACACATTACAGGGGGATATAGTCTATACAGGGCAGTGTGTGCAGGAAGGGGGGCAATTTGTGCAGGAAGGGGGTGTGGGGTTAAAGGGGGGCAGTGTGTGCAGGAAGGGGGTGTAGGGTTAAAGAGGGGCAGTTTGTATAGGAAGGGGGTGTAGGGTTAAAGGGGGGGAGTGTATGAGGAAGGGGGTGTAGCATTAAAGGGGGGCAGTGTGCGCAAGAAGGGGGCAGTGTGTACAGGAAGGGGGTGTAGGGTTAAAGGTGGTGTAGCATTTAACGGGGGCAGTGTGTACAGGAAGGGGGTGTAGGGTTAAAGGTGGTGTAGCATTTAACGGGGGCAGTGAGTACAGGAAGGGGGTGTAGGGTTAAAGGTGGTGTAGCATTTAACGGGGGCAGTGTATGCAGGAAGGGGGTGTAGCACTAAAGGGGGCAGTGTGTGCAGGAAGGGGGTCTAGCACTAAAGGGGGCAGTGTGTGCAGGAAGGAGGTCTAGCACTAAAGGGGGGCAGTGTGTGCAGGAAGGGGGTGTAGCACTAAAGGGGGCAGTGTGTGCAGGAAGAGGGTGTAGCACTAAAGGGGGGCAGTGTGTGCAGGAAGGGAGTGTAGCGTCAAAGGGGGGCTGTGTTTGCAAGAAGGAGGGAGCAGTGTGTACAGGAAGGGGGATGTAGGATTAAAGGGGGGCAGTGTATACAGGAAGGGGAGTGTAAGGTTAAAGGGGGAACATTATGTGCAGGAAGGGGGGGGCAGTGTATACAGTCTTTTTTTTTGGGGGGGGGTGCAAGTAGCTGGTCTTGCCTATGGCACAAAATAGTCTAGCATCGGCCCTGACAGTATGTGACACTAGCACAGAGTACTACTGTGTCGATGCAGCAGCCTATTTGCTCATCTGAATCAGGTCTAAGGCAGCCCATACACAGTTTGGATCTCAGCCATTTCCTGCTGAACCGGCCGAGATTTGAACCATGTA
Organism: Aquarana catesbeiana; assembly: GCF_042186555.1. Lineage (NCBI taxonomy): Eukaryota > Metazoa > Chordata > Amphibia > Anura > Ranidae > Aquarana > Aquarana catesbeiana. Next base: position 699,748,311 of record NC_133325.1, on the reverse strand, counting down.
TGGGCAGGCTGACGGTACCAAGTTCCAAGTTGATCGATCGGTCGACTTGGGTACAACCAGCCTGCTGGGTTCTTACCTGCGATTATTGTTAGTGGCTGCTATAGCCGCTAGGAATATTCACTGTCTTCTGGCGGGGGAAGCGACAAGACAATGGCTTGGCAGGAGGGATTCCCGCATCAACACTGTCTGTGCTGATGGGGAAATCAAGCAGATTTTTTTCCTGCAACCAAGTCTGCTCTGTGTATGGCTGGCCTAAGCCTAAGTCCACACTAGTAAAGTAAAGTATTTTTTTCAGTGCATTTATGTAGTACACTTTTGCCAATTTTAATGCACATTTTTTATACATTTTTGTAGGAGGAGGAGACTGCTTGTTAAACACAAAACCCTGCCAAAAACTGACCAAAATGCATGTACATGCACTATGCTGCACCAAAAAGAAGCACGCAAACCTTTTCAATAATTGCACTGATGTGAATGGGCACCATAGAGAATAATGTGATTTGCATTGTCATGCATTGAAGCAAGATGGCAGACACAGAAGAAATCACACTAGTGTGAACAGGGCCTTAAGCTGGTCATAGATGGTTTGAATCTCAGATGGTTCAGCAGAGACCTGCCAAGATTTGAACCTTGTATGAGTAGGCTGATTGTTCCCACGTTAATCGATCAACTTGGGCACGACCAGCCTGTCATATTTTTCATGCAATTATTGCCACTGGCTATAATAACTGTGTTCTCCTGGCCGGGACGGACATTGACTGTGTTGATGGGGAATCAAGCGATTTTGTTTCTGGCAACCCATGGTTGTCGGAATGAAACTCGCTCCATCTATGGCTGGCATTAGAGCTAAATAATGCAAAGTGTTTTCATGTCAGAGGACAGCAGGAGCACACTATATTTTTGGAGCATCGAGTTATGTTTCTGTACTTGCAGCGTGATTTACTAAACATTTTTTTCCTTTGACATATGTTTTAAAGTAAGTCTGTGAAGAGAAATAATCTCAGAATCTGCCACCTACAGTGTAAGGTCATTGTCGGCCCGTCCATAGAGGGCGCACGGGCGCCGCCTCCCCTATCCATGCGTCCGGCCCTCTGATCTACATATCAGTGACCCCGGACCATGAATTCCAATGCGATGGGGTGTTTTTTTTTTTTTTTAAGCACCTGATTAGAGCCAGAGGCTCTAATAGGCTTCAAAAAAGGGTGGGTTCGGAGCGCAGAGCATTGCGCTCCAAGCCCACCCAGTTGTGTGACATTAGCAAATACATTTTCATTATTTTCACACTAAAGTTCCTCCCTGCCAATCAGGAGGCAGGGTTGTGAGACCTGTTTCTCAATTGGCCAAAGCGTCAGGCGTAGGAGCGGACACCGGAGCCGCTGTGGCCACTGCCCACACTCTAGGACACCACAGCCCTGCCACACGAGCGGGCAAGTGCGGGGCTGAGTCGCCCGGGGGGGGGATGCTGTGCCATGTCGCCGGGGGGGTGTTGTAAGTTTGCCGCCCCCCCCCCCCCAAAAGAAGAACCCACCAGCCACCACTGTGTATGGTGTTTGCAGGTCATCTCGGTTTATTCTGCCTGAATATCGGCGTGCTCTGATATGTAAATGGTGATGTCTGTGGGACCGGCTCAGGTCTATCACACTGATGGATGACCTCACTAGCCTGTAGTTAGGGACAAGCTGAGCTGGAACAGGTATTGTGAGCTCCTTCTCAGAAATGGGAAGTGACCCGGTGGTGCCCACTATTGACTGTAAGTGGCAGTTCCTGATGTTTACTCTCTTCATTGTTACAGAGAAACTTGGATCCAGCGTCTGATTTCACAGGGTATCGGTTTAATTGGAGTCTGGTTGCAGGAATTTGTGTCCAGCAGAGAGGAAATAATTCAATCAAACTTCATTCATCTGATAAATATATCCCATTAGCTCCCCATCTGTCCCATCTCACACTGGTCACACTGCGGCTCGCCTTGTCATCTCTGTGCTCCAATCATTCCGTGTAACATGTTCTTATAGCAGGTACAGATCTCCGATATGTTACTGTCACATAGAGAGCTGAGAGGTTGAGCTTATGTTGCCGAAATATGACATCAAAGCAAAATTCCAGGAAATTAAAAAATAAAAAAAAAAAACAGGCTTTTTACCCAAGTTATGGATTTTTTCAATCATTCAAGACAGTCTGTTGCAGGGGTAAATAGTGTGAGAAGCCTCAGATGGAAGCTGCTACAATCTGCCTGCCAAGTCTGCACAGTGGTTCTGGAGCTGTGGTTGGTAACAAGTCATAATAAAGTGGGTCTCCGATCTCATGTACAGTATAGGAACCTGTATAGGATTCTGTTAGGACAGTCCAGAGCGTGCATTCGTCTTTACAAAAAACAGTCACTTCCAGCGCTAATAGGTCTTCCAAGGTGTGGAGTAACAGATGTCAGATAAAATGGTGGTGTGAAAAGTATATAATGGTATCCAAAACTTGGTGGATGTTGCCTTCTTCAGATGGGTAATGCGAAAGGAACTACAAGAAAAACAGAAATAGAAGGCGCGCACACCTAGTGCATTACCAAAGATAATTTAATAATAAAAATGTTTTATATAAAAGTGGGTACTCACAAAATGCAACTGACAAAAGGCAATAAAAACAATGCATGGACATGCACAGAATGCGAGGTACAGCTAGCGTGCTTCGGGGGTGCACCCCCTTCCTCAGAGCTAGGCCTAGTGCGTTACCCCGTGTTCTGTGTATGTCCATGCATTGTTTTTATGGCCTTTTGTCAGTTGCATTTTGTGAGTACCCACTTATATAAAACATTTTTATTAAATTATCTTTGGTAATGCACTAGGTGTGCTCACCTTCCATTTCTGTTTTTCTTGTAGTGGATTTGTGTTTGTCCTTAGAACTCTAGTATCTTGAGTAACACTTCCCTGGGTGCAATGCCGATCCACTGACTCTTTCAGTCATTGACCCAGAACAAGAATGCAATTTGGGAGTTCTGACTTTCCCAATCTGCATGTTTGTTTGCGATTAAGACAATATGGAAGCCAGAGACATATAAAGAGAACAGAAGAGGGCGCCAACATCTAAGTGTAGAGAATTTATTAATAGGGTTGTCCTGATACCACTTTTTTAAGACCGAGTACAAGTATCAATACTTTTTTTAAAGTACTCGCCGGTACAATACTTTTTTTTAATGTCATGTGACAGTTTTCAAAGCACAATACAGACTAATGATATCTTCTGGCACTGATTAAGCAGCACTGATAGGATTAGGTGGCACTGATATGCAGCACTTATAGGTGGCACTGATTGGCACTAATATGCAGCACTGATGAGCACTGATAGGTGGCACTGAAATGCAGGACTGATTGGCAATTGCTGGCCTGGCATAGTAAATGACATGAATGGTGAGAGGAAAGGAAGGATTTGCAATGCTATAAGGCACACAGCATTGCAAAACCATTCCTTTCCTCTCACCATTCATGTCATTTATCATATAGTATATGCTGCTACGCCCATCTTGGTTCACCTTGCACTAGGCCACAGTAAGCAGCAGCGGACATCTTGTTACACCCAGCCCAAGTGCAGGGTGTACCAAGGTGGGCATCGGGATGTTCAACCTCTGATGAACTCCGGTCACCGATTCTGATGGAACATGCGGCTGCACCCCTGCCCTGGCCAGCTTACCTTGTTCCACTGCTGCCAGCCTATTGAGGACTGGCTCTCAGCTCTACTGATTTCCGGTTGCAGGCAACGCTGCCTCATTCCCAGGTATCAAATTAGGCATCAGGAGCATTTGTGCGAGTACAAGTACTTGCGCAAATGCTCGGTATCTGTACCGATACTAGTATTGGTACAGATTTTTGCTTTTAATACATCCTCTACACTTAGATGTTGGCGCCCTCTTCTGTTCTGTTTACTTGTGTGCAATAGGTTACTCAAGACCATTCTAAGAGGAGCTGCAAACATCCGCTATTTTTTTCAGCTGACTTATGGATTAGCTTGTCTAGTTTAACAAATAAGGCTTATCATATAGCGCCATAGCTGTCCCCTGCTGTCTCTAAGACTAAGAACTGAGCGATCACATGACTGTTGGTCACTCAGTTTTCAATCCACTCTGAGCAGAGAGCAGGAACTGCCAATTACCATTCTCTGCTTTGCCCCTCCAGCACTCACTGGAGCGCTGGGCTGTGGAGGGAGCGGCTGATTCAGGCTCTTTGTGGCGTGCTGAGAGACTAAGCCATCTGGGTGGATCCCGACCTTAAAGTCAGGATCCTTCCAGAGTCTGGACCGGCTCTGTGATGTCAGCTTAAAGTGGCTTTAGATTACTCTCGGCTGAATCTGGGTCACAGGAGTGCAGAAATAAGTGTACTCCTGTAAGCCTAGTATGGCCAAAAAAGCTCCGGCCATACTTCTCTTTTATTTGAACTATTTAGTTTATCACCGACCCAAAACAGCATGCACATTTCTCACACCTAGGGGTGTATTTATAACAAATTCAGGGCTATTCATCCTGTGAAACTGCATGTACATTTGTTCTATGACAGCAAAAATTTAAAGGCATTTGGCTATTTTCAGAATGGCCACTAGATGGAGCTGATAATACTTATTTATGGTGAGCGTCAGCTCCATCTAATGGCCATAATGCAGTATTTTCCTGATTCATTTTTTCTATGAAGAATAACATTTACAAGTTGAAAATTCTGCTTTTTTTTTTTTTTTTCTTTTTTTTAATATAAATATACCCTCTAGTGTGCACACATTATTGTCTCGGGTCAGTGACTAACCAAGTAATGAGGTAAGGATGAGGATGATAGGCCCTGGAACGTGCACTTTCATAAACAAGTTAGTAGTGACAGCTCCCATAATCGTGTCCTGACAGGTTGCTTTTTACAGCTGCTTGTATTCATATCCATGACCCGCCTGGAAAGTTTCAAGTGCGTGAAAGCAAGCTTTGACACTGACAGGTTGCTGTGGTGCAATACAGGCATTTCTTGTTTCAGGTAACTTGTTGAATGAGACCCAAAGTAGAATAGAAAAGCGTTTTATGAACCTTTGGTTTCTGATTCATAATAGTTGGGACCTAATTCATAAAAAAGAATGACTATCAATGTTTCTTGTGCTGTGTGTATACAGTGAGTACAAAGGCCTGGTGAAGCACAGCGGAGGATGTCACTGCGGAGCCGTGCGATTCGAAGTTTGGGCATCAGCTGACATTCACGTCTTTGACTGCAAGTAAGTTATTAATGAGAGAGAACCAAATATTGTATCACCAAATACATTCTTCTGTGACATGAAATCCCTGGGCTCGGCCTTCATCTCCCTTCACACTTTCCTGCCATTTAAATGCCGATTGATGCAATTCCTTATTATGGCTCTTACAAAAACATGTTTCCAAATTGCAATTTCACATCCTGCATGGAAGCTGAATTGCTTTAATAAATCTTGATAAGTAGTATAGAAATGGAATGAAAAGATTAGCCACAGTAGTTGGAATATTATTTTCAAGAATCAACATTTCATTATTGCACATCACGGATATTAATCATTTTTAAATGCTGATTTATTGGTTTTTAAACCAAGTTTGATATTGCTTTGAGAAGTTTAGTGAAATGAAAAGAATCGTGGAGACAAAATATAAGAAGTATAGTAGAATATTGCAATTGAACTGAATATCTTTTCTGAACAGTATACTTGCTCCCCTTGAGTAAGTGGAGTGGGTTGCATGAAACTGGTTAGTATACAGTCGTGGACAGAGGCTTGGAGGAGGGTCTGCAGAGAAATGGGTCTCCTGTAGGCAGACCACCCCCGCATTCAGCGACTTGAGATGTCTAAGGACCGCCCCCCTTTTAACTGGATTTCCCAGTCCTCTGACATTCCAAGTCACAATGGACAATTTAGTCATCCCCATTTTGTTTCAGGATCATTGACCAGGCCGGCATAATTCTCGACAAGACTCCCGGGTTATACCGTAACATGTTATCTGGAAGGGGGGATAGGCCCCTTTTCTCCAAATTATGCTTGTTTTCTCCTTTCAGAGAACATGTAGGCATTTGTAGACATGAAATCATGTTGCAAGGCAGGGAGAAATACATTATTAGGTTAGTACATAAGTACAGAAGCCAGTAAATTATTAGGTTAATGCATGTTACTCTGCATGGCAAGAATCTAAAGGTCAACAGTTTACACAGCCACTTGGCTGCAGCGTTAACTTTTCCCACACAACAGGTGTGGGGGGGGTAAAAGCCTTGAAAACTCCTAGTTAACCAGTAGGTTAGTTTCCGTAGGGGTTTCACAGCTACGGTAGGCACGTATTGCTTCATTATTTGTAGGCAAAAATGTGGACAAAAAAGAGGAGCAAAAGGATAAAAAATAGAACAAAAAAAAAAAGGGGAAAAGAAAATCCTGTGGGGAGGAGGGTGATACAAACAAACAGTTCTCCTCGGCCGCCTGAACATCGGATGTGAGAGTAAGAACTGTCCTCCATAGACAACAATTATTTTGAATCTTAAGGCCTCTTCACGGCCCAGGGATTTATCCCAACAAAAATAGACCTGGTCTTGCCAGGTCATTGCATATCCAGGACTTATCTCTTAAGCAGGGACATCTCTTTGTGGTCTGGCAGCTTTAAGGGCCCTATCCTCACGATCTAGCCATTGAGCCGCCATGTCCGGGCGTTCAAAGAAGCGGGTTTCTCCGAGTGCGACTACCCTAAGGCGGGCAGGATATAGCATCGCATATGGCAAGTTAAGGTCCCTTAATCTTCGTTTGACATCCATAAACTTTGCTCGCTGCTTCTGGAGTTCAGCTGAAAAATCCGGAAACAGGGAGATTTTGGAGTTTTCAATGGATAACTTACTGCCCATGGTTCTGGCTTTAGCAAGGATGGCATCTCTGTCCTTGTAGTTTAAAAGCTTAAACAGAAAAGCACGCGGGTGATTGCCAGGGGGTAGTGGGCGAGATGGCACTCTATGCGCTCTCTCCACCGCAAATAGCGGAGAGAATGCTTCTTTCCCAAATGTAGTGAGGAGCCATTGTTCGATGAAAGCGACAGGGTCTTTACCCTCCATCCTTTCTGGGAATCCTAAGGCGCGGACATTGTTGCGGCGCATGCGATTTTCCAAATCATCTAAACGCGCAGCATGCTGATCCGCAAGATGGCAGTTATACTTTAAATCTCTCTGCATGGGTACTAAGTCATCTTCAATAACACTGACCCTACTCTCCACTGCAGCTGTGCGCTCTCTCAGCTTTTGCATGTCCTGTCTCACAAAGGATATTTCAGCTTTAACACCCTTCACTTCATCAGTCAGGGTTGAGATGGATCTGTTGCATATAGTCACTGCAGAGAGGATATCTCTGAGAGTGGGTTCAGGGCCATCCAGGGGGATACTTGGTGTCTGAGTGCCCTGATAGGGATGTGATACTGTACTCACTGTGGCCCAGTCAGATGGGGATCCAGCGCCATCCTCCAGTGGGATAGTATTATCCATCTCCAGTTGGTTTGCTTCTTCCTCACTGAGGTCAGATGTGGGTGATGGTATTTCTTTTGATGATTTATTACCAAACAGGAGTTTCTGGGCTGCTTCCTTATATTTTTCCTTTTGAGATCGCTGTGGCAGAGCGCCATCTTGGGCCTGTGCTGCGGGCGGGCCGCCACCAGTCTTGTCCCGTTTTGGCATGCTTTTCTGCTGCAGATCGGTCGGGTGGATGGGTCTGCTGTGGCCCGGATAGCGTGCGGTTCCGATCGGAGATGTCAGCGGGCTGGATGAGTGATCTGGAGGATGATTACCAGGATTTTCGGCGGAGCTGAGGAGAAGTGTGTCCTGCTACATGCGCTGCCTGGCCACGCCCCATAGTAGAATATTAATATGGATTGATGATCTGGCCAGAGATACACTATATTGCCAAAAGTATTGGGACATCTGTCTTTACACGCACATGAACTTTAATGGCATCCAGGTCTTAGTTTGTAGGGTTCAATATTGACTTGGCCCACCCTTTGCATCTATAACAGCTTCAACTCTTCTGGGAAGGCTGTCCACAAGGTTTAGAATGTGTCTAAGGCGGGGGTCAGCAACCTGTAGATCGCGGACAGGTGATAGGTAGATTGCGGTCTGGGCTTGCTAACCAGCCATTCCAGAGCATCAAACCGAGTGCAATGCAGAGGGACTACTTATAAAGTTGGAGTTGTAGTAGCGAGCAAGAGATGCAAAAGCCAATGCCTCCTCTGTAGCACTCGCTCCTGTCTCATGCAGAGTGATACCAACTGCACTCCACATCTTATCCCAGCTAGCAGTCTCCAGAGTGGTGCCGGCAGCAGGAAAGAAGAGATCTTCAGGTCAGCGTGAAGCAATACACTGAGCATAATAGTATAGGGCTGCTTTCACACTGAACCGCGACTCCACCGCAGGGATTTACCACCCCCAACTTTACATGTGAACAAGCCCTAAGGGTGCCACTGCCGGAATGCAACTAAGGGCTCATTCACAAGTGCAGCAGGCACTGCTGCTCCTCTGAAAAGCGATCCGAATGTATTTGACAGGTGGTCAGGAGGCGATATGTTGCCTCCTCACCACCTGATTTAAACCAATGATCGCTGTGCAATACATGCAATTTCGGCATGGTAGTACATCAATTAGACGTTTAAATCAGGTGTGAGGAGGTGACACTGTGCTCGGTGATCTTTGACGTCTCCCATGTTGTTCAGGTAGATCTCCACCTCTTTAAGGTTGCCTACCCCTGGTCTATGGGAATGTGTGACCATTTTTCTAGAAGTGTATTTGTGAGGTCAGGCACTTATGTTGGACGAGAAGGCCTGGCTCACAGTCCCTACTCCAATTCATCCCAAAGGTGTTCTATTGGGTTGAGGGTTGACTGGTCAGGTGCGGACCAGTCAAGTTTCTCCACCCCAAACTTGCTCATCCATGTATTTATGGGCCTTGCTTTGTGCACTGGTTCCAATCATTTGGTGGAGGTGGGATTATGGTGTGGGGTTGTTTTTCAGGGGTTGGGCTTGGCTCCATAGTTCCAGTGAAGGGAACTCTTAAGGCGTCAGCATACCAAGACATTTTGGACAATTTCATGCTCCCAACTTTGTGGGAACAGTTTGGAGATGACCTCTTTCTGTTCCAACATGACTGCACATCAGCATGACTGCTCCAACTTGGACTATATTTATTTGCTGTACACATGTAAATGTTTGTATGAATGTTTACATGCATACAGTGTAATTGGGCATGGCCATGTGGGCTGCTGCTGCTTAGTGAACTCAGGGCCAGGATAAGATGTAAACAATGGGGCTGATTTACTAAAGGCAAATAGACTGTGTACTTTGCAAGGGCATTTTCTCCAGAGCTTAGTAAATGAGGGGACGCTTTACTTTGCAAAGAATACCCAATCACATGCAAAGGAAATAACAATTTTTTTTGCTAGCACATGATTGGATGATGGAAGTCAGCAGAGTTTCCCCTAATTTAAGAAGTTCTAGAGCAAATGTCCTTGCAGAGTGCAGCCGCACTTGCAAAACCTACAGTCTATTCTAAATCAACCCCAATGCATAGGTAGCAGGTGCAGAATTCCCTTGACCTTTATTCATTCTGCATGACTGAAGGTCATTCTACGATTTCACTGCTACCTATACATTGTTGATGTTTAGATCTCCCCCTGAAGGAGTCATTCACACGGTGCAGGGCAAGAAGGGACTTGGCCATCAATCATTCATAATGGTTAAAGGTGAAGATTATTCTATGCCTGTGCAGCCACCCCTACCTAGTGAATAAATCATTCAGGGGACAATGTCCTCATCAAACATGTGTAGGTATGGGCGGAAGCCCAGGTGCAGAATTATTGTACATAATAAGCATCTCAACTCATATGAACAAAAGCAAGTCACTACCCAAGGCTGGCCATAGAGGAGTCCTTTTTTGATTCAACCAGTTGGTTGAACAACAAAAACTGACACGATTCCCCCAGCCAAGCGCTCAAGGTGGATGGAGGAATCCTCCCCACTGAGTCATTGTATTCTAACAGCAGTGAGACTTAACTAAAATAGCAAGTTATACGCTGCGCTTAAATGTGCTGCACAATAGAGGTATATACCAAAGTGCGTATTAAAAATAAATAGACACATATAATATAGTATTATTGTGACATAAGTGCCATAAAAATATATGTAATGTTATAATGACAATATATACATGTAAATCAAAACAATATTAACAATAAAGTGCTCCTGTGCATCCAAGTGGTCTGTAATACCGATAATGTCCAGTGGGCTATGAAGGACATTGATAATCCCACTTTAAATAAATTCCAGAAAGCGTTTCTGTGCCAAACAGATCTTGTTCAAAAAATGTTTGTTTAAAAACCAATAATGTGACAGTCCTGTTGAAAAATGTGCTAAAGTGCATATGCGTGATATCCAGTTATAACACTGCTGACATGCTTTTACATCCATGCTTGCTGTGGATCGTACATTGGTGCTCATATTCCGGTGACCCCCTAGGTATTGAATGCTCACCTTGGAGCGTGTGACTTAGCAATTACGCTCAGTCAGTACACGCTTTTGAACCACCCCTGGATTCTATACTGGTAACAGGATACTGGGCTTCCAATGCAGTAACACGGAAATATATGGGGAATAAAAAACCTTGATGGTGTGATATCAATTAAAAGGTTTTATTAAACAAATAAATACACTCCCCCAATGGGGTACTCACATATGCCAGGTGCGCCAGTGCACCACTCTATGTAAAGTGTAAAAAATACCGGCGGTATTTTTTATTGGAATGGTATGTGCTTCCTCCCTGACAGATAGATTGCCTGTCGTACCGTCCTGGCCCCTCCCCAACACGTGTCAATACCGGGACGAAGTATCTTCCTCAGGGGGAAGCAAGGTCCATAGGTGTGCACTGGATGTGAGGACACCGAGGGACAGTATACCCGTGTATTGTGGGGGATCGGAGAATTGGGTAAAACAGTTTCTCCTTTTTCCTAAATAAAACAAGTCATTAACCCTTGCAGTTCAGAAACAGGCCCACTGCAAGGGATCTTTTTTTTTTTATTTGCCCCGGGTTGCGCTTTAAGTATGCATCCTCAACTTAAATCTTTGTACAATTGAACTGACCAGCAGTGGATTATTCAGTCAAGCTTGGCAAGGTTTGATCACACAGGTATGATGGTGGATATTTGTCCCTTAGTAGGTTTTGTAGTTACAGATAAAGTACATAGAAATATCTTACACAGCTTTGAATTTTGTAAAAAGTTGGAAAGTTTTTTATTTTTTGGTCATTTATTATTTTTCTGTTTCAGTTGCAGCATATGTGCAAAGAAGCAAAACAGGCATTTCATCGTACCTGCATCACGTTTTAAGTTACTGAAGGTGAGTGTTCATACGTTGCCTGAAACTGACTTCCATACATGTGATCCCTAGAAATGAAGAACAGTCAGAGAGAGAGAGAGATAACTCCCAGTCACCTGTCAGAGTGAATGAGTAAACATTATTGGCTCCTATGAGTTGATGCTGTAATAAGGGTACATTTCACTACAGTAATACCTTAGATTACGAGCATAATTTGTTCCAGAAGCATGCTTGTAATCCAAAGCACTCTTATATCAAAGCAAGTTTCCACATAAGAAATAATGGAACCTCAGATGGTTTGTTACACAACCACTGCTGGTGTATGCAGTACTGTATGTGGCCAGAGCTGCGGGGGGCGCTGGTGACGCACTGCAAGAGTAAGTTAAAGTGGCATTGCAGTGTTTTTTAAATCTTGAAAAGAGCAAGAAAAGTTAGAACTCCTGTCAGGTGTTATGGGTGCCTGGGTCCCCACTGGGGAAGCTCCTCCTTACTTCCTGTCCTGGTGACCACACAAGAAATTAGCAGAATCTCTTCAAGTACACTGAAAGATAAAACAGACATACAGAGATTCTAAGGCTGGCCATACATGATTATTTTTTTTCCCCTTCAACCAGCAAGTTGAACGAAAAAAAAAAAGAACTGATTCCTCCATCCACTCATTTTTTTTGGGGGGATGGGGGAATCACTCCCGCTGAGCTATTGTATTCTGCCAGTAGGGAGGCTTCTCCGCTGTCTGACTACAATGATCCAGTGGCGGCTGGTGCTATATTTCATGGTGGGGGGGGGGCAAACGATGCACCCCCCCTCTAGCCCCAGTTGGTCAGATGGATTGGCCGCACCCCCCTCTGTCGGTCATTCACCAGCCCCACGCTCCCGTACTTACCCCATCTAGGTCGCATACAGCACTTCCTCCAGGCGGCAGGCAGCGCCTCCTCCTACTCCTCCTAGGCTTCATGGCGGCTTCCCCTGCGTCCCCTCCTCCACTACCTCTTCTGCTCCAATATGAGTGCTTCTCCTCTCGGCCAATCGGGTCTCAGGACCCACTTCCTGGTTTTCCTGATTGGCCAGGAGGAGAATCAGGAAGACAATAGCCAATATTAACTTGCTATTGTCACACAGCTCCCCGAGCGCATCCTTTTTTGAAGCCAATTAGAGCCTCAGGCTCTAATCATGGGCTTCTTAAAAAAAAACAAAAAAAAAAAATCCATTGGAATCCATAGGTCCGGTGCCCTACATGTAGATTAGGGGCCGGGCGCATGGATTAGGGGGGCGGTACAACACTGCAATGATAAGTGTTGCTGGCACTGATCGTTCAGGAAAAAAAAACTGACAGGCTGGTTCTACACAAATCAATTGAGAGATGGACTTAAGTACAACCTGCTAGCTCATACATGGATTGAAAATCCGCCAGTCCCTGCTGAACCGAATCAAATTTCAATCCATGTATGACCGGCTTAATGCTGCTCTGTGCTATTATTGGAGAGATTTGTGTTCCAGTAATCATGATGGAAATGTCCTCAATAAAGACTCATGCCCTGTACACACGGTCGGATTTTCCGACAACAAATGTTCGATGGGAGCTTGTTGTCGGATATTCTGACCATGTGTAGACTCCATCGGACATTTTCCGTCGTAATTTCCGACAAACAAAATTTGAGATCTGGATCTCAAGTTTTCTGACAACAAAATCCGTTGTCGGAAATTTCCGATCGCGTGTACACAATTCCAACGCACAATGTTCCACGCATGCTTGGAATCAAGCAGAAGAGCCGCACTGGCTATTGAACTTCAATTTTCTTGGCTCGTTGTACGCATTGTACGTCACCGCGTTCTTGCAAGACAAGTTTGAGCCAACATCTGTCAGAAAAAAATCCATGGTTTTGTTGTCGGAAAATCCTATCGTGTGTACAGGGCATCAGACAGATTTAAAACCTGTTACACACACCCAGTAGAAATGCCCGGAGTTCTACTTTATGGTCCAGTTAAGTTTTATTCATGTTTAGGTAAAACCCAAGTAATTCACTTTTAGTCTGTTAAATAGAGCACAGGAAGCATTTGATTATATCTGTTTGATAGGTGAACAAAAAAATCGATTGATCTTGTCAGAAAGTCACTGCTGCCTTGTGCCCTCTATGTATTCCCTGTGTTATCTAAAGAAGTCGAATTAGCCCTTCCAATTCCTATCTTGGATTATAGAACAATTAACCTTTGGGCTCATGCACACTGCAGCTCAAAAAAAAATGCTGCTTTTACAGGCATTTGAGTTTTTATTTCAGCTTTAAGAAGCTTGTACTTTTTTGTGCACTTGTGCATGTTTTTATTGAGCTTATTCAAGCTCCTCTGAGCTTTTTTGAGCATAATCGTTTTTTTTTTTCACAAATAGTTGATAGTATTTTCTTAACCACTGTATAAACAAAACAAAAAAAGCTGGAACTAATGTTTTTGCATGTTTTCAAGCTTCTTTGAGCTTTTTTTAAGCTCTTTGAGGCACTAGCTCCTCTCAAAAACGTGAATTTGGTGGGGGGTTTGCCTATAGAAGCATATGCCTGAAAATGCCTGAAAAAGCCAGAGTGTGCATGGCCACATTGGCTAACATGGAGGGGAGTTTCCAGGCAGAAAAAAAATAAGAGCTCAAAAGCCTGTGGCAGCTGGGCAGGGCTGACACCCAGACCACAAAAATAATGTGTCCTGTCAGCCCATAAAAAGAATTAGGAGTGCATGTCTGGAAAATCAACTGGTGTTTTCCTGTACTTGCAGGGTCTTTAAAGTGACACTATACTCTGCTTTAAAAAAACCAAACAACATTCAGGCCTTTTGTACACTGCAGCTTGAAAAAGCTCAGTACAGCTTTTCTTTTTACTGAGCCAAAATACAGCCCATCAATTGTAATGTGCCTATGCACACAGGCACGTAAACAAGAGCCGTGTATTCTCCAGTAAAAAAAAATAAATAGAAAAATATGCATTTTTGGTCAGCAATTTACGCCTCATGTGCGCAAATACGCGTGATTGCGCACAGATGTGTGCGACTGCGTGCAAGTTGTGTGCAAAAGCCCATTTACATATTGTGCAGAACAAAAACACGAGAATGAGTTTTCGCACGCATTCGCAAATTTGCGCAAACGCATATGGCCGAAAATGCCCGCAAATACATACAAAAAAAAGTCTGAAGAAGTAGATGCTCAAACAGGAGTATCATGTGCAAGAGGCCTAAAGTATGTTTTCTTAACTCAGAAAAGTACCGTCTGTTGCTCACTTCCTCCAAATTCCTTTTTTTTTTTTTTGCTGCTGTGGTCTGACTTCCTGTTAGAGGGTGTCCAAGTTCATTCTCCATGGTGCTACTGTATGCAAGAATGTAGCCACCTTCTCCTGCTTGCTCCCTTGATGGACTAGGGACTATGGGATATGTAGTGTACATAGAGCTATGTTCATGACCACTACTAATGTGCACTGCTCATTCCAAAAGTGAGTGGGGGGAAAGGAGAGGTTTGGGATTTCACAGATGATGTTACAAGGTAGCCGAAAACCAGTGTAAAGGCTCCATTCACACCAAGGCGTTTTTTTCATGCTTTTTGCCTTTTGCAGGCAGGACATTTTTTTAACACGGGTTCCTATGGAACATGTTCACCTCAATGCATTTGTGTGCCTCTGTGTTTTTGGAAAGGGTCAGGGACTTTTTTTAAATGCAAAACGGTGCTTTTTTGCTTTTTTTTGGTTCAATAGACTTTGATGGAGAAGCTGCAGAAAAGCATGAAGTGTGTTTTTACCACGATTTGCGGTTTTAACAAAAGAAAAAACATAAGAACGCAAATCGCCATAAAGTCGCATTAAAAAACTGCGGAAAGCACAGCAAAAAGCACTTTAGAAATGTTTAAAAGCAACATGCAAAGATGTGAATCGAGCCTAAGGCTGGATTTACATCTATGCATTTTTAGTGCTTTTTGCATTTTTCAGATTTGCACTACAGTCCATTTAACATGGTTTCCTATGGAACATGTTCTGTAGTGCAAATCTGCAAAATACAAAAAGCACTAAAAATGCATAGGTGTGAATCCAGCCTAATGCCCTGTACACACGGTCGGATTTTCCGACGGAAAATGTGTGATAGGACCTTGTTGTCGGAAAATCCGACCGTGTGTAGGCTCCATCACACATTTTCCATCGGAATTTCCGACACACAAAATTTGAGAGCAGGCTATAAAATTTTCCAACAACAAAATCCGTTGTCGGAAATTCCGATCGTGTGTACACAAATCCGACGCACAAAGTGCCACGCATGCTCAGAATAAATTAAGAGACAAAAGCTATTGGCTACTGCCCCGTTTATAGTCCCGACGTACGTGTTTTACGTCACCGCGCTCAGAACGATCGGATTTTCCGACAACTTTGTGCGGCTGTGTGTATGCAAGACAAGTTTGAGCCAACATCCGTCGGAAAAAAGCCATGGATTTTGTTGTCGGAATGTCCGATCAATGTCCGACCATGTGTACGGGGCATAAGAGGTGATTTCATGAAAAACAGGTTACAGGTCCATTAAAGCGGAGCTCCACCAAAAAAGGGGAAGCTCAGCTTGTTCTCATCCTCCCCCGCCCCTCCACTGCCATATTTGGCACTTTTGGGGGGGGGGGGGGGTGCGTAGTTTTGACAGGTACCTGCTCCCACTTCCGGGTAAAATAGCCAATTGGCGATCTACATTTCCTCCTTTACCTCGCTGCCTTCTGGGACACACAGAGGTCCCCGAAGACAGCGGGATCATTCAAAAAGCGCAGCGCAACTCACACATGCCCAGTAGGAAACAGGCTGTGAATCCGCAAGGCTTCACTTCCTGTTTCCTTTACTACAGATGCCAACACCTGCACCCGAAGCCGATTGACGAATCAGCTAGGGGTGCTGACATCACTGGATCCCTGGACAGGTAAGTGCCCTTATATTAAAAGTCAGCAGCTACAGTATTTGTAGCTACTGACTTTTAATTTTTTTTTTACAGACTGGAGCTCCTCTTTAAATAGTGGATGTGTACGGATCATTTTTGGAGAATAAGAATATTGTTTAGTGTCACTTTAATCTTTACACCAACTACACGATTATCATAACAAAACTGAAAATCACACTAATGGAATCAGCTACAGTCTGCTTTACATAAACGAATCCCAACAGATTCCGCGGTTCACTGATCAAAAGTATGCAGAAAAGTACCAGGAATTGTGTTAAAGGGTAAGTCCACAAAAAAGGGATATTCAGTTATAGTTGGAGCCTGGTGGGCTGAGCCAGCCACTGGATTCTTATGTCTTGGATACTCCAGCAATCTTCCTGCTGTAATTTCCAACTTTTGACTTGTCCAGCTGGAAGTTTTGGGTGCGTTTAACTCTCAAGAATCTTAAATAAATAAATAAATAAATTGTAGAGTGACCCTTTATGGCAGATCTTTATTGTAGCCCAATAAAACACAGGGAAATGTGCATGTATTGCACAGATGTAATGCACATGTTTTTATTTTTTGCCTGAAGCTAGTAACAATATAGACAGGCACTGTAGAGGTATTAGGGGAGATTTACTAAAACTGGTGCACAGCTGTGCCTAGTAACCAATCAGCTTCTAAGTTCAGCTTGTTCAGCTTGTACGGCTGCACCATATTTTGTGTGCACCAGTTTTAGTATATCTCCCCCAGTGTAACAGTATATACTGATTACCTGCTGTATTCATATGTTTTTACACTCCATCGTGGTTATGGACAAAAAAATGATTAAATCTGCATATATTGTCAGTTTCACTTTACTGGAATTGTAATAAAAAAATTAAACCCTTACACCCCTTACAACCACTCTTGAAACACTACGGGGTCTATTTATAATACATTTACTTTTCTAAAGTCTCGAATAATACCCATAATATTTGTAATATGTGTAAAACTTCTATTTGCTGCCTTTAGAATCATTCCATTGGACATTCCGATTGTGTGTGGGCTTCATCTGACTTTTTCTTTCAAAAATTCTGACGGACCTAGAAATAGAACATGTTTTAAATCTTTCCGATGGAATCAATTCCTATCGGGAAAACCGTTCGTCTGTATGCTATTCCGACGGACCAAAAATGACGCAAGGGCAGCTATTGGGCTATTGAACTTCCTTTTTCTAGTCCTGTCGTACGTCATCGCGGTTTAAACGATCGGACTTTGGTGTGATCGTGTGTAGGCAAGTCCGTTTCAGCAGAACTCCGTCGAAAAAACCGTCAGAGTTCATTCCGACGGAAAAAACTGTCGTGTGTACACGGCATAACACTCACTCCTAACAGGAAAAAAGCTGTAAGAATGTTCAACCAGAAGAATTAAAGAACATTTGACTAACACTATAAGCACATAAGAACATTCGACCAGAAGAGGAAATAATATGAGGAAGGCCTCTATTCAAAACCTATGGAGATTCTTGTGCAAACAGATACTCCATTGTTTGACAAGTTTACTGGGCTGACACCATTTATGGATAAGCAGCAGATCACCCAAGGTAAATAACGGTGTTCCAGGACACCCTCGAGCCTCTCCTATCCTCTAGAACAGGGATATGCAATTAGTGGACCTCCAGCTGTTGCAAAACTACAAGTCCCATCATGCCTCTGCCTCTGGGTGTCATGCTTGTGGCTGTCAGAGTCTTGCTATGCCTCATGGGACTTGTAGTTCTGCAACAGCTGGAGGTCCGCTAATTGGATATCCCTGCTCTAGAACTTCCTCCCCCAATCTGTCCCACTATCACCTAGTCTGTCCACTTTTAGATGATTCCTAAAAACTCTTCTCTTCAGAGAGGCCCACCCTGCCCTCAACTAACACCTGTACTTTTATTTTTCTCCATCAGCTCATCCCCCACAGTTATTGCCTTTTGTGTCTCTTGACCCTCCCTCCTAGATTGTAAGCTCTAATGAACAGGGCCCTCTGATTCCTATTGTATTAAATTGTATTGTAATTGTACTGTCTGCCCTTATGTTGTAAAGCGCTGCGTAAACTGTTGGCTCTATATAAATCCTGGATAATAATAATAATTTCTACAACATTGTATCAATTCTGTATAGCAGTTCATCATCTGATTGATTACACTGTCGGTGGTAAGCTCTGGAATCTCCATACACTTTGTACACAGTGTAGAGGTCTTCCTCTTATTTCCTCCTCTGGTCGAATATTTTTAGCCTATAGTGTTAAGCTGGCCATGGGCTGATCAAAATTTGGATGGTTCAGAAGGGACCGGCCACATTTCAATCAGTGTGTGGCCATCCCTGCTCGACAGCAATTAATCGCTTGATCGACTTCTGGAGAAGGGACATGCTGGAAAACTTTTGTTGATCAGCGACTGCAGCCACTGATCAGTATATTCTGACAGCGCCAGGTGCCACCCATCACAATACAATGTCCTGGCAGGGGGGATTCCTTCATCCACCTTGTTTGTATGGATGGAGAAGTCTCTTAAAAAAAAAAAAAACTACCAGTTTATAGCCAGCTTTAGGCAATTTTTTTTCTATTGGTCGTATGTACAATAACTCTTATCAAATATTCTTAAGGATTTTTTCTCTTAGAATTGATTGTTAGTGTATGTCACATTTGCCCTTCAAAATGTAACAGATAGAAACTGACATATCACACATATTATAAACATAAATGGTATTCTTCATGACTTTGGCATGAACGCGGAGGCATCCACAAAGAACATTTGTTATAAATAAACCCCCCCCCCCTTTTTTTTTAACACTCAAAAATGTAAAACAAAGCTGAGACATTCACATGGCAATGATTTATAATGAGACTCCAAAATGTTTCTGTGTATTTTTTAAATAATGTTCCAAAAAAGTAAATCAATAAAAAAAAAATTGTATGCTAAATCTAAAAAAAAAAGGCATAAGCAAAAAAAAAGGGGGGAAGGAGACAGAGGGAGGAGGATGGGGTTGATAAGAAGTTGAAAAGGAAGAAACTTTAAAGAGGAACTGCAGTCTGCTCACATAATTTGTAATAAAACATCTTTGCCATTCTAAAGCTTCCCTCCAACCACCTTGCATATTATTTTATATATACTGTGATTCTGTACTTGCCAAATATGCTGCAGAAATCTCCCTCCACTAAGTCTGGCTGCAGCCATTTAACTGTGGGCAGCTGAAGCTGCTGCCTATTCACTTCTTAGATTTACACAGACACACCTCCAGCTCTGCAGCTCTCATTGGCCCTCTTATGTCTCATTCCCCCCCTCCCCTCCTGGCAAATGCTCAGAGAGTGAGGGAGAGAGCTGTGCATGTCGTCATAAGCCTAGGCTAGTGTCCAGACAAGAAACAGGAAGTGGGCTGTATAAGGTATTTACTGGCAGAAAAAAATGTTTTACTATCCAAAGTTAAAACAACAAGGGTAGAAGGTTTAATAGATGGAAAGATGAAAAAATGACTGAAGTTCCGCTTTAATGAAAACAATTTCTTTTTCACTTTACAAGTTTGTGTTCTGCACGAATAAGGCAGCGGGATAACTTCATAAATGGTTTATAAAATTATGCTGAAGAATCCCTATAACTGGCTGTTTGTCTGTTACACATCATTCAACCAAAAACCACATTGATCTGCTTATAAATAACTTTTAGCATTTTTCTATCTTTTTTTTTTTTATTTATAGTATTTTTCTATCACATTTTATTTATTTTGTTCAGCACTGAAAAATAATAAATAAGACACGTGGCATATGACTATTTTACATGTATTTCTTGAGCCACTTGATGGAGCTCTATGCAAGGCCTATTGCTGTGTGAAGTCTCTTTATTTGAGGCCCCTGTGGTGATAAAGCTTTTTTAAACAGCAAAACATCAATGTAATATATTGCAGTTTACCAGATTAGATGCAATGGGTGTATTTATTTTTTTTGGCTTGTTTTCACCTGTAATCTTGCGAATAACTGGCTTACTTACCTTGGGTGATTATGCTTATTTCCCTACTGTATCTATTGGTAAAGTGATAACTGTATCGTTGGCACACGGACTAGTCTTCCAGCATGTCTGTCTTTGTTAATTTTCATAAAAGTGATAGGCCTAATTTATTTATTTTTAAATAGCAAATATGTTATACTTACCTGCTCTGTGTAATGGTTTTGCACAGAGCAGCCCTGATCCTCCTCTACTCAGGTTCCTTGCCGGCACTTCTGGGCTCCAACCCCCTGCTGAATGCCTCTTGCTATGGGGGCACTCATGCATGCTCGCTTTGGAGCCCCGCACTGTGTGTCTAAAGAACTACACAGAACTGGGCTCGCCCCCCCCCCTCCCTGGCAGTGGCGTCTCAAGCTTTCATATTTAGGGGGGCACATGGGGGGACAGGGACAAAAGTAGGGGGGCAACTATAAAATGCAATTATATATCTCTTGGGGCCCTTTACTACGATCCCACAACGGCCCTTTCACATGTTCTGCAGTGAGCTGCCTTCCTACTGTATTGGGACCCCCCCCCCAGGGTGGCATAAAAGGAGATATACGTCACCGGCATACCAAGAAAATATAATGGTCCAAAGCAGTGGGAGAACTATCAGGGTTGCAAAAGTTGTCTTGCCACCGGGCCCTGGTGTTCTGCCACTGTGGGGTTCCCCAGCCCCCTCTTGCTGTCCTGTCCCTGCTATTGACAGCGCTGGTCTGGCATCTCTTGGAATTTACAGGCTTGTTCTCCTGTCCTAAGGATGGGAAAAATCAGTGTGTTTTTTCAGTAACTGAGAGCCCTGGTGGAGTCCTTCCTGCAACTTGCTCTTCTCCCTGCAATGAGGATGCAGGGGAAGGAGCAGATTGGGCGGCCGTGGTTGGGTGAGCATTATGCATTGTCAGCGAGCAGAGGAAGGGGGAGGAATCACCTGCAGGAGCTGACTGGGGACATTGCCTTTTTGTAAAAAAAAAAAAAAAAATTTAATTGGGGGGGCACAGCATAGTGTTGGGGGAGGTCAGGGCCCCCTCTACCCCACCTAGTGACGCCATTGCTTCCTGGGTGTGATTGACAGCAGTGGGAGCCAACAGCTCCCACTGATGTCTCTGAGCCAGTGAGTGCACATCGCTGGATCGAGATCAGGCTCAGGTAAGTATTAGGGGCTGCATACTAAAGGTTTTCTACCTGAGAACCCTTCAGCCTTTACAACTATTTTAAGGGCCTGTTCACACTGCCCCGCAGCAAAAAATGCTGCTGCCTGCACACTAAACTGGTGTATGGGCACCAGTGTTTTGGCCTGCAGAGCCATGCAGCAGGTGCAGTAAAGGGATGAAAACAAACCCAAAGCAATCATGTTGATCTTCCTTTTTAGCATTCTAAGGGACCCTGATGTCTTCATAAGGTGAACCTGACACTAATATCACACACGTTATAAGTAAGGTAGTTGTATACTAAAAAAACTTACATAGCGTTGCTACTGCTGTCACCTTTGTGCTCCCACAAAAAACAAGATATAGACGACCGGGACATCCCCCTACCATGCATTGCCAAAGTCAGCCAGTAGCTGCGGCTGGCTACACAGGCTGATTGTTAGTGACTTCATTTACCACCCGTCTCCAGTCCTGCCCACCATGACCTTACTCTGCTTGCCTGTACTCAGCCGACACTGAAGTGGTATTGATCAGGGCTGGATCCCCACCCCATCCACAATGGATGCTGTGCCCGGGTCGGTAAGCTCCTCCTCCTGTTCTCTGACTGCAGTCAGCCTCTTTAGAGGACATGTAGAGAAGCTGCTCCTTCCCACACTGCTCACAGGCAAGAACAGAAACTTTAACCAACACAACCTCGATCTGCACAGTGTTTATCTCCACACTGTTGTAGTTCTCATATCGGAAAAGAGGCAACAGCCAGTATCACACTGTGCACTGTGAGACGTTTCTGTCATTTATTCTGGGCTCATTTCACTCCTACTTCATTCCCTCTCTCTGTGCACACATCTCTGCCAGACACAATCTTGCAATATCCTCCTGCCGTTTTCCCCTTCACTTTAACCCCTCTTCTGTTTATAATTCTGCTCTCCTCACATACAGTATCTCACAAAAGTGAGTACACCCCTCACATTTTTGTAAATATTTTATTATATCTTTTCATGTGACAACACTGAAGAAATGACACTTTGCTACAATGTAAAGTAGTGAGTGTACAGCTTGTATAACAGTGTAAATTTGCTGTCCCCTCAAAATAACTCAACACACAGCCATTAATGTCTAAACCACTGGCAACAAAAGTGAGTACACCCCTAAGTGAAAATGTCCAAATAGGGCCCAAAGTGTCAATATTTTATGTGGCCACCATTATTTTCTAGCACTGCCTTAACCCTCTTGGGCATGAAGTTCACCAGAGCTTCACAGGTTGCCACTGGAGTCCTCTTCCACTCCTCCATGACGACATCACAGAGTTGGTGGATGTTAGAGACCTTGCGCTCCTCCACCTTCTGTTTGAGGATGCCCCACGGATGCTCAATAGGGTTTAGGTCTGGAGACATGCTTGGCCAGTCCATCATCTTTAACCTTAGCTTCTTTAGCAAGGCAGTGGTCATCTATGTTGGAATACTGCCCTGCGGTCCAGTCTCCAAAGGGAGGGGATGATGCTCTGCTTCAGTATGTCACAGTACATGTTGGCATTCATGGTTCCCTCAATGAACTGTAGCTCCCCAGTGCTGGCAGCACTCATGGAGCCCCAGACCATGACACTTCCACCATCATGCTTGACTGTAGGCAAGACACAGTTCTCTTTGTACTCCTCACCTGGTTGCTGCCACACACGCTTGACACCATCTGAACCAAATAAGTTTATCTTGGTCTCATCAGACTATAGGACATGGTTCCAGTAATCCATGTCCTTAGTCTGCTTGTCTTCAGCAAACTGTTTGCGGGCTTTCTTATGCATCATATTTAGATGAGGCTTCCTTCTGGGATGACAGCCATGCAGACCAATTTGATGCAGTGTGCGGCGTATGGTCTGAGCACTGACAGGCTGACCCCCCCACCCCTTCAACCTCTGCAGCAATGCTGGCAGCACTCATACGTCTATTTCCCAAAGGCAACCTCTGGATATGACGCTGAGCACGTTCACTCAACTTCTTTTGGCGACCATAGTGAGGCCTGTTCTGAGTGGAACCTGTCCTGTTCAACCGCTGTACGGCCTTGGCCACCATGCTGCAGCTCAGTTTCAGGGTCTTGGCAATCTTCTTATAGCCTAGGCCATCTTTTTGTAGAGCAACAATTCTTTTTTTCAGATCCTCAGAGAGTTCTTTGCCATGAGGTACCATGTTAAACTTCCAGTAACCAGTATGAGAGTGTGAGAGGGATAACACCAAAATTTAACACACCTGCTCCCCATTCACACCTGAGACCTTGTAACACTAATGAGTCACATGACACCGGGAAGGGAAAATGGCTAATTGGGCCCAATTTGGACATTTTCACTTAGGGGTGTACTCACTTTTGCTGCCAGCGGTTTAGATATTAATGGCTGTGTGTTGAGTTATTTTGAGGGGACAGCAAATTTACACTGTTATACAAGCTGTACTCTCACTACTTTACTTTGTAGGAAAGTGTAATTTCTTCAGTGTTGTCACATGAAAAGTTATAATTAAATATTTACAAAAATGTGAGGGGTGTACTCACTTTTGTGAGATACTGTAAATCATTGCCTCTGATGTCAGCTCTGGGCATTCCACACACCCATCTGTGCTGACACCCTTTCCATCCCAGCAACTGTCCTATCAAAATCATGCAACTAGCACATTCTCTGCAGCCCTTCACTCTGCTCTTCCTTAACTCATACTATGAGGGCTCATTCACGCCAGTGTGGTGATTGGCGTTTTTCCACACTGGAAGACTGCCAGTCACTGCTAGGGTAGGTAGAATACAATTGTTTTCTATGTGCCCTGTTCACAATGCAAAGCAGAGGTGCGGTGCAGTAAGCTGCTATAAAATGCAGCCATGCTAGATCTTATCGCAGTGCACTGGATGGCAATGCATATCACTGCACAGCAGCCACAAATAGTGTCATTTTGTTCATGTCAAAAAAAGTTGAGAAAAGAGAACTGTGTGATGTGCTGAAAATGTGCATCACACCACTCCCTCATTTCCAGCTTACTGCAGCTACAAATGGACACCTGCCCGCACACTAACCTGCTCTGGTTAAGTGTGTGGGTAGTGTGAACAAGCCCTCAATACTCCCCCCTCCAAGCTTTTCACTCTCTTATCCCTACCTGATTCCACATTTTTTTCTCTAATTCACATTTTATTACACAGGTCAGCTGGACTTAAATAGGTCACATTTATCAGGTGGTACTGACTACTGATCACAAGTGGGATCATTTTTTCCAGAATGCAAAGCATAGTGGCAGCAGCATGTGTATACTCCCATATGGCTGCCTTTGCAGCTTAAGGGGGAGTAAAACCTGGGTCCAATCACCCTTTTTTTTTTACCCCCCACTGCAAGTTGAAATGGGGTCTTAGGGCTCATTCACACAATGAGGTGAGGGCAGTAAAAACAGGCAGTTGAGTTGCAGTTTACTGTCCCCAGTCACCCACCTGAACAAGGAGATGGGGCTTCTCAGGGATGGCTTGTCACCACAAATGGGGCTGCGCCCAAACTGCCTTGCAACCACGTGCAATTCACATGATTGCAGTGCAGTATGCCATCATTTTCAGGGTTAAAACAGCAAACACCAGCAATGACAGCCATACATCTGAACTAGTCTTCCAGCCCCTTCCTCTCTCAGAGCCTCCCTAGAGCCTTTTAGTTTCATGCACCTTAAGAGCCCAGCTCCCCCTCTGTCATCCCACAGACATAGTTGCCAATCAGTCCTCCTCAAACTGACAGGGCTGCAGCAGCATTTTTTTCCTTCCAGTGACACCACAAACATTACTCATATTACAAACATTATGTTACTATTGTTTGCCATTGCCCTGGGCACCAAATGACCTTTGGGTGATGTGAGGTGTAACAATGCAGGCATTGGGGTGATCTGAGGTGTGATGGTGCAGGATTTTGACTTTATTTGAGATCTGAGGTTTAATGGGGCAAGAATTGGGGCTGATGTGAGGTGTGAAGGTGCAAGAATTGAGGTTATCTGAGGTGTGATGGTGCAGGATTGGAGTGATCCAAGTTCTGATGATGTAGGAATTTGGACTGATCTGAGGTGTGAAGGTGCAGGAGTTGGGGTGATCTGAGGTCTGATGATGCAAGAACTGGGGTGATCTGAGGTATGAAGATGCAGGAACTGGGCTGATCTGAGGTGTGAAGGTGCAGGAACTGGGGTGATCTGAGGTACGAAGGTGCAGGAACTGGAGCAATCTGAGGTATGAAGGTGCAGGAATTGGGGCGACCTGCGGTACGAAGGTGCAGGAATTGGAGTGATCTGAGGTGTGAAGGTGCAGGAATTGGGCTAATCCGAAGTGTGATGGTGCAGGAATAAGGGCTGATCTGTAGGGTGAAGGTGCAGAAATTGTGTATGTAGGTTTAATGGTGCAAGAATTGGGGTTGATGTGAGGTGTGAAGGTACAGGAATTGAACTCATCTGAGGTGTGAAGGTGCAGTAATTGGGGTGTTCTGAGATATAAAGGTGCAGGAATTGGGCTGATTTGAAGTGTGATGGTGCAAGAATCAGGAATGATCTGAGTTATGAAGATGCAGCAATTAGGGTGATCTGAGTTGTGATGGTACAGTAATTTGGACTGATTTGAGGTATGAAGGTGCAGGAATTAGTGTGATCTGAAGTATTTAGACGCAGGAATTGGGGTGTTTTGTGGTATGAAAGTGCAGGAATTGGGGTGATCTGAGATGTGAAGGTGCAGGAATTGGGGGTGATGTGAAGGTGCAGGAATTGGGGTGTTCTGAGGTATGAAGGTGCAGGAATTGGGGTGTTCTGAGGTATGAAGGTGCAGGAATTGGGGTGTTCTGAGGTATGAAGGCGCAGGAATTGGGGTGTTCTGAGGTATGAAGGTGCAGGAATTGGGGTGATCTGAGGTGTGAAGGTGCACAAATTAGGCTGATCTAAAGGTGCAAAGCTCAATATTAATTTCTTACTATTATTCGTTGTTTATAGCATTTCCTTTATTCAATTTTCTTTTCATGATCGAGAGTGTAAAGTTGACTTTTCTGTAGCTGGCACTCTAAATTTTTTGGAAAACATTTTTCAGCACACTATGCTCAAAAGGTTGCCTACCCCTGTTACAGAGCATACAGTATGTATCAAACTCATTTTGGGTCCCTGTGTCCAGGATAAAGAGGAGGAAATTACTTTTGTGAATTTATCAATTACAAAATGCATTACACATTAAACAAATTATTTTTTTTTCACATTTTGTCCAATTTCCCTGCTGGTTACAATATATATTTAAGGTTTTTTCAAAACACCTTACTTTATGAAGGCCTGATATGTACTAAATAAATGGTGTGAAAATTATTTTGTTATACAAAGCATTTAAAAAGTTATTGTTGAATAAACCATTGTATACAAAAGGTGAAAAATTAGGCCTGGTCACAAAAGTTTTACCAAAAGTTTTTTTTCCTAATCTTGAATAGAATAGGAAATTGCCAGAACTGCCCCCAGCATCTGCCAGGATGACTGTTTTTATTCATTGACACAGTTATTGATCAAGATATGTGTCTGCCTGTGTTGTTGCTGCAAATAGTGTGATACTTGTAACCTTTCTGTATGCAGGGTGCTAATAATCTCACCACTTACACCTTCAACACCAAAAAAGCACAACATACATTCTGCAAAACGTGCGGAGTCCAGAGCTTCTACACACCTCGCTCCAACCCTGATGGCTATGGTAAGTACCATGTCGGAACCACAGTTTACTCATATTGCACTGCTATATAAAGGGACAGATTGTAGTTAAAGTATAACTAAAGGCAAAACTTTTTTAGGTTTGGATGGAGTGTAGAGGAATTAGAATGCCTGTCAGTTTTTATTGCTGTCTGTACCCCAGTTAGGGAGACTCACCCTCCCAGTTTGTCCTATTTAACGTTATCAAAAGTAAATGAAAGTCCCACATTTTGGGTTGACACCAGCATAATAAAGAGAAAATCCTCCAATGGGGACAACTAGGGATTCCCCTTACTTTGGAGGCATTCCTGTTTTGGCCTGTTCCTGTGCCTACTGTGACTTATGCTGGCCATACAGGAACAAATTTTTCCTTCAAAATTTTTCTTTTTAGGAAAGTTCGTTCAATTTTTTCCAATTATTAGTGGGGTCAAATCAACGTTCGTTCTTGATCACAGTGATGGGAAAATTTGCAGGAGCAAAATAGAATGCTTTTCTCAATCTAATGAACTTTCGGGCAGTGTATGTGGCTTTTGTTCAGAAATGACATTCATTTTAAAACTGAATGTTAAAAGCAAGTGAAATTATTAAACAAGATTCGTTCATTCATTGAATGTACAAAGAATTTTCGTACCAATATTTTCATTTAAGGTCGAATTCAAGTTCTTAGGTACTTACTGACATGTATGTACAGTGTACTGAGCTGTATGTGTGCTGCACTCTATTTCCTTGTATGTAAACTAATAAGGCATTCTGTATGCAGGCCAACTAATCGGCTGACCAAATATTTTAATATGAAAACACTTCACAACTATTTTCATAATTGATTTTAATCAATTATGTTGATTAGTTATTTCGGCCCTTTCGGTCTATGGAATGCAAAAGCATCTGAAACTGGTCAAATGCATCTGCAGTGAATTTCTGAACAATGCTAATTACTGTGTACAACATTTACAAACTGGAGTTGGATGGTACTTTAAAAGCTTTAACAAAGCTTGCTGAAAGCTCTGCAAATGCTTTGTCAAAGCTTGCTGTTCGCACTGCGCTTATACAGGCTGAAGCCTGTGTGAAACTGGCCTTAGAGGAGCACTATAGCTGTCAAGCCCTGAGTCAGTAGTCAGAGAGCATCCTTAATGATTCTGCACACCCACTGTTCCCAGTCTGACATCTGTGTGGGTACACGGCCCCAAACATAGACAGGGTGCTTTTGGGGCCGTGCACCCACACAGATGTCAAATTGAGAACAGTGGCTGTGTACGTGCAACCACTGCATCCCAATTGACATCAACGATACTGCCTGCACGGAGAAGCATGGAACATGTATGCATTCCTATGTGGGTAAACACGGGCCTCACATGGGCATACCCTGTAGTATACCCGTGTGCACGAGGCCCAATCAGTACTTGGTAAACGCTTCCCTCTGATCTGTTATCTACCTCAGGGCCGTCTTTAAGGCAGGGCAAAAGGGGAAGCTGCCCTGGGCCCTGTCATTGTCGTGGAGCCCAAAGCAGCTGCCTCATACTTGCCAACTTTCCCTGTTTAAATTCCATTGTCCCTTGAGGTTTTAGTACGTGCTGTGTCCTGATATCTCAGTGTGAAGTTCTGTTACTAATGCTGCCCAGGTCTGCCCTATTGTTGTGTACAGATGACTCACCTGAGGACCCTGTGTTAACATGTAAATACCGGCAATGATATGTAAATAGTGACAACATTCATATGTAAATATTGACGGACTGGCAGGATTCATATTATTCATATGTATATCATGCCCCCCTGAGGTCATATCCACCATCACCTATACTGAATGCTGCCCACTGGGGAGATAAAGGGGCATGCTTAAAAGTCCTGCCTACAACTGTGGTCATTAAGCCTACCATCAGCCTGTTCTGCAAAGGTAAGCAAATTAGTGGGGGGAGGGGAGGGTAGTGTGGAGTGTGCAGAGGTAAGCAGAGAAGTAATTACAGTTTGGGGTGCACAGGTGAGCAAACAAGGGATGTATGAAGGTAAGGAAGGTGGGTGCAAAGATGAACAGAGGAGGCAGGTAGAGTTAAAGGGGAGGGGGAGTGGAGCGGATGGGGGAGATTTGGGGTGCAGAGGTTAGCATGGGTTTAGGATGCAAAGGTGTACTGACAGGGTGGATAAAGATGTAGGTCACGTGTAGGGCAGCCCATTCATTTCATTGGGCTGCTCTATGTGCTACAAATGCGGAATAACGTCCCAAACCCTTTTTCAAAATCACACGGTGCCAAGGCACATGTCAGCAGATGCGTGAGAGCGTCATTCACACCTAATGGCACTGCTGTGTATCTGCTAAAGGGCAGCACGTTTTTGTGGTGTCAGGAAAGCAATTCCGAACACACACATATGTGAACGCAGGCTAAATCTCTCAGTTACATTGGTGGTCAGTGTAAATGTTCTCATTACATTGGTGCTTGGTGTAGAATCCTTTCATCAGTATTGATTTACAGTAATCTCTAGCAACCAATCAACAAGCTGACATCATGTGCTGTAACCTCTAGCAACTAATCAGTGAGCCATAATGTGTGCTGTAACCTCTAGCAACCAGTCAGTGAGCAGTAATGATACACTATAACCTCTGGCAACCAATCGCATTGAATCAGATGCTGCCTGATCTGATTCAATAAATGGATTTTGAGTCTAGCTGCTATTTATTGTATGTCTCAGAGCAGGTGGAGAGTGAAACTGCATGGGGGGGCAAGAACATTTTTGCCCAGGGTCCAATCAATATTAAAGACGGCCCTGATCTGCGTAATCCAACAAAGAGCCACCAATCTGACAACATTGTTTTACCATCATTGATTGAGCTTATTCAATTGACCTTTATAGTATGTAAAAATTTCATACCAATTTAGGATGCCTTCTAGACACTGGACATTCCACCATTGCCAAATGAATGGACATTATCAGTGTTTTAAAAAATGAAAAATTTAAAGCCAGCGCTGGGAGAAGTAGAGGGCAGCCAGCAAAAACAGACTGATATACAAATCCTAATGAATCTATAAACTGTGTAATGCAGCATCTATATCATCATTATTAAAAGTGTGTAACTATGCGTATAAATTATGAAATTATTCATAGACTAAACAAACTCATAAGTGGCATACAAATACAGTATATAACAGTGAATACCACATTTTGAAATATCACCGTATACATAAAGCATGCAACGAAATAGTGACCGCTGTGTCTTGGTAAGGCATTAGATCACTACGAAGGAGCTAGGCGTTGTATTACTTTCTATGCACTGCTCCTCTGGGTCCTATTGACTTTTAGTTTCCTCTACCTAGGTTTCAGATTCATATAGTCTAGGGGAAATTTCAGCGGCTATTTTGTGGTTCTTTGAAGTGCCTACAACAGTAAAGTATTCACCACAGGCAGTTCAGCTTCCAGCAGAGTTAGCTGGAGGGTGACAAAATACAAAATGCATAATGCAAGAGACCAGAGCAAAAGATTTTTTTAAACCTGGGCATGAAAGTGTTTTTTACACTTCATTCTCACTTCAATCAACTGAAACCAATTTAAGGAACTTCTGTTTAACATGCATTGTGGATAATCAGACTACTCTTCCTTTTAGGTATAGCAGCACATTGCCTGGATGAAGGGACAGTCCGTAGCATCCATGTGGAACAGATCAATGGGAAGGAATGGGAGAAGGCTATGAAAGAACACAAGACCATTCGCAACATGTCAAAGTCTTGAGAATGTTCTGTACATCTGTTTTTTTCTGTATGTTTCTGCGTTTCCGTCCATTACTAGTTTTATACACCTTCTGCCTTTGTGGCACGTCTCCTTCAGTTAATTGAAATAAATCTTTTCTATACACTCATTCATACCTCTTCTAGTCTCTTTATGTAACTGTGCCTGGCTCCTTACCATATGACACATTCAACACAAATTAACAAATCAGATACAGGAACACACTATTTTCTAAGATATTTTTTTTTTTTTTTAATAAGAGAGAATGAAGAAAATCATTGAAAACACCAGCTTTCAGGCACCCATTACTGCACTTCTAATAGACTGTATAGCAGTGGAACACAATTCACATGCTTTGTAGAAAAAAAGTGTACATTTTATATTAAAATTACAGCCCTGCGGTAGACATTCAATGTATAAGTGCCCTTATACAAAAGTAAGTGACATGACCGGATGTGGCAGTCTTGCCTCTACATGTTTCATCAGTGTGACATCATCAGGAAGCATGGCAACTAGACTGCTTCCCAGTGACTTCAAGTGAAATGCGTAGAGGCTGGACTTCCGGTTGCCACATTCGGTCCCTTCACTTCTGGTATGACACTTCCGGCATTTGGAGCGCACGCCAGCTCCAGGTCTGAGTGGAGTGGCGGCGCTCACAATAGATATACAGATGGGTTGTTCTTGTGCCGAGTTTTGGCACCTATTAATGTGAGCATTATTTATACATGGTTTTATTCATTTATATACAATAAAATACTACACTATATTAGTGTTTATTTCCATGGGTTTTCTGTGTTACACTGATGGAGTGGAAAGAGTGACAGGAGGACACAGACATCCAATTCCCCTGGGCTGCAGTGGATCGAGAATTTAAAAAAAAACAAGTGCACATTGATCTTCTTTTAAACTAAAGGGGTCTAGGTGGTACAGTGAGTGATTTCATTATTGAGTCCTACTGGGTGCATTTGCATGTCTGTTCAGGTGGAGGAATTGAAAATTTAAAAAAATTAATACATTTTATGTTGAAAGACTGCTACACGTAGTGCATGAAACAAAATATATTGCAGCGTTAATAAAGTCAGTGAAATAGTGAACAAACAATACCACAATGTGCAAGTGAAATCCCAAAAGTAATGGAATGACCAATAAAGTTCATACAGTGGTGCAAAAATAGTAGTTAAACAGATAATGTGCGTGATCCAACAATCACCAACGCGCTCCACCACCCAGTGTAAGATTGACTCTTACCAGAGTTAGAGGACTCTGTCACAGAGTCAAATACGCTCAAATAAATGAATTATCAGCAATCAGCCATCACAGATCCTTCCAGGAACAGATCTATTCAGTGATCCCAATAAAAGGCAAATGGACATGGGGCAAACTATGTGTCTCATATATGTAAATGAAGGAGAACATCCACATAGTGTAGTAACGTAAACACTAGTTTTTTTTACACAAACGGGATAAAAGGTACTCCCATCTCATTGGATAAAAGCAGGCATGTATGCAATGTAAACCTTGCATAGAGATGGATCAGTTGGTGTACACAACAAAGAAAGCGTGGCGACGGCAAGTACACAAGCTCCACCCTACATGTTTCGTCACAACTGACATCGGGGGCATGGACTGATTTCTCATGAGAGCATGTGATCTATTTTTTATGTTTATTTAATATATTTTAAGGAATTTGTAGATCTCTACAGGATCGTCATATTTCTATGAAAATATTTGCACATCTATAGTGGTTTACTTGAGGTATTACATTTTAGGCACTGGCACTCTCTGATATTGTAGCACATAGCTTCCCCATTTTTCTTTCCCACTGAACATAATACACTGGGTAGACAGCTTACATATACAATCACATACACAGCGGCACAGTTTTTCTTTTTTTTTTTTTTATGTTTTCTGAGTACTGAAGGATATTAACATTTGGATGAAAAAAGCTACATATTCATAGTTTAGCAGACTATTAAACGCCTATTGTGAGGATGCATTTTTAAATCACTGAACAGTATTTTTGCAATAAACCAAGATTTATAATGAGGTAGTTGATGGTTTATGGCATTTTCCACTCAAGAATCAGACATATTCAGGCATAAAGTATATCAAAGACTTTTGGGTTAAGGGTTCTTTACTTTAAGAGCAGTGAAGCACCAGAGACCATAATAAACTGATCTAAAAAGAGACAATCTCTACTTACAAACCTGGTGGACGTATGACCTTTGCACATTCACGCTGCTGTCTTTTTTTGATAATAAACAGAGAAATTATGTTTACGATGATGAACAAAGTACAGATGTCACAACCAAGATGCAGTGACTGCTGCTGGAGTGTGCAGCAATAATAATTAACTAAACACCGGCTATCCATAAAGCCAAGATATACAGTACATAAACTTTATATTTTATTTCAAATGTAAAAATACAACAAAAATAGGCAAAAAATCTTCAGCAGCAGAAAATCAGTGTGTGCGTCCATAGTAATAAGCCAGATATATGCTGCCACAGTCTTGGGAGATGTTGCTGTAATCTGATTACTGCAGGCATCTCCCCCCCCCCCATTTCTTTGAGCTCCAATGTCCATTTATTATGTTACAAAAATGCCCACATATAGATATATACCACTTCACCGAAAAAACTGTTTTTTTTGTTTTGTTTTGTTTTTTTTACCATGAAAAGAGATTTATTCCATTTACCCGACCAACCACACTTGTCTTTTATCTCCAGTTTGTCTCTAAAGATGAGCCATGCTCATTGACTTGCATGCAGCAATAACAGTTTTATGACAAGTTCAGCTTTAGATCGGAGTGTCAGCTATCCTTTTCTGTTTCCTGGCCATGAAGAAAGTGCAATGAGTTGATAGCCATGTAATGGGAGAACAGCAGGTAAATATGACGAAACCAGAGCAGCTGGCTTTGATGACACATCATGGCGTCCTGGAACACAAGCAGACATAAGATGAAAACACACGCTCCCATAAAACGGACATACGGATATTTATAGTTCAGAAAAAAATTGAAGCTCTCTTATAAACCATTGATATCTTTATCCTGTTAATATAATTGTATTTATTGATCTGAAGTTAATGTATAGGTGGTTTGAAAAATGTATCCAGCTGTGAGGACTAACGGCCTATATTCACACAGCTTGCTAAATTCAGGATTTAAAACCCAAAAAACAAACCTGTAATGTATTGTAATTTAGCAGCCCTTAGATCTTATCGAAGGCCGTGCCTCTGATTTGGTCTACTCTAGAGAATACCTCCCCCTCCTTATATCTCCATTACACCGAGGGGAGGGGGGGGGGGGATTAAATTGTTTATAAAGGAGAAGTGGACAAGTCTAAAAACACTGTTCTCAGCTCAAAGAGTGAGAACAGGAAGTTAGAAGCTCATTGGATTAACTACTTGCAGGCCGCCCCCCTGCAATGTACTAGATGGGCAGCCTGCACAGGCAAAGCAGGGATGAGAAACTATAAGGTCTATTAGTAAAAGCAGCACACTTTACACATAGTTAGGCACACATTTAACCCCTTGATCGCCCTACATGTTAACCTCTTCCCAGCCAGTGTCATTAGTACAGTGACAATGTATAGTAGTATCACTGATCACTGTATTAGTGTCACTGGTGATGTTAGTGACAGTTAGTGTCAGATTGCCCACTGCACTCGCAGTCCCATTATAAGTCACTGTCCACCTGTATATAGTTCAGTATATATATGCTATAACTTTCACGCAAACCAATTAATATATACTTATTGGGATTTTTTTTTTTTATCAAAGACATGTAACAGAATACATTTTGGTCAAAATTTATGAAGAAATTAGATTTTTTTTCAAAATATATCGGATATGTTTTGTAGCAGAAAGTAAAAAATAGATTTTTTTTTTCAAAATTTTCTGTCACAAAAAATAAAAAACCCAGTGGAGATCAAATACTACCAAAAAGAAAGCTCTATTTGTGTGAAAAAACAATGATCCAAATTTTGTTTGGGTACGCATACAATTCACACATATTCCCATCTACATATATGTGAGCCTAGCCCTAATAAGGATTCTGTACTAGGGGGAGAAGAAGGGATGGGGGGTGTCTGTACTGAGGAGTGGGGGGCTGGAATGGGGGATTAAGGAATTTTAAGGGAGTCAGTCTGTACTGAAGTGTCTGTGCTGGGGTAGGGGGTCTGTACTGAGGGTTTTTTCGTTTTTGCTGGGTGGGGGCATCAATAATTAGGGGTCTTTGCTTGGGGGGGGGGGGGGTAGTCTGTGCTGGGGAGGTCCATCTGTACTGAGGGGTCTGTGCTGGGGGTGGGGTCCATCTGTGCTGGGAAGGGTAGTCTGTACTGTGGTGTCTGTGTTTGGGGGGGAGGGGGGGGGCTGTACTGAGGGAGAATTTAGGGAAGTTCTTCTCTAAGGTCAGCAGTGTGTAGAAAAGGATGTGTAATGAAAGAGTATGTATTCATAAAAATGAGTGTGCTGACTGTGCCACAGTCATTAAAGCATTTCTAAAGGATATATATTTTTAAAATAATAGCCATGATAGAGCTGCCCTGAACCTCCTCTTCTGGGGTCCCCTGGCTGGCTCTGTTCACACCTCCTCTTTTGTGTCTGACCCCATAGCAAACGCAGGCTCGGTCAAGCTCTCCGACACACGCAGCGTGGCTTGGCCTTGACCCCCCACAGCCTTCTCATAGCATTTGATTGACAGCAGCAGGAGCCAATGCTGTATATCTCCCTATGAGTAGAGGGAAAAGGGAGAGAAGAGATTCAGCAGTGTACATCGCGGGATCGATTGAGGACTAAATATTTAGGGGGGTGGGGGAGCACAACAAGTATAAAATGTTTTTTTTTACTTTAATACAGGAAATGCACTAAGGTAAAAAAAAATTTTAGCTTTAGAATCACTTTAAAGCATAATTTGTGGGTAAAAGGACTATAGTATTTATGTGCTGAGTATATGGGGCTCAAGTTTTATTTAACTATGCCCTGTTAAGCCCCTCCCACTGTTAGTGCAATTTGGCCACACCCACAATGTGGCATAGTGTGCTGCGTGCAACGCTTTATTTCTTACTAACATTTTTGGAGGAGGGAGGGGGTGTCAAAACAATTATCATCCCCCCCCGTTGCCAGATGTGGTAGGTACCTCCCTGTTCCAGGACCATTTGTCAGTGGTGGGATTACCTTAATTTCGGTCTGGATCACAACTGTGGGTGAAGAGGTTTCAGAAAAGGAAGTGATGGGAAATATCCCCAAAGAAAATAATAAGTGGTGACCCTTTCCCACTTCATCCAAATTTATTGGAATGGTTTATGCTGGAATTCTAGTCTTGTTACATAGTCTGCATGTAGATCTTCAGCAGAAGAAGTCATTTTTGCATATTACATGTGCAGCCTATACCTCCTGCTTAGCAGTGCAGCACAGTCATGGAGCTCCCCTATCAGGCTGACAAGACAAACTGAAAACAATGCACTCTCTATGTCAGTAATAAGTTATCTTGGCAGTTGTTCAGCAGTGGTGCTGAATAGCTTATACAATAATAACTCCCTAGAGGGAGTCTACAAAACTTCCCTAGAGGGAAGTCTACAAATCTCTGTATGGAATAGGATCACAAAGGCACAGAACAGGAAGTACAGGCAGTTTTCAGGTTAGGTGTCCATTCACACTTGTACAACTTGTCATACAACTTTGGATATCAAAGTCAAATGACAAGTCGAACCCCATGTTTTCCAATGATATTCGTTCATATATGTGCGACTTAAAGCTGCAGCGACTTCAAAGTAGTTCATGCACTACTTTGGTCTGACTTTCATGCAATGTGAGGGCAATAGACTTCAATGTTGCATGAAAGTCGTACCTGAATGTTTCACATGTTTTACATGCAACAATTGTCCATTATCTTTGGTCAAAACCAAAGTTGCATCCATCCGAGTCATACAAATCCAAAGTTGTTTCAAAGTTGCACCAAATTACAAGTCGAGCTACTTTGGAATCATACAAGTGTGAATTTAGCCTAAAAAAGAAGTCGTAAGATAACTCACTAAGATGTTTTTTTAACCACTTGCCGACCGCCTAACGACGATATACGTCGGCAGAATGGCACGGGCAGGCAGAATCACGGTCGGCTTGTGACTGGGAGCGATGAGAGGTGAGGGGGAGACCATCCGTTCGTGGCACCCCCCTCGCGATCGCTCCCAGCCAATGAGAATCTTCCTTTGCTGCTGTATGCTAAACAGCAGCAAAGGAAATTATGTCATCTCTCCTCGGCTCGGTATTTTCCGTTACGGCGCCGAGGAGAGAAGACATCACTGTGAGTGTAAAACACAAACACACACAGTAGAACATGCCAGGCACACATTACACCCCCGACCCCCCCCATCGCCCCCCGGTCATCCCCCCCCCCCGTCACACTGACACCAAGCAGTTTTTTTTTGTTTTTTTTTTAATTACTGCATGGTGTCAGTTTGTGACAGTTACTGTGGTAGGACAGTTACTGTTAGCCCCCTTTAGGTCTAGGGTACCCCACTAACCCCCCCTAATAAAGATTTAACCCCTTGATCACCCCCCGTCACCAGTGTCGCTAAGCGATCATTTTTCTGATCGCTGTATTAGTGTCACTGGTGACGCTAGTTAGGGACGTAAATATTTAGGTTCGCTGTCAGCGTTTTATAGCGTCAGGGACCCCCGTATACCATCGAATAAATGTTTTAACCCCTTGATTGCCCCCTAGTTAACCCTTTCACCACTGAGCACCGTATAAGTGTTACGGGTGACGCTGGTTAGTTTGTTTATTTTTTATAGTGTCAGGGCACCCGCCGTTTATTACCGAATAAAGGTTTAGCCCCCTGATCGCCCGGCGGTGATATGCGTCGCCCCAGGCAGCGTCAGATTAGCGCCAGTACCGCTAACACCCACGCACGCAGCATACGCCTCCCTTAGTGGTATAGTATCTGAACGGATCGATATCTGATCCGATCAGATCTATACTAGCGTCCCCAGCAGTTTAGGGTTCCCAAAAACGCAGTGTTAGTGGGATCAGCCCAGATACCTGCTAGCACCTGCGTTTTGCCCCTCCGCCCGGCCCAGCCCACCCAAGTGCAGTATCGATCGATCACTGTCACTTACAAAACACTAAACGCATAACTGCAGCGTTCGCAGAGTCAGGCCTGATCCCTGCGATCGCTAACAGCTTATTTGGTGGTGTTTTGGTGAACTGGCAAACACTAGCCCCAAGCAGCGTCAGGTTAGCGCCAGTACCGCTAACACCCACGCACGCAGCATACGCCTCCCTTAGTGGTATAGTATCTGAACGGATCAATATCTGATCCAACCAGATCTATACTAGCATCCCCAGCAGTTTAGGGTTCCCAAAAACGCAGCGTTAGCGGGATCAGCCCAGGTACCTGCTAGCACCTGCGTTTTGCCCCTCCGCCCGGCCCAGCCCAGCCCACCCAAGTGCAGTATCGATCGATCACTGTCACTTACAAAACACTAAACACATAACTGTAGCGTTCGCAGAGTCAGGCCTGATCCCTGCGATCGCTAACAGTTTTTTGGTAGCGTTTTGGTGAACTGGCAAGCACCAGCGGCCTAGTACACCCCGGTCGTAGTCAAACCAGCACTGCAGTAACACTTGGTGACGTGGCGAGTCCCATAAGTGCAGTTCAAGCTGGTGAGATGGCAAGCACAAGTAGTGTCCTGCTGCCACCAAGATGAAGACAAACACAGGCCCGTCGTGCCCATAGTGCCCTTCCTGCTGCATTCGCCAATCCTAATTGGGAACCCACCACTTCTGCAGCGCCCGTACTTCCCCCATTCACATCCCCAACCAAATGCAGTCGGCTGCATGAGAGGCATTTTCTTTATGTCCTCCCGAGTACCCCTACCCAACGAACCCCCCCAAAAAAGATGTTGTGTCTGCAGCAAGCGCAGATATAGGCGTGACACCCGCTATTATTGTCCCTCCTGTCCTGACAATACTGGTCTTTGCATTGGTGAATGTTTTGAACGCTACCATACACTAGTTGAGTATTAGCGTAGGGTACAGCATTGCACAGACTAGGACACACTTTCACAGGGTCTCCCAAGATGGCATCGCATTTTGCGAGACCCAAACCTGGAACCGGTTACAGTTATAAAAGTTAGTTACAAAAAAAGTGTAAAAAAAAAAAAAAAACACAAACAAAAATATAAAATAAAAAAAAATAGTTGTCGTTTTATTGTTCTCTCTCTATCTATTCTCTCTCTATTGTTCTGCTCTTTTTTACTGTATTCTATTCTGCAATGTTTTATTGTTATTATGTTTTATCATGTTTGCTTTTCAGGTATGCAATTTTTTATACTTTACCGTTTACTGTGCTTTATTGTTAACCATTTTTTTGTCTTCAGGTACGCCATTCACGACTTTGAGTGGTTATATCAGAATGATGCTTGCAGGTTTAGGTATCATCTTGGTATCATTCTTTTCAGCCAGCGGTCGGCTTTCATGTAAAAGCAATCCTAACGGCTAATTAGCCTCTAGACTGCTTTTACAAGCAGTGGGAGGGAATGCCCCCCCTCCCCCACCATCTTCCCGTGTTTTTCTCTGGCTCTCCTGTCTCAACAGGGAACCTGAGAATGCAGCCGGTGATTCAGCCAGCTGACCATAGAGCTGATCAGAGACCAGAGTGGCTCCAAACATCTCTATGGCCTAAGAAACCGGAAGCTACGAGCATTTTATGACTTAGATTTCGCCGGATGTAAACAGCGCCATTGGGAAATTGGGGAAGCATTTTATCACACCGATCTTGGTGTGGTCAGATGCTTTGAGGGCAGAGGAGAAATCTAAGGTCTAATAGACCCCAATTTTTTCAAAAAAGAGTACCTGTCACTACCTATTGCTATCATAGGGGATATTTACATTCCCTGAGATAACAATAAAAATGATTAAAAAAAAAAAAAAATTAAAGGAACAGTTTAAAAATAAGATAAAAAAGCAAAAAAATAATAAAGAAAAAAAATAAAGAAAAAAAGCACCCCTGTCCCCGCCTGCTCTCGCGCTAAGGCGAACGCAAGCGTTGGTCTGGCGTCAAATGTAAACAGCAATTGCACCATGCATGTGAGGTATCACTGCGAAGGTCAGATCGAGGGCAGTAATTTTAGCAGTAGACCTCCACTGTAAATCTAAAGTGGTAACCTGTAAAGGCTTTTAAAAATGTATTTATTTTGTTGCCACTGCACGTTTGTGCGCAAT
Source organism: Aquarana catesbeiana (assembly GCF_042186555.1). Lineage (NCBI taxonomy): Eukaryota > Metazoa > Chordata > Amphibia > Anura > Ranidae > Aquarana > Aquarana catesbeiana. The sequence continues at coordinate 699,708,260 of NC_133325.1, read as the reverse complement.
TTTAAAGCATGTCATGTTTGGTATCCATGTACTCGGCCTAAGATCATCTTTTTTATTTCATCAAACATTTGGGCAATATAGTGTGTTTTAGTGCATTAAAATTTAAAAAAGTGTGTTTTTTCCCAAAAAAATGCGTTTGAAAAATCGTTGCGCAAATACTGTGTGAAAAAAAAAAAATGAAACACCCACCATTTTAATCTGTAGGGCATTTGCTTTAAAAAATATATAATGTTTGGGGGTTCAAAGTAATTTTCTTGCAAAAAAAAATAATTTTTTCATGTAAACAAAAAGTGTCAGAAAGGGCTTTGTCTTCAAGTGGTTAGAAGAGTGGTTGATGTGTGACATAAGCTTCTAAATGTTGTGCATAAAATGCCAGGACAGTTCAAAACCCCCCCAAATGACCCCATTTTGGAAAGTAGACACCCCAAGCTATTTGCTGAGAGGCATGTCGAGTCCATGGAATATTTAATATTGTGACACAAGTTGCGGGAAAGAGACAATTTTTTTTTTTTTTTTTTGCACAAAGTTGTCACTAAATGATATATTGCTCAAACGTGCCATGGGAATATGTGAAATTACACCCCAAAATACATTTTGTTGCTTCTCCTGAGTATGGGGATACCACATGTGTGAGACTTTTTTGGAGCCTACCCTCGTACGGCACCCCGAAAACCAAGCACCGCCTTCAGGCTTTCTAAGGGCGTTAATTTTTGATTTCACTCTTCACTGCCTATCACAGTTTCGGAGGCCACGGAATGCCCAGGTGGCACAAACCCCCCCAAATGACCCCATTTTGGAAAGCAGACACCCCAAGCTATTTGCTGAGAGGTATAGTGAGTATTTTGCAGACCTCACTTTTTGTCACAAAGTTTTGAAAATTGAAAAAAGAAAAAAAAAATTTTTTTTCTTGTCCTTCTTCATTTTCAAAAACAAATGAGAGCTGCAAAATACTCACCATGCCTCTCAGCAAATAGCTTGGGGTGTCTACTTTCCAAAATGGGGTCATTTGGGGGGGGTTTGTGCCACCTGGGCATTCCATGGCCTCCGAAACTGTGATAGGCAGTGAAGAGTGAAATCAAAAATTTACACCCTTAGAAATCCTGAAGGCGGTGATTGGTTTTCGGGGCCCCGTACGCGGCTAGGCTCCTAAAAAGTCCCACACATGTGGTATCCCCATACTCAGGAGAAGCAGCTAAATTTATTTTGGGGTGCAATTCCACATATGCCCATGGCCTGTGTGAGCAATATATCATTTAGTGACAACTTTGTGGGAAAAAAAAAAAAATTGTCACTTTCCCGCATTTTGTGTCAAAATCTAAAATATTCTATGGACTCAACATGCCTCAAAGCAAATAGCTTGGGGTGTCTACTTTCCAAAATGGGGTAATTTGGGGGGGGGTTTATGCCATCTGGGCATTTTATGGCCTTCAAAACTGTGATAGGTAGTGAGGAGTAAAATCAAAAATTTACGCCCTTAGAAATCCTGAAGGCAGTGATTGGTTTTCGGGGCCCCGTACGCGGCTAGGCTCCCAAAAAGTCCCACACATGAGGTATCCCCGTACTCAGGAGAAGCAGCTGAATATATTTTGGGGTGCAATTCCACATATGCCCATGGCCTGTGTGAGCAATATATCATTTAGTGACAACTTTTTGTAATTTTTTTTTTTTTGTTTTGTCATTATTCAATCACTTGGGACAAAAAAAATTAATATTCAATGGGCTCAACATGCCTCTCAGCAATTTCCTTGGGGTATCTACTTTCCAAAATGGGGTCATTTGTGGGGGTTTTGTACTGCTCTGCCATTTTAGCACCTCAAGAAATGACATAGGCAGTCATAAATTAAAGGCTGTGTAAATTCCAGAAAATGTACCCTAGTTTGTAGGCGCTATAACTTTTGCGCAAACCAATAAATATACACTTATTGACATTTTTTTTACCAAAGACATGTGGCCGAATACATTTTGGCCTAAATGTATGACTAAAATTGAGTTTATTGGATTTTTTTTATAACAAAAAGTAGAAAATATCATTTTTTTTCAAAATTTCCGGTCTTTTTCCGTTTATAGCGCAAAAAATAAAAACGGCAGAGGTGATCAAATACCATCAAAAGAAAGCTCTATTTGTGGGAAGAAAAGGACGCAAATTTCGTTTGGGTACAGCATTGCATGACCGCGCAATTAGCAGTTAAAGCGACGCAGTGCCAAATTGTAAAAAGTGCTCTGGTCATTAAGGGGGTAAATCCTTCCGGGGCTGAAGTGGTTAAAGCGAATTGTGGATTCATTAAGCAACAGCTGACAAACATTGGCACTGTTACAATGCAAATGCAGCAGGGGCTTTTAGCGATGAATGATGTACAAACGGATGCTTCTTTATGTACACACTCAGGTCAAACAATGGAGAATTCTAATATTAAAGTCAACACAAACATTTCTGTGTAAGTTCTAACCAAGAAGAAATAAGCCATGTGTCTGATCCAGCTCTATCAGTGTAAAGTCTGCTCAGGCATTTCATTAAGAATATCCTATGATGACATCATATCACACGATAGCTTTTAGTAATCACAAGATCTTGGTGGGTAATCACATGTTCTAGATAGAAATTTAGCATTAAGGATAGTAACCCAAGATTTGAAAGAGAAGTGTGGGAATTGAAAATGAAAAACAAACAATCATACTTAGCTAGATGGCTGCAGCTCAGATGTCTACATTACAGGTAGACAATACCACCTGGTCCAGCACTTTGGGCAACTGGACAATGAAGGAACAGCAGCACACTGACACTGTGTTCTCTTCTCCTATAAGTATGTTCACAGTGTTATAGGGCGTACACACGGTCGGACTTTGTTCGGACATTCCGACAACAAAATCCTAGGATTTTTTCCATTGGATGTTGGCTCAAACTTGTCTTGCATACACACGGTCACACAAAGTTGTCGGAAAATCCGATCGTTCTAAACGCGGTGACGTAAAACACGTACGTCGGGACTATAAACGGGGCAGTGACCAATAGCTTTCATCTCTTTATTTATTCTGAGCATGCGTGGCACTTTGTCCGTCGGATTTGTGTACACACGATCGGAATTTCCGACAACGGATTTTGTTGTCGGAAAATTTTATCTCCTGCTCTCCAACTTTGTGTGTCAGAAAATCCGATGGAAAATGTCCGATGGAGCCCACACACGGTCGGAATTTCCGACAACACGCTCCGATCGGATATTTTCCATCGGAAAATCCGACCGTGTGTACGGGGCATATGAATGACGGGACTTTGTAAAGCAGTAGACCACTGAATGGCTGACCGTGCTTCTCAGAGGAATATCTACTGATGTCCAGCTATATTAAGATACAAAAATCTTGTTTCTGTTTAGAACTGAACTACAGGGATTATTTGTATTGGATACTTACATTGGTGCAGCTTGGCACAAAGTACAGTTGTGCTCATAAGTTTACATACCCTGGCAGAATGTATGATTTTCTTGGTCATTATTCAGAGAATATGAATGATAAACACAAAAACTTTTCTTTCACTCATGGTTAGTGTTTGGCTGAAGCCATTTATTATCAATCAACTGTGTTTACTCTTTTTAAATTATAATGACAACAGAAACTGCCCAAATCACCCTGATCAAAAAAGTTTACATACCCCAGTACTTAATACCGTATTTTGCCCCCTTTAACATCAATGACAGTTTGAAGTCTTTTGTGGTAATTGTGGATGAGGCTCTTTATCTTTTCAGATGGTAAAGCTACCCATTCCTCTTATCAAAAAGCCTCCAGTTCCTGTAAATTCTTGGGCTGTCTTGCATGCAGGGCCGGTGCAACCACTAGGCCAACTAGGCAGCCGCCTAGGACGCACTGCTGCCTGGGGCGCTTGGCCACCGGTGTTCTTACTCTCTTCTTTTTGCAGCAAGCACCTAAGTCTCAGCATTAACAGGCAGCTGCCGCTCTGTTCGCATATAGTGTCAGAGGTGCAATGGCCTGTGTCTGCGTCCCAACTCTCAAATGAATGGAAGCAAGCAAACATTAATTTATGGGCACTGGTAGGCTGCACTGATGGGTGCTGGTGAGGCTGCAATTGATGGGTGCTGGTGAGAGCTGCATTTGATGGGTGCTGGTGAGGCTGCATTTGATAGGCGCTGGTGAGGTTGCATTTGATGGGCGCTGGTATGAATTTTATAGGTGCTGGTGAGGCTGAATTTGATGGGTGCTTCATTAAAAAGGTGGGTATACATGGGCAGGGCACAGGGGGTGGGGTCAGGGGTGGAGCCGGGGGGGGGGCGGAAAAATGAGGTTTCGCCTAGGGTGTCAAAAATCCTTGTACCAGCCATGCTTGCATGAACTGCACATTTGAGATCTCCCCAGAGTGGCTGAATGATATTGAGGTCAGGAGACTGAGATGGCCACTCCAGAACCTCCACTTTATTCTGCTGTAGCCAATGACAAGTTGACTTGGCCCTCTCTTTTGGATCATTGTCATGTTGGAATGTCCAAGTACGTCTTCTGCGCAGCTTCCTGGCTGATGAATGCAAATGTTTCTCCAGTATTTTTTGATAACATACTCCATTCATCTTGCCATCAATTTTGACCAAAGTTCCTGTGTCTTTGTAGCTCACACATCCTCAAAACATCAGCGATCCACCTCCGTGTTTCACAGTAGGAATGGTGTACCTTTCATCATAGGCCTTGTTGACTGCTCTCCAAATGTAGTGTTTATGGTTGTGACCAAAAAGCTCAATTTTGGTCTCATCACTCCAAATAACTTTGTGCCAGAAGGTTTGAAACTTGTCTCTGTGCTGTTTGGCATATTGTAAGTGGGATACTTTGTGGCATTTGCATAGTAATGGCTTTCCTCTGGCAACTCGACCATGCAGCCCATCTTTCTTCAAGTGCCTCCTTATTGTGCATCTTGAAACAGCCACACCACATGTTTTCAGAGAGTCCTGTATTTCGCCTGTTATTTGTGGGTTTTTCATTGCATCCCGAACAATTTTCCTGGCAGTTGTGGCTGAAATTTTAGTTGGTCTTCCTGACCGTGGTTTGGTTTCAACAGAACCCCTCATTTTCCACTTCTTGATTAGAGTTTGAACACTGCTGATTGGCATTCTCAATTCCTTGGATATCTTTTTATATCCCTTCCCTGTTTTATACAGTTCAACTACCTTTTCCTGCAGATCCTTTGACAATTCTTTTGCTTTCCCCATGACTCAGAATCCAGAAATGTCAGTGCAGCACTGGATGAAAGATGCAAGGGTCTGTCAGGAGTCCAGAAACTCATTGACTTTTTATACACACACTAATTACAAGCAAACAGATCACAGGTGAGGATGGTTACCTTTAATAGCCATTCAAACCCCTCTGTGTCAACTTGTGTGCATGTTATCAGGCCAAAATCACCGGGGTATGTAAACTTTTGATCAGGGTCATTTGGGTAGTTTCTGTTGTGATTATGATACAAAAAGAGTAAACACAGTTGATTAATAATAAATGGCTTCAGCCAAACACTAACCATGAGTGAAAGAAAAGTTTTTGTGTTATCATTCATATTCTCTGAAAAATGACCAAGAAATCATAAATTCTGCCAGGGTATGTAAACTTATGAGTACAACTGTAAGTATGAATATCTTCTACCTGATGGGCCGCTGGGGAAGCTGAAAATCACTGTAGTATTCGGTGCTACTACGGTGGTGATCTTCTGGGTCCTGTGCAAGCGGCTTTCCCTCTGCATACTGACCATAGGAGGTTGTTTGCATGGCACTGCCACAATTCATAGAATACCTTTAATTTTTCAATGAATACAGGGCGTTCTTTTATTGGACAAGGTGGAAATTGTGATGTCACTGCCCTTCCTCTCTACCTCGCCCAATCAGAGAGTGCCTTGTATTCTTTGAAAAAAATACAAAGCATTCTATGAATGGTGGCTATGCTGAGTGACCCCTGTGGTAATTGTGCAGAGGGGAAACCGCTCGCACAGAACCCCAGATAAGATTGCAGCTGTCACTGTAGTAGTGTCAACTACAACAATGACTGTCAGCTTCCCCAATAGCTCATCAGGTATGAAATGTGCATACATACATTGTAGCGAGCTGGACCAATGTAATTATACAATAAAGAAAATTCCTGAAATTCACCCTTAAAGTTCAGTACAGTCAGTCTCATAGTTTGTCACACTGGACAGCATGCATACAAATAATACTATCATTTGAAATATTAATCCCACAGAGTTATACACACACAATTTGTGATGCCTTATAATACTAACATATTTGACAGATTGATGGAAAGCAAATAAATATATGAAAGTCATGTAAAAACCACTGTCTAACCATGACTGAGATAAGTGCAACAAAAATCAGTCCCACCAACTATTTTTAAGGTTTATTAACCCCACAAGCAGCCCTTCTCAGGTGTAGACCTGAACTTTAGCGGTGTGCTGGGTTTAGTGGAAACCATCACAGTAGGACATGTTCCTTTTCAGATGTTTTCCACTGTGCTTGGTCAAACATTCAGTCTCAGGTGTACACCTTAGGATCAATGTTTGTACAAAGCTTGTGTATACCGTGACAATAAAACTCTACATCCCAGTTGGATCTGACAGTGGGGTGGCCACAAAAATAACTAACATCTCCCATGCCTCATCCCACCTAGAATGTGAGACAGTAGTGTGTTATCTATACAGTGCCTGGCCGAGTAAAAAAGTGGAGAAGGCATGCCTACGGTATAAACATCACCATTAAACATGGTCTGTGTTTGAGCCCAGAATGCTCATATCCCCCTAATCAACTAAATAATTAGAACAAATACAGCACATACAGTTACCTTGGCCTGTCTGTATTGTGCCCTGGATGATATATAGAGGATATCACTACGGAATAAGTAGCTGATTGGTAGATCTAGCACAGAAAGATATTTCCTGAAGATGTTAACCGATTCCAAAACCACAGCAGAGCACCCTGCAGAGAGGAACACACAGATATTCATTTATAACGAAATGATATGGAATAAAGTTATCACAAATTATCATGATTTATGTTAGAATCAAACATATACAGAGGATATAAAAAGTCTACATACCTCCGTTAAAATGTCAGGTTTCTGTGATGTAAAAAACTAGACAAAGATAAATAATTTCAGAACTTTTTCAACCTTTAACCACTTGCCGACTGGGCTATAGCCAAAACACAGCTACAGCATGGTTGGATAACTCTGGGAGAGCGTTCTATAACATCCTCACAGAATCGTGCATACGGTAATGTCCATGACCGTCAGGTCTCCCAGACCCGGCGTGTCATGGATCGGGGTAAAGGGCCAATGACAGAGGCTCTTTACCACGTGATCACGCCGTCCAATGATGGCGTGATCACTTGTCAACAAACCGTAGCATGTCCGGTTCGGCTCCCCCCCTTTCCTCACACCGATCGGTACAGCGTGTGAGGAGAGGAGGAAGCTGATGCAGCGGCACTGTGGGCTGGATCTGAAGTGCCCACAGCGCTGATCTGTGCCCATCCCTGGCTCATCCATCCACATTCATGCTCAGCCATGCTCCATCCCTGGCTCATCCATCCTCATTCATGCTCCATCCCTGGAGAGGACAGAAGGAAGCCGGTGCAGCAGCGCTGTGGGCTGGATCTGAAGTGCCCACAGCGCTGATCTGTGCCCATGCTTGGATCATCCATCCCTGGCTCATCCATCCACATTCATGCTCAACCATGCTCCATCCCTGGCTCATCCATCCTCATTCAAGCTCCATCCCTGGCTCATCCATCCACATTCATGCTCAACCATGCTCCATCCCTGGCTCATCCATCCTCATTCAAGCTCCATCCCTGGCTCATCCATCCACATTCATGCTCAGCCATGCTCCATCCCTGGCTCATCCATCCATCTATCCCTGGCTCATCCATCCACATTCATGCTCATCCATTCTCCATCCCTGGCTCATCCATCCTCATTCATGCTCCATCCCTGGCTCATTTATGCTCCATCCCTGGATCATCAATCCTCATCCATACTCCAACCCTGGCTCATCCATCCTCATTCATGCTCCATCCTTGGATCATCCATCCATCCCTGGCTCATCCATCCACATTCATGCTCATCTATGCTCCATCCCTGGCTCATCCATCCCCATCCAAGGCATTATCTGTGCCACATCAGTGCTCATCCGTGCCACATCAGTACTCATCCGTGCCACATCAGTACTCATCCGTGCCACATCCATGCCACATCAGTGATCATCCGTGCCACATCAGTGATCAGTGCCACATCAGTGATCATCCATGCCAAATCAGTGATCATCCGTACCCATCCGTGCCACATCAGTGATCATCCGTGCCACATCCATGCCACATCAGTGATCATCCGTGCCACATCAGTGATCTTCCGTGCCACATCGGTGATCATCCATGCCACATCAGTGATAATCCGTGCCACATCAGTGCCACATCCATGCCACATCAGTGCTCATCCATGCCACATCAGTGCTTATCCATGCCACATCAGTGCTTATCCATGCCACAACAGTCCTCATCCATGCCACATCAATGCTCATCCATGCCACATCAGTGCTCCTCCACTCCACATCAGTGCTCATCTGTGCCACATCCATGCCACTACAGTGCTTACAAAAGTGTAATAGGTAGTCAAATTAGATTTGAAATGTATGTCCCTAGAACACCTGATGGTGCTCCCTGCATGTTGGGCCTCTGTATGTAGCCAAGCTGTGAAAAAGTCTCACATATGTAGTATTGCCATACTCTGGAGGAGTAGCAGAATATATTTTGGGGAATAATTCTTGCTATGTACATGCTATGTGTTAGAAATATCTTATAAATCGACAACTTTGTGTAAAAAAAATGCGTTTTCATTTTGTTTACACATTTTCCAAAAACTTGTGGAAAAAAATGACATGTTCAAAATACTCATTATGCCTCATAGATTATACGTTGGGGTGTTTACTTTCCAAAATGGGGTCATTTTTTGGGCGTTTCCATTGTCCAGGGCCTTCAAAAGTGTAAGAGGTAGTCAAGAAATGTTATGTGTAATTTATGTACCTAGAAGGCCTGATGGTTCTCCCTGCATGTTGGGCCTTTCTACGTGGCCAGGCTGTGTAAAAGTCTCACACATGTGGTATCGCCATACTTAGGAGTAGTAGAATGTATTTTGGGGTGTAACTTGTGGTATACATATGCTGTGTGTGAGAAATAACTTGTTATTATGACAATTTATTGAAAAAAAAAATATGTGGGGAAAAAATTGTGGGGAAAAATTACTTTAAAAAACTCACCATGCCTCTTACTAAATACCTTGGACTGTCTACGTTACAAAAAGGGGTAATTTGGGGGGGTATTTGTACTGTCCTGGCTTGTTAGGGTCTCAAGAAATGAGATAGGCCTTCAGTACATCAGGTGTGATCAATTTTCAATGATTGGCACCATAGCTTGTAGACTCTATAACTTTCACAATAACCAAATAATATGTACTTATTTGGATTATTTTTTTACCAAAGATATGTAGCAGTATAAATTTTGGCCACAATTTATGAAGACAAATTACTAATTTGCTAAATTTTATAACAGAAATTAAGAAAACTGCATTTTTTTTTACAAAATTTTTTCTTCTCGACTTTTCATCAATTTTGGAGGGATGTCCAGTTCTGGTAATGTCACTGTTGTGCCATATTTTCTCCACTTCATGATGACTGTCTTCACTGTGTTCCATGGTATATCTAATGCCTTGGAAATTCTTTGTACCCTTCTCTTAATTCATACCTTCTAACAATGAAATCCCTCTGATGCTTTGGAAGCTCTCTGCGGACCATGGCTTTTGCTGTAGGATGCGACTAAGAAAATGTCAGGAAAGACCTACTAGAACAGCTGAACTTTATTTGGGGTTAATCACAGACACTTTAAATGATAGCAGGTGTGTACTGACTCCTATTTAACATGAGTTTGAATATGATTGCCTAATTCTGAACACAACTACATCCCCAGTTATAAGAGGGTGTGCACACTTAGGCCCCTTTCACACTGGAGCGGTTTGCAGGCGTTATTGCGCTAAAAATACCACCTGCAAACCGCCCCTAAACAGCCTCCGCTGTTTGTTCAGTGTGAAAGCCCGAGGGCTTTCACACTGAAGCGGTGCGCTGGCAGGACGGTAAAAAAAGTCCTGCGAGCCGCATCTTTGGAGCGGTGAAGGAGCGGTGTGTTCACCGCTCCTAAACCGCTCCTTCCCATTGAAATCAATGGGACAGCGCGGCTATACCGCGGCTATAGCCGCGCTGTACGAGCGGGTTTAACCCTTTTTCGGCCGCCAGCGAGGGTTAAAACCGCACCGCTAGCGGGCGAATACAGCCGCAGAAACGACGGTAAAACAGCGCTAAAAATAGCGCTGTTTTACCGCCGACGCCCCCACCGCCCCCACCGCCCCAGTGTGAAAGGGGCCTTATACAACCACATTATTTTAGTTTTTTAGTTGTACTTCCCTCCCCCAAAAGATTTCAGTTTGTTTTCCAATTGAGTTGTGCAGTTTATAGGTCACAGTAAAGGTGGAAAAAGTTCTGAAACTATAAAGACAATAAGAACCTCAAGAAGTGGGATTTTAATGGCAATTATAGAAATAGATAGAAAGTTGTATAAAAGAATTATATAGAATTTATTGATACAAAAAGTTTAAAAAACAGACGTTGAACAAAAGACAATCGCATGGGTAACAAAAATATTGTATATAGTAATTGACAGTGGTGGCAAAGAAATCTCACTACATAAATGATCGTCATCCATGAGTGAGAGTCCGACGCGTTTCAAAATATAATCTTCATCAGGGACAATTTGCCATTTATGTCAAAAAGCAGTGATTTGAGTTCTGAAACTATTTATGGCTTATTTTTTTACATCACAGAAACCTGACATTTTAACAGGGGTGTGTAGACCCCTCCACTGTACAGTGCCTTGAAAAAGTATTCATACCCCTTGATATTTTCCACATTTTGTCATGTTACCACCAAAAACGTAAATCTATTTTGGGATTTTATGTGATAGACCAACACAATGTGGCACATAATTGTGAAGTGGAAGGAAAATTATAAATGGTTTTCAAAATGATTTACAAATAAATATCTGAAAAGTGTGGCGTGCATTTGTATTCAGCCCCCTTTACTCTGGTAACCCTAACTAAAATCTAGTGGAGCCGATTGCCTTCAGAAGTCACCTAATTAGTAAATAGAGTCCAAATGTGTGTAATTTAATCTCAGTATAAATACAGCTGTTCCGTGAAGCCCTCAGAGGTTTGTTAGAGAACCTTAGTGAACAAACAGCATCATGAAGTTCAAGGAACACACCAGACAGGTGAGGGATAAAGTTGTGGAGAAGTTTAAAGCAGAGTTAGGTTAAAAAAATATCCCAAGCTTTAAACATCTCACGAAGCACTGTTCAATTCATCATTGGAAAATGGAAAGAGTATGGCACAACTGCAAACCTACCAAGACATTGCTGTCCACCTAAACTGACAGGCTGGGCAAGGAGAGCATTAATCAGAGAAGCAGCCAAGAAGCCCATGGTAACTCTGGAGGAGCTACAGAGATCCACAGCTCAGGTGGGAGAATCTGTCCATGGGACAACTATTAGTCATGCACTCCACAAATCTGGCCTTTATGGAAAAGTGGCAAGAAGAAAGCCATTGTTGAAAATAAAGCCATAAGAAGTCCCATTTGCAGTTTGTGAGAAGCCATGTGGGGGACAAAGCAAACATGTGAAAGAAGGTGCTCTGGTCAGATGAGACCAAAATTTTACTTTCTGGCCTAAAAGCAAAACGCTATGTTTGGCAGAAATTTAACACTGCACATCACCCTGAATACACCATCCCCACCGTGAAACACAGTGGTGGCAGCATCATGTTGTGGGGATGCTTTTCTTCAGCAGGGATAGGGAAGCTGGTCAGGGTTAATGGGAAGATGGATGGCCAAATACAGGGCAATCTTAGAAGAAAACCCGTTATGCCGCGTACACACGATCGGATTTTCCGACGGGAAATGTTGGATGTGAGCTTGTTGGCGGAAAGTTCGACCGTGTGTATGCTCCATCGGACATTTGTTGTCGGACTTTCCGCCAACATATATTGGCTAGCATGTTCTCAAATTTTCCGCCAACAAATGTGTGTTTCCGATCGTGTGTACTCAAGTCCGTCGGACAAAAGTCCAAAATACAAACACGCATGCTCGGAATCAATGCTCACCAAACACAACATTAGTAGAAGGAGCCCAAAGGGTAGCGCATGACTATTGAACTTCCTTTTTATCGGCTCGCCGTACGTCTTGTACGTCACTACGTTCGTAATTGTTGGCCAACATTTGTGTGACCGTGTGTATGCAAGACAAGTTGGAGCCAACAACCTTCGAACAAAATTCCACGGTTTTGTTGTCGGAAAGTCCGATTGTGTGTACAGGGTATTAGAGTCTGCAAAAGACTTGAGACTGGGGCGGAGGTTCACCTTCCAGCAGGACTATGACCCTAAACATACAGCCAGAGCTACAATGGAATGGTTTAGATCAAAGCATATTCATGTGTTAGAATGGACCAATCAAAGTCCAGACCTAAATCCAATTGAGAATCTGTATTAAGACTTGAAAATTGCTGTTCACAGACTCTCTCCATCCAATCTGACAGAGCTTGAGCTATTTTGCAAAGAAGAATGGGCAAAAATTTCACTCTCTAGATGTGCAAAGCTGGTAGAGATATACCCAAAAAGCCTTGCAGCTGTAATTGCAGCGAAAGGTGGTTCTACAAAGTATATACAAATGCACACCACACTTTTCACATATTTATTTGTAAACATTTTGAAAACCATTTATCGTTTTCCTTCCACTTTACAATTATGTACCACTTTGTGTTGGTCTATCACATAAAATCCCAATAAAATCCATTTACGTTTTTGGTTGTAACATGACAAAATGTGGAAAATTTCAAGGGGTATGATTACTTTTTCAAGGCACTGTACCAGGCCCGGGCATTTTAAACTGGGCAGCCCAATCCCTGGGGGAAGTAGGGCGGAGATGTGGGGCGGGCGTTCGCGGGGTGGTTGGTGACCAGATATTCATTCTGAGAGGTGTGTAGTTTGGTAAATTCTGTGCTTACCCGGATAGCTAATTAAACCGTACCATGTAAACTAAAATATGAAAAATTTTATTAGACCAGTAAAGAGACAGCCCTAGACCAGTACATAGACAGCCCTATACCAGTACACAGACAGCCCCAGACCAGTACACGGACAGCCCCAGACCAGTACACGGACAGCCCCAGACCAGTACACGGACAGCCCCAGACCAGTACACGGACAGCCCCAGACCAGTACACGGACAGCCCCAGACCAGTACACGGACAGCCCCAGACCAGTATACGGACAGCCCCAGACCAGTAATAGACAGTCCCAGACCAGTACACAGACAGCCCCAGACCAGTAATAGACAGTCCCAGACCAGTAACAGACAGCCCCAGACCAATACGCAGACAGCCCCAGACCAGTAATAGACAGTCCCAGACCAGTACACAGACAGCCTAAGACCAGTAATAGACAGTCCCAGACCAGTAACAGACAGCCCCAGACCAGTACACAGACAGCCCCAGACCAGTACACAGACAGCCCCAGACCAGTAATAGACAGTCCCAGACCAGTAACAGACAGCCCCAGACCAGTACACAGTCCCAGACCAGTAAAAGACAGCCCCAGACCAGTAACAGACAGCCCCAGACCAGTAACAGACAGCCCTAGACCAGTACACAGTCCTAGACCAGTAATAGACAGCCCCAGTCCAGTACACAGTCCCAGACCAGTAATAGACAGCCCCAGACCAGTAATAGACAGCCCCATACCAGTACACCATCCAAGACCAGTAATAGACAGCCCCAGACCAGTACACAGTCCCAGCCCAGTAATAGACAGCCCCAGACCATTACACAGTCCCAGACCAGTAATAGACAGCCCCAAACCAGTACACCGTCCCAGACCAGTAATAGACAGCCCCAGACCAGTAATAGACAGCCCCAGACCAGTAAAGTAGAAAGCCCCAATCCACTCCCTTTTCCTGCCACTACAGAGCGGGATGTAACGCACTGGAGCATGTTTTTTTTTTCAGTGTGCTCACCTTCCTGCCCGTGCAGCCATCAGTGTCCCGGCCGGTGTTAGGAGAGAGGCTGCCGCCGTCTCTTCGAGTGCAGCCATAGCTCCAGCCTGCCCAGCCCTCGAGGTGTCTCTCCAGTGCGGGCGCTTCCTGCATGTCACAGGAGCCTTCTCTCCTGCCTCCTTCTGCACCTCGTAAGCATGCTGGTGCCGGCCCTGCTGTAGGAAAGCCCTATAGCGGGAGGTGAGCGGCGGCTGCGGTCTGTGTTAATCCTGTCCGGACCACGGTCATGTGGCCCAGTCATCAAGAAGCCGCTCTTCCTAAAAAATGTGGCCCAGGGACAGCGGCCCACCGGGCAAACGCCCAGTGTGCCCTATGGCCAGTCCGGGCCTGCACTGTACATACAAACACACCCATTAAATCTCGTATGCCTTTCTTTGAAAGTCATGCAATTGTTTCTCACTTCATTTGGTATAATTATCTATTCACAAAATATGTTAAATTCACAAATAAACTTATAGGAAGATTTTGATTAAATGAAGGGTCTGGCAACAAGGTCTCTTTAAAGCAAATATGTGTAAAGCATGTAGCTACACTAATAATGCTACAGGGTAGTATGTAAATAAACTGCCAGATTGTATCTTTACTTTGAAGGCTACCATAAACATTAGAGGGAGCTCAGGTATGGGAACACGCTCTGCCTGCCCTTCGACAGCTGAACAGATTAATGCTTCTCTTGAATGTTAAATGTTGAATGAATGTTAAAACCGGTCAATCATTCATACTTGGCCTTTGGAGAATGGTCTGCAGATGCCCCATTGATTTTAGATCATTTGCAAAAGACAGTCATCCAAAGTCTTCAGGCACCTTTACATTCAGAGTACGGCTGGAGCCCTCCAAAGCGCATACAAAAAACACCCAATTTCCAAAAGTCAAAGTTTTCATGTGCTACATTAGGAAATGTGGGAATGGTTGTGCAAATTCTCCCGACACCAGGAAAGCAGTATTATTAAGAGGGTTCCTGAAGATGCAGTAGAGGTATCATATGCCATGTTATGCCTTCTATCAGGCAACAATGTTTACTATACAGCAACAATAAATTAAAGTGGTTGTAAACCTCAGACAATACATATGAACAAAGCATATCCCGCTATAGGGTGTACTTGTCTAGATCCAGAGCACTTCTATTTGCTGCTTTGTTCCTTTGCTATCAGCATGAATCACTTCTGACAAATTTTCCTGACACCAAGAGAAAAATGATGACAGGGGAGAGACTTCTAGATAATTGACATTCTCAACTCTGTTGCGGTGAGCTGTATTAAAGGAGGGGGGGGGGGTTGTCCCATCCCTCCAATTAGCTCTCGGAGATCTCCTCACTGGGCTCTGCAGAGTGTAATTTCAGCTCTCCGCCCCCTTTCTGAAAGCTCAGACAAGCTTTCAAAAATTCTGCACTTTGAATGGATGTTGAGAAGAGAAGACTGCAGGTAAACAGGTACAAATTACCTAGGAGGATTTGTTTCATCACCTGAGTCCAGTCACTTCACTGGGTATATGTAAGGGTTTACAACCACCTTAAAGTGATTGTAAAGTCTTGTTTCTTTTCTAGTAAAATAACACACATGTTATACTTACCTGCTCTGTGCAGTGGTTTTGCACAGAACAGCCCGCATCCTCCTCTTCTTTGGTCCCTGGCTGGAACTCCTGGCCCCTCCCCCTGTTGAGTGCCCCCACAGCAAGCAGCTTGCTATGGGGGCTCCCGAGCCAAGCTGCAGCTCTGTGTATCCATTCATACACAGAGCCGCAGTTCAGTCCCCGCCCCCTCTTTCTCCTTAATGGCTGAGTTTGATTGACAGCAACAGGAGCCAATGGTGCTGCTGCTGTGTCTTAGCCAATCAGGAGGGAAAGTCACGCATG
The DNA here is from genome assembly GCF_042186555.1 of Aquarana catesbeiana. Classification (NCBI taxonomy): domain Eukaryota; kingdom Metazoa; phylum Chordata; class Amphibia; order Anura; family Ranidae; genus Aquarana; species Aquarana catesbeiana. Next base: position 699,692,236 of record NC_133325.1, on the reverse strand, counting down.
GCCAAAGCACTCGTGGACATTGCTGGATAAAGATGGGGCTCAGGTAAGTATTAGGAAGGCTGAGGAGGGCTGCTGCACACAGAAGGGTTTTTAACTTAATGCATAGTTTACAACCACTTTAAGCCTTATTTCAATGCAGGTTAAGACATTGGATAGTTGTGTTGATGTGCTTCAACTTATAGAAAGGCCTTGGTCATACATGTTTAGCAAAGCATGGGTTTACTTAAAAAGAAGGCACAGTGAGGCACCCTTATTTTTTTTAAAAGTCTTCTCCAAAGCATCCTGGGAGTCTCTGTCTCTGGGGTGCTTTGCATCCTTATGACAGCCTGCAGGTTCCGTCTGGATTCACACTGTTGTGAGTTGGATGTGGGTCTCTCCGCATCCAATTCACATAGCAGGAGATTGTGACCGGCTCTCTATGGAAGTCAGAAAGTCAGAAGTCTGGGTACAAAAAAAAATACCCTTGTACTGGCCCCCCCTCCACAGTAAATGTCAGGGTTTTTTTTTCTTTGCCTGCATTTCACACTGTAAGCTGAGAATTAAAACGCTTGTATACAGTGTATATAACAATCTACACATCCCTGTTAAAATATCAGGTTTCTGTGATGTAAAAAAATGAGACAAAGATAAATAATTTCAGCACTTTTTCCACCTTTAATGTGACCTATAAACTGTACAACACAATTGAAAAACAAACTGAAATCTTTTAGGTGGAGGGAAGTAAAAACAAAAAACTAAAATAATATGGTTGCAATATGTGTCAGTATTAAATTGTATATCCCTGTATGTTGCGTTCATTTAGGTGCTTATCTAATAGATTCTTGAAACTATCGATGCTCCCCGCTGAGACCACCGCCTGTGGAAGGGAATTCCACATCCTTGCCGCTCTTACAGTAAAGAACCCTTTACATAGTTTAAGGTTAATAGTTACATAGTAGGTGAGGTTGAAAGTTACATAGTAGGCACACCCTTGAACTAATACTTTGTTGAAGTACCTTTTGATTTTATTTTTTATCTTTTTGGGTCAGAGTCTTTCAGCATGGCACATCTTGACTTGGCAATTTTTACCAACTCTTCTTTGCAAAAACACTCCAAATCTGTCATATTGCAAGGACATCTCCTGTGCACAGCCCTCTTCAGATCACCCCACAGATTTTCTATGGGATTCAGGTCTGGGCTCTGGCTGGGCCATTCCAAAACTTTAATCTTCTTCTGGGGAAGCCATTCCTTTGTTGATATGGATGTATGCTTTGAATCGTTGTCATGCAGAAAGATGAAGTTCCTCTTCATGTTCAGATTTCTAGCAGAAGCCTGAAGGTTTTGTGCCAATATTGACTGGTATTTGGAACTGTTCAATTCCCTCTACGTTGACTAAGGCCCCTGTTTCAGCTGAAGAAAAACAGCCCCAAAGCATGATGTTGCCACCACCATGCTTCACGGTGGGTATGGTGTTCTTTTGGTGATGTGCAGTGTTGTTTTTGTGCCAAACATATCTTTTGGAATTATGGCCAAAAAGTTCAACCTTGGTTTCATCAGACCATAACACATTTTCCCACATGCTTTTGGGAGACTTCAGGTATGTTTTTGCAAAATGTAGCCAGGCTTGGATGTTTTTCTTGGTAAGAAAAGGCTTCCGTCTTGCCACTCTACCCCATAGCCCAGACATTTGAAGAATACAGGAGATTGTTGTCACATGTACCACACAGATAGTACTTGCCAGATATTCCTGCAGTTCTTTTAATGTTGCTGACGGCCTCTTGTCATCCTCCCTGACCCATTTTCTTCTCGTCTTTTCATCAATTTTGGAGGGACGTCCAGTTCTTGGTAATGTCACTATTGTGCCATATTTCCACCACTTGAGGATGACTGTCTTCACTGTGTTCCATGGTATATCTAATGCCTTGGAAATTCATTTGTACCCTTCTCCTGACTGATACCTTTTAACAATGAGATCCCTTGGATACTCTGGAAGCTCTCTGTGGACCATGGCTTTTGCTGTAGGATGTGACTAAGAAAATGTCAGGATAGACCTACTAGAACAGCTGAACTTTATTTGGGGTTAATCAGAGGCACTTTAAATGATGGCAGGTGTGTACTGACTCCTATTTAACATGCGTTTACATGTGAGTGCTTAATTCTGAACACAGCTACATCCCCAGTTATAAGAGGGTGTGCACACTTACAGTGCCTCTTGGCTTTTTACCTATCTTGTTGCAGTACAGACTTTAGTTCAATGTTTTTTTAATCTGAATTATATGTGATGGATCAGAACACAATAGTCTAAGTTGGTGAAGTAAAATTAGAAAAATATACATAAAACTATTTTTCAGAAATAAAAAACTGATAATTGGCGTGTGCGTAGGTATTCACCCCCTTTGTTATGAAGCCCAGAAAAAGCTCTGGTGCAACCAATTACCTTTAGAAGGCACATAATTAGTGAAATGATGTCCACCTGTGTGCAATCTAAGTGTCACATGATCTGTCATTACATATACATATCGTTTTGAAAGGCCCCAGAGGATGCAACACCTAAGCAAGAGGCACCACTAACCAAACACTGCCATGAAGACCAAGGAACTCTCCAAACAGGTAAGGGACAATGTTGTTGAAAAGTACAAGTCAGGGTTAGGTTATAAAAAAATATCCAAATCTTTGATGATCCCTAGGAGCACCATCAAATCTACCATAACCAAATGGAAAGAACATGGCACAAGAGCAAACCTGCCAAGAGAAGTCCGCACACCAAAACTCATGGACCGGGCAAGGAGGGCATTAATCAGAGAGGCAGCACAGAGACCTAAGGTAACCCTGGAGGAGCTGCAAAGTTCCACAGCAGAGACTGGAGTATCTGTACATAGGACGACAATAAGCGGTACGCTCCATAGAGTTGGGCTTTATGGCAGAGTGGCCAGAAGAAAGCCATTACTTTCAGCAAAAAACAAAATGGCGCATTTTGAGTTTGCAAAAAGGCATGTAGGAGACTCCCAAAATGTATGGAGGAAGGTGCTCTGGTCTGATGAGACTAAAATTTAACTTTTTGGCCATCAAAGAAAACACTATGTCTGGCGCAAACCCAACACATCACATCACCCAAAGAACACCATCCCCACAGTGAAACATGGCGGTGGCAGCATCATGCTGTGGGGATGTTTTTCAGCAGTTGGGACTGGAAAAATGGTCAGAGTTGAGGGAAAGATGGATGGTGCTAAATACAGGGATATTCTTGAGCAAAACCTGTACCACTCTGTGTGTGATTTGAGGCTAGGACTAAGGTTCACCTTCACCTTTGAGTGGTTTAAGGGTAAACATGTAAATGTGTTGAAATGGCCTAGTCAAAGCCCAGACCTCAATCCAATAGAAGATCTGTGGTCAGACTGAAAGATTGCTGTTTACAAGCGCAAGCCAACCAACTTAAAGGAGCTGGAGCAGTTTTGCATGGAGGAATGGGCAAAAATCCCAGTGGTAAGATGTGGCAAGCTCATAGAGACTTATCCAAAGTGACTTGGAGCAGTGATAGCTGCAAAAGGTGGCTCTACAAAGTATTGACTTTAGGGGGGTGAATAGTTATTTTGTCCTATTTGTTGTTTGCTTCACAATAAAAAAAAAATCTTCAAAGTTGTGGGCATGTTCTGTAAATTAAATGATGCAAACCCTCAAACAATCCATGTTAATTCCAGGTTGTGAGGCAACAAAACATGAAAAATGCCAAGGGGGTGAATACTTTTGCAAGGCACTGTATGCAACCACATTATTTTTTTTTTTTACTTCCCCCCACCTAAAAGATTTCAGTTTGTTTTTCAATTGAGTTGTACAGTTTATAGGTCACATTAAAGGTGGAAACATTTCTGAAATGATTTATCGTTGTCTCACTTTTTTACATCACAAAAACCTGACATTTTAACAGGGGTGTGTAGACTTTTTATATCCACTCTATATAACTTGAATAATAGCAAAAAAATGTAAGGTAAGCAATGTTTATAGTCCCATTTTTTTAGCACAAAGGCCTAGAACAAGGTTTGATACATCTACATCAGGGGTGTCCAACCTTTTGACCTTCCTGGACCACATTGGAAGAAGAGGAATTGTCTTGGGCCACACTTAAAATATACAAACAAAAAGGATAGAGGATGTGCAGAAAAAGTTGGGCAGATCACTGATATGGATAATGTACCTATCTGAGGAATAAAACTTCATTTTTTTGTAAGTATTTTTATCATAATAGCAAAAAAAGGCAACATAAAACTAGTGCGATATTTGTTTTTGATACTATCGCATCAGTATCTGGTTTCATGGTTGTAGTAGCAATTCTCAATGAATTCTCAAGGTGCGCATCAGATACTGTGGTTCTAATCATCCTTGAAAATAGTTTCTCAAGAATATAGATGCTGCCGAAAACTGATGACATGTAAAAGGCGTGATTGTGAAGAGTAGGATATTTGTCTTTGGGAAGATAAAAAAGAGGCCCTGTCAAATTTTTCTTTGACCGCATGTGTTGGCTAAGTGTAAATGCATTTTTCCAAAAACTGCCCACCCCCCCAAAAAAAAATGTATACTTAAAAAAAAAGTTTATGACGTTGTGTTGGGCTGCATTCATAGCCATCATAGGCTGCACGCGGCCCATAGGCCACAGGTTGGACACCCCCGATCCACATGATTAATCAGCAAGAACATCAAGTATTACGCAGCAACCAAAAATCACGTTTTTTTAACCTTACCTACACGCAGATTTTAAAAGCTGAATTCCAATTCCAATGTTTTGAGTTACTATACATCAGTATAGTGCACAATTAATTAATCGTTAAAAAATTGTGATCTCGATTCAACCCCCTGACGATGTCTATTGCAGAGTTTGCCAATACTTTCATATAACAAGTGGAGAGACTTATCTGCTCACTCAGCTGTCAAAAGAAAACATCAGGGCAGTCTGCCAAGTTTTTAAAATGAAACATTGTAACTAACTCTTCCTTCTTAGATCAAAGGGCTAAACTTCTGTGTAAAAAAAAAAAATCTGGGCAGTCTGCCAAATTTTTAAACAACAAATGCAGGAAGTTTAACCATTTAGGTGTCCTTTTATGAAACTGAGATCAGCGGCAAACACGAGTCTCACCGCTGATCTCAGGTCATTACTAGTTTATGAAACTGAGGTAATCAGCGGAGAACATGTTCTCCACTGATTATCTCAGCACAGTGAGAATCTGTAACTGACTCACAGAAACGGCCAGTTTATGAAGGTGCCAAGATCGCACCTCACTGGTGATCTGTGACAGAATTCTCACTTTCTGATTCACCATTTCAGAGGTGGAGAATCAGAGAGAGAAGCGCAAAGCTGGCTGAGTATTCTGGAGAAAGCGGGAAGTCTTTTGACTTCTTTCATTCACCAAACAGTCAGAGCACATCTTCCCCACCATTACACACCCCAAAACCAGCAGGATAGGAATCTATAGTGTATATATATATACTGCAGTGCAAAATCACATCCGATCTCTGTGCGATGCGATTTCAGCCATACAGATAGTATGGCTGAATTCTCATTGCATTCGGACCAAACTCGTACAGGACCCTTTTTTTGGTCCACAGCAGAATCGGATCGCATGGGTGTTCACACCCATGCGATCCAATTCCTGTCCGAGTTTGCAGATCGCACTGCGATATGCGAACTGATTTTGGGGTGTTGTTAACTTTTAGGCCCGGTTCACACTTGTGTGATGAGAGACATCGCACAGGCATCGCATGTAATTTGCAGCGCACTGCTGTTCACATTACATGCGATGTCTGTGCGGTGCGATATCAGCTGTACAGATAGTATGGCTGATATTGCACCGCATTCGGTGCAAACACGCACAGGACCCTTTTTTCTGTTCGGACCAGAATCGGATCGCATGTGTGTTCACACAGATGCAATCCGATTCATGTCCGAACTGTCAGTTCACAGTGCGATATGCAAGCTGAACTGGGGATGTTGTTAATAATGTATTGACACTCCCCAGCGATTCGCATATGGCAGTGTGAACTGACATGCGAGTCGGTGCGATGAGGGAACCCACAGTGGATTCGCAGTGTTCTCGCATTGCACCAGTTTATCAATTTTTATGTTTATCAATTATGAAATATATTTTATTTTAATTTATTAATAAATATTTATACTTGTATACGGTATTAAAATTATTTTTAAATGATTATAAATGTATTTTGCATTTATATGAATGGTGTATAGCTGCATTACATATGTGGATTACATTCATTTACTATACACCATTCACATTTAAATAGGCAGATGTATGATCTTTAAATATTGATAAAAACAATGTTTTTTTTAATAATTAGGTTAATGTATATTGTGTAGGGGGAATTTAACTTTATTATTTTATTAATATGTTGGGGAATAATGTGTGCTGATTCGTGTTAAACTTTTGTATTTTACGCTTCCTCATACTGTAATCCCGCTACATCACGCGAGATTACAGTGAGAGGAGCCATTCTCAGGAGTTCCCGGCATTTGTAGATCGCTTCTCAACTCAACATGAGAAGCGAGCTACAGACTTTCATAAACAGGCACTTGGAGGAGAGCGATCTCCTCTGAGAATGCCTGAGAACAGAATAGCGGTATTTTACTGCAGTTTCATAAAAGGACACCTTAAAGTCTAAATCTTTTTCTGACACTTGTTTCTTAAGTTAAAATCAATATTTTTTGTTAGAAAATTACTCGGAGCCCCCAAACATTATATATATTTTAGCAGAGACCCTAGGGAATAAAATGGCAATTGCTGCAATATTTTATGTCACGCTGTATTTGCTCAGCGGTCTTTCAAACGCAATTTTTTGGGAAAAAATACACTTCAATGAATAAAAAAAAAAAACAAAAAAAAAAAAACAATAAAGTTAGCCCAGTTTTTTTTTGTTTTAATGTGAAAGATGATGTTATGTCACAAGAATCGTGATCTATCTTCTAAGCAAAAAAATTGTGATTCTCATTTCAGCCAGAATCGTGCAGCTCTACTATACATTACACTCCCCGTTTCAAGTCAATAAATAAAGCCACTGTTCTCAAGACCCGTCACTGATCATTTTAATTGTCACTGTTGCTATACTGTAGAATTGTAGCCGTGTTGGCTGATTCTGATACAAGTATAGTAATGGAAAGGTGTATCTTGAGTTATTTTAAATGGAAACATAATATCTGAAAGTACATGCACCTAGACACAGTGATGGCCCAGGCTGTGCCTAGTTACTCTTTGTAAGTAGAAGCTACAACGGATATTTATACCATAGGATACAATTAAAGAAAAGCTGTGTACCTTCAGGTAACTTTCTTGAACGATGCAGAGATCTGTAAAATAAAAGAAGAAATAAATTTATAAGTACCTATTTTTTCAGATATACAGTACATCAATGTGATTGCCTAGCCAACAAAAGAAAGTTCTGCAAATGGATAACTTGCCTATAATGACCAACAAGACTTTATTTTTATTCTCTGGGAAGACTAACTAAGGAATCTGATATGTCATTTTGATAAGTCCTTTGCTTCAGATCCTATTTATCTTTTATCTGTGGACGGTACATAAATTGCTCTAGTAATTCCTGTTGTAAAACCTTCAAAATAAGCATCTGCAGCCCTCTAGTGGTTGGTGTTATGCATAACCTCACATGCAGTTAAATCATAACATTTGAAGTATGTCTAAAGCTCAAACTTTTTTTTTATTTTAGAGTAAGGGAGGGATAAAAGCACTGTCTGTTTTAGTTTTCTGCCATCTGTGTCTTATGAGGGAGATTTCCCTTCACTTCTTGTCTTGCAGACTGGCTCTTTACAGCAGTCACATGCGTGGAAGCCCGCCCACCCTGCCTTGACTTGACTGAGCTGTTGCCTTGTTGGGAGCACTTTCACAGCAAATAACCTCCTGCCACCATGAATGCATATGTGCAGCGTCTGGGAGTTTAAGTGGTTGTAAACCCATATGAAAAAAAGAAATAAAAAACCTGCAAGACAAAGGCATAATGAGCTAGTATGCATCGCATACTAGCTCATTATGAAATACTTACCTTAGATCGAAGCTGTTGCAGCGGTCCCCGCACACCGCTGTGACCGGTGACATGTCTCCTAGAGTTATTTCCAGGTTCGCGAGTTCCGGCGCTGTGATTGGCTGGAGCCACGATGACGTCTCTCCTGTGCATGCACGCAGGAGCCACCAGTCATGGCACAGGCCCTTTAGAAATGGCACGATCGAGACTTTTCTTCAGTGCTCACGCGCCAATGAAGTCAGCGCAAGCGTATATGGTAAATATCTGCTAAACCATGCAGCTTCAGGAGATATTTACAGTACCTAAAGGTAAGCCTTATTATAGGCCTACCTGTAGGCACAAGTGGTGTAACCCGAAAGACAAGCAGGGGGAACATGTCAGCCCTCTCAGTGGTGACTTTACAGCGCTGGAGGGTTTTGTTCCGAGGTATTTCATAATCTGCTAGTGTGCAATGCATACTAGCACATTATCCTATTGCCTTGCAGGATTCTTTTTTTTTTTTTTTTTTTTTTGAACATCCGCGGTTAACAACCGCTTTAAAGCCCACTTTTTTCTGCTGCAAATATGCATTATGCAGTCGGCAAGGCGTTAACATTTTCTGAATGCAGAGGCCCTTGAGAATAAAAAGATGGTAGTTGCAAATTGTTTATGCTGCACAATATCTACGCAACTGTTTGTCATATCTATATTTTCAGGAAAATATTACACGAAAATGAATTATAGTACAGACAAATGCAATTCACAACTTTTTTGAACAATTTAAAAGGAAAGGTAGTGTGGGGTAATTGGATACCAAATGCGTCAAACCTTAAAACTGCATGTGTCCATGAAATTAAGAAAAATTACGGCGATTAAAATTTACAGTAGGTGATGCTTTAAATGTCTTTGCAGCTGAAACAGCTAATCACAGTGGTCATATGATACAGAAGCTACACCGCCTCCCCAGAATTAAAGCCCACTTAAAGGGCCAGGGGGAGGTGCTGGGATTATCATGTTTGTAAAAAATGAAAACATTTCTCTAGAGGGGAAGTGATTAAAAACAGTTCTAAGATATATACCATTGTAAAAATGGTGTTAATACTGTATTGAATATAACCTAATTTGTGTTCTATAGGAGTAAGTGCGTTCAAAACTGGCCCACCACCACCAATGCAAGAGATTAAAAAATTGGAGTGCACCACTTTCAGTAATTTGTTGCAGGAAGCACTTTTTAGGCATCATGCACAGGGCAGAACCGCTAGCTTTCAGGTACATTTAGACGCGTTTAAATGTATTCCTTTGAAAGCATAAGTGCTGGGGTTTTTTTTCTGCCTCTAAATGCCTCTCCATGTTAGCCTATGTGTACATACACACATATGCATTTACAGACGTTTAAAGCCAGGACCGTTCAGAGGCATTAAAGAAAACCATCGCTTGTGTGTTCAGAAAAAGTGCATTTTGGCAAAAAAAAAAAAATGCCTGACGCACCGAAAGGCATCTAAACCTACCTAAACGCTAGGCACGTTTAGCGCTTGAGTTTTTCCTTGATTTCAATGGCCAGAATCAATTAATATTCTGGCCAATGGAATGAATGAATGCCCAAAGGCCCGACATGCCTAAGTGCGGCTTTAGGTGCTTTTGTTCTGCTGCTTTTCTCCTACCAGGAGGAAAGGTGCCCAGAAGAGCTAGGCAAATGCTCAGTGAGAATGAGGCCTTAAGCAGGCATGAAGAAACTGGCACCTTTTTAGCGTGCACCAGTCTTGGTAAAGCTGGCAATACACAGAGTAAATTTAGGTAAGTTCCTAAAGGCTAGTTTACACTTGCTTCAAAACATGGCTTCAGACACGCTTGTTAAAGCTCTCTGAATGCCAGTCAAAGCACCTGTCACTAAATAAAATGGCTAGCTTACAGTCCTCTTTACACCTTGCTTTTGCTTGGTGCTTTGATGAGGCTTCATGGGGCTTTGATGAGGCTTTGGTGGGGCTTCAAGCAAGCTTTACCACATAGTTCTATGGGGGCTTTGAAGCATAACTAAAGCGACATGGGGTATAATTTTTGAAGCGAAGCCGAAGCAAAGTAAAAGCAAGGTGTAAAAAGGACTGTAAGCTAATCATTTTATTTAGTGACAGGAACTTTGACCGGGGTTCAGAGAGCTTTAACAAAGCATGCCCGAAGCCTTGTTTTGAAGCAAGTGTAAACTAGCCGTTAGTGTGTGTTGAAGCCAAAGCAAGTGTAAATGAGCCCTAATGAATCAGCTAAAATTTGAGCCATTGGAGGCACTGTCGGCATCCTCCCACCTGACGTTGGAAAATTGTTGGCTGAACAATGGCTGCATCCAATCAGATGCATGCCGGCTTTGAAAATACAAACGTCAACTGAAGAGATTTATCCAACCATGCTGTTTGGTGTGGATAGGGGAATTGAGTGATTTCTCATGTTCTACCCACTGGGGCTGAATGAGTAAAATTTTTTACTATATGGTGAGCTTTTATCTCCCAATGTTGTCCAGAATTAGCTTTGTATACAAGTTTGGGTAAAAATTGTCAGTATAGAGATAGATTTAGAGTACAAAGGTATTTAAATAAAAATCCAAAGTTCTCTGAACATTCCTCCACATATTGAGGAAAACTATTGTTCTGAATGAAAACATTTTATCAATGAAAAGCAAGCTGAGAAATGGAGAAAAATCCCAGAACCTCCAACACCAATGAAGCTACATGATCTCTCCAGAGATCCATATGACTGAAGATTAAAGTGGCAGTCAGCCCATCAGATAGCACAATCCCATTATGCAATCTTCCAACCTTGTGACTGTATAGTGAGATCATGGAAAGAGGTCATGTAATAGGCCAGTTGGATGAAATACTGCTGAACAGAAGAGTAGCTTTCCAATAAACATAAATGGCTTTTAAAGCTAACCTGCAAATGTGTTTAAAAGGCAAACTAGGAGTTCATTTTCACAAATATGAAGGGAATATCTCTGCTGAGACTAAGGACGGCCATAGACAAAGTAAATTTCTTGGAGGGTTGCAGGATCAACTTGGGTACATTCAGCCTGTCCATACATGATTTGAATCTCGGCTGCATGATAAAGACAGTTTAATTTAAACTGGAACTCCACAGCCACGTTTTGGTTATAACTGGGCAGTGTAGGTCCTCTGGCAGGTTTTATTGTTGGCTGTGTCCCTATTAATGAGATTTCCCCTCTATTGATGTCCCATCCGAACCAGGGCACTACTGCACAATGACTTTTCTTCATGTATTGTTATGGAGAATCCACTAAGCAGCCCAAGAAATTGCCACCTGCCCCTAGTGAATTTTCATTCATGTATGAAAAATATATTCCAGAGATAAGGAAATAGTATGTTAAAGTAACGCTAAACTCATATTGTTTATAGAATTAAAAAATGTTATATATTTAAATATAAGTAGAATGTGCATTCTATTTCTCTTCATCATATTATCTCTCAAATGCAAGCTTAGGCCAGTGACTCAAAAAATATTCAAGCAACTAAACTGGCATGATGGCCAAGCAGCAAGTCAGCAATGGCAGCCCAGGTATTTCTCCCTCCATATTATCTTGTAAATTAAAAGTCACTACTCTC